>NW_027325095.1:206345-506345 GCF_028372415.1 Notamacropus eugenii
TAGGGTGAGAGTTATGCTTAGAATTCAGTGCATTTAGGGTTAGCGTTAGGGTTAGGGGTTAGATTGAGGGTCAGGGTTAAAATCGAGAGAATTTAAGGATAGTGCTAGGGTTACAGTTAGGTATAGCGTTCGCTTTCGTAGAATCGAGGGTTAGGCTTAAGGATAGGCTTAGGGTTAGGGTTAGGGTTAGAATCAGGGACATTTTTACTGGTCTGCTTTGCATCAGGTTATGGTTTAGAGTGCATTTAGGGGTAGGCGTAGGAGTAGGGTTAGGATTAGGGTTAAGGTTTGTGTTGGTAGAATCGAGGTTTAGGGTTAGGCTTAGGGGCAGGAATGGCTTTTGGGTTAGAGTCGAGTGCATTTAGGGTTAGGGATAGTGTTGAAATTGACGATTTAGTGTTTGGGTTAGAATCGAGCACATTTAGGGTTAGAGTTTTGGTTAGAATTCGTTAGGGTTAGGGTTAGTGTAAGGGGTAGGGGAGGGTTAGAGTGCATTTAGGGGTAGGGGTAGCGGTAGGGTTAGGATTAGGGTTAGGGTTTGTGTTGGTAGAATCGAAGTTTAGGGTTAGGCGTAGGGTTAGGGTTGAGGATTGCCTTTTGGGTTACAACTGAGTGCATTTAGAGTTAGGGTTAGTGTTGAGATTGACGATTTAGTGTTAGACTTAGAATCGAGCACATTAGGGTTAGAGTTATGGCAAGAAACCACTATATTTAAGCTTAGGGTTAGGGTTAGGGTTTGTGTTGGTAGAATCGAGGTTTAGGGTTAGGCTTAGGGTCAGGATTGCCTTTTGGGTTAGAGTCGAGTGCATTTAGGGTTAGGCTTAGTGTTGAGATTGACGATTTAGTGTTAGGGTTATAATCGAGCACATTAGGGTTAGAGTTATGGTTAGAATCCAGTGCATTTAGGGTTAGGATTAGGGATAGGGTTAGGTTTATGTTTAGGGTGAGGGTTTAGAATCGAATGCATTTAAGGATAGGGTTAGGGTTAGGGTTAGGTATAGGGTTAGCTTTCGTAGAATCGAGGGTCAGTGTTCGGTGTGAAGGTTAGGGTTAGGATTAGGGTTAGAATCAAGAGCATTTTCAGCGTTAGGGTTGGGGTTAGGGTCAGGGTTTGAGTGCATTTAAGGCTAGGGGAGGAGTTGGGTTAGGATTAGGGTTAGGGTTTTTGTTGGTAGAATCGAGGTTTTGGGTTAGGCTTAGGGTCAGGAGAGCATTTGGGGTCATAATTCAGAGCATTTGGGCTTAGGGTTAGTGTTGAAATTGGTGATTTAGTTATAGCGTTAGAATCAGGCCCATTTAGGGATAGAGTTATGATTAGAATTCAGTGCATGTAGGGTTAGGGTTAGGGTTAGGTTTAGGGTCAGGGTTAGAATCGAGAGCATTAAGGATAGTGCTAGGGTTAGAGTTAGGTTGAGCCTTAGCTTTCGTAGAATCGAGGGTTAGGCTTAGGGTTAGGCCTAGGGTGAGGGTTAGGTTTAGAATCAAGCACAGTTTTAGTGTTAGCGTTAGGATGAAGATTAGGGTTAAAGTGCTTTTAGGGCTAGTGGAAGGGATAGGGTTAGGATTAGGGTTAAGGTTTGTGTTGGTAGAATCGAGGTTTAGGTTTAGGCTTAGGGTCAGGATTGCATTTTGGATCAGAATCGAGTGTATTTAGGCTTTGGGTTAGTGTTCAAATTGACGATTTAGTGTTAGGGTTTGAATCGAGCACATTTAGGGTGAGAGTTATGCTTAGAATTCAGTGCATTTAGGCTTAGCGTTAGGGTTAGGGTTAGATTGAGGGTCAGGGTGAAAATCGAGAGCATTTAAGGATAGTGCTAGGGTTAGAGTTAGGTTTAGCGTTCGCTTTCGTAGAATCGAGGGTTAGGCTTAAAGATAGGCTTAGGGTTCGGGTTAGGGTTAGAATCAGGCACATTTTTAGTGGTCTGCTTTGCATCAGGTTATGGTTTAGAGTGCATTTAGGGGTAGGCGTAGGAGTAGGGTTAGGATTAGGGTTAAGGTTTGTGTTGGTAGAATCGAGGTTTAGGGTTAGGCTTAGGGTCAGGAATGGCTTTTGGGTTACAGTCGAGTGCATTTAGGGTTAGGGATAGTGTTGAAATTGACGATTTAGTGTTTGGGTTAGAATCGAGCACATTTAGGGTTAGAGTTTTGGTTAGAATTCGTTAGGGTTAGGGTTAGTGTAAGGGGTAGGGTAGGGTTAGAGTGCATTTAGGGGTAGGGGTAGCGGTAGGGTTAGGATTATGGTTAGGGTTTGTGTTGGTAGAATCGAAGTTTAGGGTTACGCGTAGGGTGAGGATTGCCTTTTGGGTTACAACTGAGTGCATTTAGAGTTAGGGTTAGTGTTGAGATTGACGATTTAGTGTTAGACTTAGAATCGAGCACATTATGGTTAGAGTTATGTCTAGAATCCACTATATTTAAGCTTAGGGTTAGGGTTAGGGTTTGTGTTGGTAGAATCGAGGTTTAGGGTTAGGCTTAGGGTCAGGATTGCCTTTTGGGTTAGAGTCGAGTGCATTTAGGGTTAGGCTTAGTGTTGAGATTGACGATTTAGTGTTAGGGTTATAATCGAGCACATTAGGGTTAGAGTTATGGTTAGAATCCAGTGCATTTAGGGTTAGGATTAGGGATAGGGTTAGGTTTATGTTTAGGGTAAGGGTTAGAATCAAGTGCATTTAAGGATAGTGTTAGGGTTAGAGTTAGGTATAGGGTTAGCTTTCGTAGAATCGAGGGTCAGTGTTCGGGTGAGGGTTAGGGTTAGGATTAGGGTTAGAATTAGGAGCATTTTCAGCGTTAGGGTTAGGGTTAGGGTCAGGGTTTGAGTGCATTTAGGGGTAGGGGAGGAGTTGGGTTAGGATTAGGGTTAGGGTTTGTGTTGGTAGAATCGAGGTTTTGGGTTAGGCTTAGGGTCAGGAGAGCATTTGGGGTCATAATTCAGAGCATTTGGGCTTAGGTTTAGTGTTGAAATTGATGATTTAGTTATAGCGTTAGAATCAGGCCCATTTAGGGATAGAGTTATGATTAGAATTCAGTGCATGTAGGGTTAGGGTTAGGGTTAGGGTTAGGTTTAGGGTCAGGGTTAGAATCGAGAGCATTAAGGATAGTGCCAGGGTTAGAGTTAGGTTGAGGGTTAGCTTTCGTAGAATCGAGGGTTAGGCTTAGGGTTAGGCTTAGGGTGAGGGTTAGGGTTAGAATCAAGCACAGTTTTAGTGTTCGCGTTAGGGTGACGATTAGGGTTAAAGTGCTTTTAGGGCTAGTGGAAGGGATAGGGTTAGGATTAGGGTTTAGGTTTGTGTTGGTAGAATCGAGGTTTAGGTTGAGGCTTAGGGTCAGGATTGCATTTTGGATCAGAATCGAGTGTATTTAGGCTTTGGGTTAGTGTTCAAATTGACGATTTAGTGTTAGGCTTTGAATCGAGCACATTTAGGGTGAGAGTTATGCTTAGAATTCAGTGCATTTAGGGTTAGCGTTAGGGTTAGGGTTAAATTGAGGGTCAGGGTTAAAATCGAGAGCATTTAAGGATAGTGCTAGGGTTAGAGTTAGGTATAGCGTTCGCTTTCGTAGAATCGAGGGTTAGGCTTAAGGATAAGCTTAGGGTTAGGGTTAGGGTTAGAATCAGGCACATTTTTAGTGGTCTGCTTTGGATCAGGTTATCTTTTAGAGTGCATTTAGGGGTAGGCGTAGGAGTAGGGTTAGGATTAGGGTTAAGGTTTGTGTTGGTAGAATCGAGGTTTAGGGTTAGGCTTAGCGTCAGGAATGGCTTTTGGGTTACAGTCGAGTGCATTTAGGGTTAGGGATAGTCGTGAAATTGACGATTTAGTGTTTGGGTTAGAATCGAGCACATTTAGGGTTAGAGTTTTGGTTAGAATTCGTTAGGGTTAGGGTTGGTTTAAGGGGTAGGGTAGGGTTAGAGTGCATTTAGGGGTAGGGGTAGCGGTAGGGTTAGGATTAGGGTTAGGGTTTGTGTTGGAAGAATCGAAGTTTAGGGTTAGGCGTAGGGTGAGGATTGCCTTTTGGGTTACAACTGAGTGCATTTAGAGTTAGGGTTAGTGTTGAGATTGACGATTTAGTGTTGGACTTAGAATCGAGCACATTATGGTTTGAGTTATGTCTAGAATCCACTATATTTAAGCTTAGGGTTAGGGTTAGGGTTTGTGTTGGTAGAATCGAGGTTTAGGGTTAGGCTTAGGGTCAGGATTGCCTTTTGGGTTAGAGTCGAGTGCATTTAGGGTTAGGCTTAGTGTTGAGATTGACGATTTAGTGTTACGGTTATAATCGAGCACATTAGGGTTAGAGTTATGGTTAGAATCCAGTGCATTTAGGGTTAGGATTAGGGATAGGGTTTGGTTTATGTTTAGGGTGAGGATTAGAATCGAGTGCATTTAAGGATAGTGTTAGGGTTAGGGTTAGGTATAGGGTTATCTTTCGGAGAATCGAGGGTCAGTGTTCGGGTGAGGGTTAGGGTTAGGATTAGGGTTAGAATCAGGAGCATTTTCAGCGTTAGGGTTGGGGTTAGGGTCAGGGTTTGAGTGCATTTAGGGGTAGGGATGGAGTTGGGTTAGGATTAGGGTTAGGGTTTGTGTTGGTAGAATCGAGGTTTTGGGTTAGTCTTAGGGTCAGGAGAGCATTTCGGGTCATAATTCAGAGCATTTGGGCTTAGGGTTAGTGTTGAAATTGATGATTTAGTTATAGCGTTAGAATCAGGCACATTTAGGGATAGAGTTATGATTAGAATTCAGTGCATGTAGGGTTAGGGTTAGGGTTAGGGTTAGGTTTAGGGTCAGGGTTAGAATCGAGAGCATTAAGGATAGTGCCAGGGTTAGAGTTAGGTTTAGGGTTAGCTTTCGTAGAATCGAGGGTTAGGCTTAGGGTTAGGCTTAGGGTGAGGGTTAGGGTTAGAATCAAGCACAGTTTTAGTGTTCGCGTTAGGGTGACGATTAGGGTTAAAGTGCTTTTAGGGCTAGTGGAAGGGATAGGGTTAGGATTAGGGTTTAGGTTTGTGTTGGTAGAATCGAGGTTTAGGTTTAGGCTTAGGGTCAGGATTGCATTTTGGATCAGAATCGAGTGTATTTAGGCTTTGGGTTAGTGTTCAAATTGACGATTTAGTGTTAGGCTTTGAATCGAGCACATTTAGGGTGAGAGTTATGCTTAGAATTCAGTGCATTTAGGGTTAGCGTTAGGGTTAGGGTTAGGTTGAGGGTCAGGGTTAAAATCGAGAGCATTTAAGGATAGTGCTAGGGTTAGAGTTAGGTTTAATGTTCGCTTTCGTAGAATCGAGGGTTAGGCTTAAGGATAAGCTTAGGGTTAGGGTTAGGGTTAGAATCAGGCACATTTTTAGTGGTCTGCTTTGCATCAGGTTATGGTTTAGAGTGCATTTAGGGGTAGGCGTAGGAGTAGGGTTAGGATTAGGGTTAAGGTTTGTGTTGGTAGAATCGAGGTTTAGGGCTAGGCTTAGGGTAAGGAATGGCTTTTGGGTTAGAGTCGAGTGCATTTAGGGTTAGGGATAGTGTTGAAATTGAAGATTTAGTGTTTGGGTTAGAATCGAGCACATTTAAGGTTAGAGTTTTGGTTAGAATTCGTTAGGGTTAGGGTTAGTGTAAGGGGTAGGGGTAGGGGTAGAGTGCATTTAGGGGTAGGGGTAGGGGTAGGGTTAGGATTAGGGTTTAGGTTTGTGTTGGTTGAATCGAGGTTTAGGTTTAGGCTTAGGGTCAGGATTGCATTTTGAATCAGAATCGAGTGTATTTAGGCTTTGGGTTATTGTTCAAATTGACGATTTAGTGTCAGGGTTCGAATCGAGCACATTTAGGGTGAGAGTTATTCTTAGAATTCAGTGCATTTAGGGTTAGGGTTAGGGTTAGGGTTAGGTTTAGGGTCAGGGTTAGAATCGAGAGCATTAAGGATAGTGCTAGGGTTAGAGTTAGGTTGAGGGTTAGCTTTCGTAGAATCGAGGGTTAGGCTTAGGGTTAGGCTTAGGGTGAGGGTTAGGTTTAGAATCAAGCACAGTTTTAGTGTTAGCGTTAGGATGAAGATTAGGGTTAAAGCGCTTTTAGGGCTAGTGGAAGGGATAGGGTTAGGATTAGGGTTAAGGTTTGTGTTGGTAGAATCGAGGTTTAGGTTTAGGCTTAGGGTCAGGATTGCATTTTGGATCAGAATCGAGTGTATTTAGGCTTTGGGTTAGTGTTCAAATTGACGATTTAGTGTTAGGGTTTGAATCGAGCACATTTAGGGTGAGAGTTATGCTTAGAATTCAGTGCATTTAGGCTTAGCGTTAGGGTTAGGGTTAGATTGAGGGTCAGGGTTAAAATCGAGAGCATTTAAAGATAGTGCTAGGGTTAGAGTTAGGTTTCGCGTTCGCTTTCGTAGAATCGAGGGTTAGGCTTAAGGATAGGCTTAGGGTTAGGGTTAGGGTTAGAATCAGGCACATTTTTAGTGGTCTGCTTCGCATCACGTTATGGTTTAGAGTGCATTTAGGGGTAGGCATAGGAGTAGGGTTAGGATTAGGCTTAAGGTTTGTGTTGGTAGAATCGAGGTTTAGGCTTAGGCTTAGGGTAAGGAATGGCTTTTGGGTTAGAGTTGAGTGCATTTAGGGTTAGGTATAGTGTTGAAATTGAAGATTTAGTTTTTGGGTTAGAATCGAGCACATTTAGGGTTAGAGTTTTGGTTAGAATTCGTTAGGGTTAGGGTTAGTGTAAGGGATAGGGGTAGGGGTAGAGTGCATTTAGGGGTAGGGTTAGGGATAGGGTTAGGATTAGGGTTAGGGTTTGTCTTGGTAGAATCGAAGTTTAGGGTTACGCGTAGGGTGAGGTTTGCCTTTTGGGTTACAACTGAGTTCACTTAGAGTTAGGGTTAGTGTTGAGATTGACGATTTAATGTTAGACTTAGAATCGAGCACATTAGGGTTTGAGTTATGGCTAGAATCCACTATATTTAAGCTTAGGGTGAGGGTTAGGGTTTGTGTTGGTAGAATCGAGGTTTAGGGTTAGGCTTAGGGTCAGGAATGGCTTTTGGGTTAGAGTCGAGTGCATTTAGGGTTAGGGATAGTGTTGAAATTGACGATTTACTTTTTGGGTTAGAATCGAGCACAGTTAGGGTTAGAATTTTGGTTAGAATTCGTTAGGATTAGGGTTAATGTAAGGGGTAGGGATAGGGGTAGAGTGCATTTAGGGGTAGGGGTAGGGGTAGGGTTAGGATTAGGGTTAGAGTTTGTGTGGGTAGAATCGAAGTTTAGGGTTAGGCTTAGGGTCAGGAGAGCATTTAGGGTCATAATTCAGAGCATTTGGGCTTAGGGTTAGTGTTGAGATTGGTGATTTGGTTATAGCGTTAGAATCAGGCCCATTTAGGGATAGAGTTAAGATTAGAATCCAGTGCATTTAGGGTTAGGATTAGGGATAGGGTTAGGTTTAGGGTGAGGGTTAGAATCGAGTGCATTTAAGGATCGTGCTAGGGTTAGAGTTAGGTTTAGGGTTATCTTTTGTAGAATCGAGAGTTAGGCTTAGGGTTAGGCTTAGGGTGAGGGTTAGGGTTAGAATCAAGCACAGTTTTAGTGTTAGCGTTAGGGTGAGCATTAGGGTTAAAGTGCTTTTAGGGCTAGTGGAAGGGATAGGGTTAGGATTAGGGTTTAGGTTTGTGTTGGTAGAATCGAGGTTTAGGGTTAGGCTTAGGGTCAGGATTGCCTTTTGGGTTAGAGTCCAGTGCATTTAGGGTTATTCTTAGTGTTGAAATTGACGATTTAGTGTTAGGGTTATAATCGAGCACATTAGGGTTAGAGTTATGGTTAGAATCCAGTGCATTTAGGGTTAGGATTAGGGATAGGTTAGGTTTATGTTTAGGGTGAGGGTTAGAATCGAGTGCATTTAAGGATAGTGTTAGGGTTAGGGTTGGTATAGCGTTAGCTTTCGTAGAATCGAGGGTCAGTGTTCGGGTGAGGGTTAGGGTTAGGATTAGGGTTAGAATTAGGAGCATTTTCAGGATTAGGGTTGGGGTTAGGGTCAGGGTTTGAGTGCATTTAGGGGTAGGGGAGGACTTGGGTTAGGATTAGGGTTAGGTTTTGTGTTGGTAGAATCGAGGTTTTGGGTTAGGCTTAGGGTCAGGAGAGCATTTGGGGTCATAATTCAGAGCATTTGGGCTTACGGTTAGTGTTGAAATTGATGATTTACTTATAGCGTTAGAAACAGGCCCATTTAGGGATAGAGTTATGATTAAAATTCAGTGCATTTAGGGGTAGGGTTAGGGTTAGGGTTAGGTTTAGGGTCAGTGTTAGAATCGAGAGCATTAAGGATAGTGCTAGGGTTAGAGTTAGGTTGAGGGTTAGCTTTCGTAGAATCGAGGGTTAGGCTTAGGTTTAGGCTTAGGGTGAGGGTTAGGGTTAGAATCAAGCACAGATTTAGTGTTCGCGTTAGGGTGAGGATTAGGGTTAAAGTGCATTTAGGGCTAGTGGAAAGGATAGGGTTAGGATTAGGGTTTAGGTTTGTGTTGGTTGAATCGAGGTTTAGGTTTAGGCTTAGGGTCAGGATTGCATTTTGAATCAGAATCGAGTGTATTTAGGCTTTGGGTTAGTGTTCAAATTGACGATTTAGTGTCAGGCTTTGAATCGAGCACATTTAGGGTGAGAGTTATTCTTAGAATTCAGTGCATTTAGGGTTAGGGTTAGGGTTAGGGTTAGGTTTAGGGTCAGGGTTAGAATCGAGAGCATTAAGGATAGTGCTAGGGTGAGAGTTAGGTTGAGGGTTAGCTTTCGTAGAATCGAGGGTTAGGCTTAGGGTTAGGCTTAGGGTGAGGGTTAGGTTTAGAATCAAGCACAGTTTTAGTATTAGCGTTAGGATGAAGATTAGGGTTAAAGTGCTTTTAGGGCTAGTGGAAGGGATAGGGTTAGGATTAGGGTTAAGGTTTGTGTTGGTAGAATCGAGGTTTAGGTTTAGGCTTAGGGTCACGATTGCATTTTGGATCAGAATCGAGTGTATTTAGGCTTTGGGTTAGTGTTCAAATTGACGATTTAGTGTTAGGGTTTGAATCGAGCACATTTAGGGTGAGAGTTATGCTTAGAATTCAGTGCATTTAGGTTTAGCGTTAGGGTTAGGGTTAGGTTGAGGGTCAGGGTTAAAATCGAGAGCATTTAAGGATGGTGCTAGGGTTAGAGTTAGGTTTAGCGTTCGCTTTCGTAGAATCGAGGGTTAGGCTTAAGGATAGGCTTAGGGTTCGGGTTAGGGTTAGAATCAGGCACATTTTTAGTGGTCTGCTTTGCATCAGGTTATGGTTTAGAGTGCATTTAGGGGTAGGCATAGGAGTAGGGTTAGGATTAGGCTTAAGGTTTGTGTTGGTAGAATCGAAGTTTAGGGTTACGCGTAGGGTGAGGTTTGCCTTTTCGGTTACAACTGAGTGCATTTAGAGTTAGGGTTAGTGTTGAGATTGACGATTTAGAGTTAGACTTAGAATCGAGCACATTAGGGTTAGAGTTATGGCTAGAATCCACTATATTTAATCTTAGGGTGAGGGTTAGGGTTTGTGTTGGTAGAATCGAGGTTTAGGGTTAGGCTTAGGGTCAGGAATGACTTTTGGGTTACAGTCGAGTGCATTTAGGGTTAGGGATAGTGTTGAAATTGACGATTTAGTGTTTGGGTTAGAATCGAGCACATTTAGGGTTAGAGTTTTGGTTAGAATTCGTTAGGGTTAGGGTTAGTGTAAGGGATAGGCATAGGGGTAGAGTGCATTTAGGGGTAGGGGTAGGGGTAGGGTTAGGATTAGGGTTAGGGTTTGTGTTGGTAGAATCGAAGTTTAGGGTTACGCGTAGGGTGAGGTTTGCCTTTTGGGTTACAACTGAGTGCATTTAGAGTTAGGGTTAGTGTTGAGATTGACGATTTAGTGTTAGGGTTATAATCGAGCACATTATTGTTAGAGTTATGGTTAGAATCGAGTGCATTTAGGGTTAGGATTAGGGACAGGGTTAGGTTTATGTTTAGGGTGAGGGTTAGAATCCAGTGCATTTAAGGATAGGGTTAGGGTTAGGGTTAGGTATAGGGTTAGCTTTCGTAGAATCGAGGGTCAGGGTTCGGGTGAGGGTTAGGGTTAATATTAGGGTTAGAATCAGGAGCATTTTCAGCGTTAGGGTTGGGGTTAGCGTCAGGGTTTGAGTGCATTATGGGTTAGGGGAGGAGTTGGGTTAGGGTTAGGGTTAGGGTTTGTGTTGGTAGAATCGAGGTTTTGGGTTAGGCTTAGGGTCAGGAGAGCATTTGGGGTCATAATTGAGAACATTTGGACTTAGGGTTAGTATTGAAATTGATGATTTAGCTATAGCGTTAGAATCAGACACATTTAGGGATAGAGTTATGATTAGAATTCAGTGCATTTAGGGTTAGCGTTAGGGTTAGGGTTAGGTTTAGGGTCAGGGTTAGAATCGAGAGCATTAAGGAGAGTGCTAGGGTTAGAGTTAGGTTGAGGGTTAGCTTTCGTAGAATCGAGGGTTAGGGTTAGGTTTAGGCTTAGGGTGAGGGTTAGGGTTAGAATCAAGCACAGTTTTAGTGTTCGCGTTAGGGTGAGGATTAGGGTTAAAGTGCTTTTAGGGCTAGTGGAAGGGATAGGGTTAGGATTAGGGTTTAGGTTTGTGTTGGTAGAATCGAGGTTTAGGTTTAGGCTTAAGGGCAGGATTGCATTTTGGATCAGAATCGAGTGTATTTAGGCTTTGAGTTAGTGTTCAAATTGACCATTTAGTGTTAGGGTTTGAATTGAGCACATTTAGGGTGAGAGTTATGCTTAGAATTCAGTGCATTTAGGGTTAGCGTTAGGGTTAGGGTTAGATTGAGGGTCAGGGTTAAAATCGAGAGCATTTAAGGATAGTGCTAGGGTTAGAGTTAGGTTTAGCGTTCGCTTTCGTAGAATCGAGGGTTAGGCTTAAGGATAGGATTAGGGTTAGGGTTAGGGTTAGAATCAGGCACATTTTTAGTGGTCTGCTTTGCATCAGGTTATGGCTTAGAGTGCATTTAGGGGTAGGCGTAGGAGTAGGGTTAGGACTAGGCTTAAGGTTTGTGTTGGTAGAATCGAGGTTTAGGGTTAGGCTTTGGGTGAGGAATGGCTTTTGGGTTAGAGTCGAGTGCATTTAGGGTTAGGGATAGTGTTGAAATTGACGATTTAGTGTTACGGTTAGAATCGAGCACATTTAGAGTTAGAGTTTTGGTTAGAATTCGTTACGGTTAGGGTTAGTGTAAGGGGTAGGGGTAGGGTTAGAGAGCATTTAGGGGTAGGGGTAGCGGTAGGGTTAGGATTAGGCTTAGGGTTTGTGTTGGTAGAATCGAAGTTTAGGGTTCGGCGTAGGGTGAGGATTGCCTTTTGGGTTACAACTGAGTGCATTTAGAGTTAGGGTTAGTGTTGAGATTGACGATTTAGTGTTAGACTTAGAATCGAGCACATTAGGGTTAGAGTTATGGCTAGAATCCACTATATTAAAGCTTAGGGTGAGGGTTAGGGTTGGTGTTGGTAGAATCGAGGTTTAGGGTTAGGCTTAGGGTCAGGCTTGCCTTTTGGGTTAGAGTCGAGTGCATTTAGGGTTAGGCTTAGTGTTGAGATTGACGATTTAGTGTTAGGGTTATAATCGAGCACATTAGGGTTAGAGTTATGGTTAGAATCCAGTGCATTTAGGGTTAGGATTAGGGATAGGGTTAGGTTTATGTTCAGGGTGAGGGGGAGAATCGAGTGCATTTAAGGATAGTGTTAGAGTTAGGGTTAGGTATAGGGTTAGCTTTCGTAGAATCGAGGGTCAGTGTTCGAGTGAGGGTTAGGGTTAGGATTAGGGTTAGAATCAGGAGCATTTTTAGCATTAGGGCTGGGGTTAGGGTCAAGGTTTGAGTGCATTTAGGGGTAGGGAAGGAGTTGGGTTAGGATTAGGGTTAGGTTTTGTGTTGGTAGAATCGAGGTTTTGGGTTAGTCTTAGGGTCAGGAGAGCATTTGGGGTCATAATTGAGAGCATTTGGGCTTAGGGTTAGTGTTGAAATTGATGATTTAGTTATAGCGTTAGAATCAGGCTCATTTAGGGATAGAGTTATGATTAGAATTCAGTGCATTTAGGGTTAGGGTTAGGGTTAGGGTTAGGTTTAGGGTCAGGGTTAGAATCGAGAGGATTAAGGATAGTGCTAGGGTTAGAGTTAGGTTGAGGGTTAGCTTTCGTAGAATCGAGGGTTAGGCTTAGGGTTAAGCTTAGGGTGAGGGTTAGGCTTCGAATCAAGCACAGTTTTAGTGTTAGCGTTAGGGTGAGGATTAGGGTTAAAGTGCTTTTAGGGCTAGTGGAAGGGATAGGGTTAGGATTAGGGTTAAGGTTTGTGTTGGTAGAATCGAGGTTTAGGTTTAGGCTTAGGGTCAGGATTGCATTTTGGATCAGGGTCGAGTGTATTTAGGCTTTGGGTTAGTGTTCAAATTGACGATTTAGTGTTAGGGTTTGAATCGAGCACATTTAGGGTGAGAGTTATGCTTAGAATTCAGTGCATTTAGGGTTAGCGTTAGGGTTAGGGTTAGTTTGAGGGTCAGGGTTAAAATCGAGAGGATTTAAGGATAGTGCTAGAGTTAGAGTTAGGTTTAGCGTTCGCTTTCGTAGAATCGAGGGTTAGGCTTAAGGTTAGGCTTAGGGTTAGGGTTAGAATCAGGCACATTTTTAGTGGTCTGCTTTTCATCAGGGTATGGCTTAGAGTGCATTTAGGGGTAGGGGTAAGAGTAGGGTTAGGATTAGGGTTAAGGTTTGTTTTGGTAGAATCGAGGTTTAGGGTTGGGCTTGCGGTCAGGAATGACTTTTGGGTTAGAGTCGAGTGCATTTAGGGTTAGGGATAGTGTTGAAATTGACGATTTAGTGTTTGGGTTAGAATCCAGCACATTTAAGGTTAGAGTTTTGGTTAGAATTCGGTAGGGATAGGGTTAGTGTAAGGGGTAGGGGTAGGGTTAGAGCGCATTTAGGGGTAGGTGTAGGGGTAGGGTTATGATTGGGGTTAGGGTTTGTGTTGGTAGAATCGAAGTTTAGGGTTAGGTGTAGGGTGAGGATTGCCTTTTGGGTTACAACTGAGTGCATTTAGAGTTAGGGTTAGTGTTGTGATTGACGATTTAGTGTTAGACTTAGAATCGAGCACATTAGGGTTAGAATTATGGCTAGAATCCACTATATTTAAGCTTCGGGTTAGGGTTAGGGTTTGTGTTGGTAGAATCGAGGTTTAGGGTTAGGCTTAGTGTTGAGATTGACGATTTAGTGTTAGGGTTATAATCGAGCACATTAGGGTTAGAGTTATGGTTAGAATCCAGTGCATTTAGGGTTAGGATTAGGAATAGGGTTAGGTTTATGTTTAGGGTAAGGGTTAGAATCGAGTGCATTTAAGGATAGTGTTAGGGTTAGAGTTAGGTATAGGATTAGGTTTCGTAGAATCGAGGGTCAGTGTTCTGGTGTTGGTTAGGGTTAGGATTAGGGTTAGAATCAGGAGCATTTTTAGAGTTAGGGTTGGGGTCAGGGTCAGGGTTTGAGTGCATGTAGGGGTAGGGGAGGAGTTGGGTTAGGATTAGGGTTAGGGTTTGTGTTGGTAGAATCGAAGTTTAGGGTTAGGCGTAGGGTGAGGATTGCCTTTTGGGTTACAACTGAGTGCATTTAGAGTTAGGGTTAGTTTTGAGATTGACGATTTAGTGTTAGACTTAGAATCGAGCACATTAGGTTTAGAGTTATGACTAGAATCAACTATATTTAAGCTTAGGGTTAGGGTTTGGGTTTGTGTTGGTAGAATCGAGGTTTATGGTTAGGCTTAGGGTCAGGATTGCCTTTTGGGTTAGAGTCGAGTGCATTTAGGGTTAGGCTTAGTGTTGAGATTGACGATTTAGTGTTAGGGTTATAATCGAGCACATTAGGGTTAGAGTTATGGTTAGAATCCAGTGCATTTAGGGTTAGGGTTAGGGATAGGGTTAGGTTTATGTTTAGGGTGAGGGTTAGAATCGAGTGCATTTAAGGATAGTGTTAGGGTTAGAGTTAAGTATAGGGTTAGCTGTCGTACAATCGAGGGTCAGTGTTCGGATGAGGGTTAGGGTTAGGATTAGGGTTAGAATCAGGAGCATTTTTGGCGTTAGGGTTGGGGTTAGGGTCAGGGTTTGAGTGCATTTAGGGGTAGGGGAGGAGTTGGGTTAGGATTAGGGTTAGGGTTTGTGTTGGTAGAATCGAGGTTTTGGGTTAGGCTTAGGGTCAGGAGAGCATTTCGGGTCATAATTCAGAGCATTTGGGGTTAGGGTTAGTGTTGAAATTGATGATTTAGTTATAGCGTTAGAATCAAGCACATTTAGTGATAGAGTTATGATTAGAATTCAGTGCATTTAGGGTTAGGGTTAGGTTTAGGGTTAGGGTTAGGTTTAGGGTCAGGGTTAGAATCGAGAGCATTAAGGATAGTGCTAGGGTTAGAGTTAGGTTTAGGGTTAGCTTTCGTAGAATCGAGGGTTAGGCTTAGGGTTAGGCTTAGGGTGAGGGTTAGGGTTCGAATCAAGCACAGTTTTAGTGTTAGCCTTAGGGTGAGGATTAAGGTTAAAGTGCTTTCAGGGCTAATGGAAGGGATAGGGTTAGGATTAGGGTTAAGGTTTGTGTTGGTAGAATCGAGGTTGAGGTTTAGGCTTAGGGTCAGGATTGCATTTTGGATCAGAATCGAGTGTATTTAGGCTTTGGGTTAGTGTTCAAATTGACGATTTAGTGTTAGGCTTTGAATCGAGCACATTTAGGGTGAGAGTTATGCTTAGAATTCAGTGCTTTTAGGGTTAGCGTTAAGGTTAGGGTTAGGTTGAGGGTCAGGGTTAAAATCGAGAGCATTTAAGGATAGTGCTAGGGTTAGAGTTAGGTTTAGCGTTCGCTTTCGTAGAATCGAGGGTTAGACTTAAGGTTAGGCTTAGGCTTAGGGTTAGGGTTAGAATCAGGCACATTTTTAGTGGTCTGCTTTTCATCAGGGTATGGCTTAGAGTGCATTTAGGGGTAGGGGTAAGAGTAGGGTTAGGATTAGGGTTAAGGTTTGTTTTGGTAGAATCGAGGTTTAGGGTTGGGCTTGGGGTCAGGAATGACTTTTGGGTTAGAGTCGAGTGCATTTAGGGTTAGGGATAGTGTTGAAATTGACGATTTAGTGTTTGGGTTAGAATCGAGCACATTTAAGGTTAGAGTTTTGGTTAGAATTCGTTACGGTTAGGGTTAGTGTAAGGGGTAGGGGTAGGGTTAGAGAGCATTTAGGGGTAGGGGTAGCGGTAGGGTTAGGATTAGGCTTAGGGTTTGTGTTGGTAGAATCGAAGTTTAGGGTTCGGCGTAGGGTGAGGATTGCCTTTTGGGTTACAACTGAGTGCATTTAGAGTTAGGGTTAGTGTTGAGATTGACGATTTAGTGTTAGACTTAGAATCGAGCACATTAGGGTTAGAGTTATGGCTAGAATCCACTATATTAAAGCTTAGGGTGAGGGTTAGGGTTGGTGTTGGTAGAATCGAGGTTTAGGGTTAGGCTTAGGGTCAGGCTTGCCTTTTGGGTTAGAGTCGAGTGCATTTAGGGTTAGGCTTAGTGTTGAGATTGACGATTTAGTGTTAGGGTTATAATCGAGCACATTAGGGTTAGAGTTATGGTTAGAATCCAGTGCATTTAGGGTTAGGATTAGGGATAGGGTTAGGTTTATGTTCAGGGTGAGGGGGAGAATCGAGTGCATTTAAGGATAGTGTTAGAGTTAGGGTTAGGTATAGGGTTAGCTTTCGTAGAATCGAGGGTCAGTGTTCGAGTGAGGGTTAGGGTTAGGATTAGGGTTAGAATCAGGAGCATTTTTAGCATTAGGGCTGGGGTTAGGGTCAAGGTTTGAGTGCATTTAGGGGTAGGGAAGGAGTTGGGTTAGGATTAGGGTTAGGTTTTGTGTTGGTAGAATCGAGGTTTTGGGTTAGGCTTAGGGTCAGGAGAGCATTTGGGGTCATAATTGAGAGCATTTGGGCTTAGGGTTAGTGTTGAAATTGATGATTTAGTTATAGCGTTAGAATCAGGCTCATTTAGGGATAGAGTTATGATTAGAATTCAGTGCATTTAGGGTTAGGGTTAGGGTTAGGGTTAGGTTTAGGGTCAGGGTTAGAATCGAGAGGATTAAGGATAGTGCTAGGGTTAGAGTTAGGTTGAGGGTTAGCTTTCGTAGAATCGAGGGTTAGGCTTAGGGTTAAGCTTAGGGTGAGGGTTAGGCTTCGAATCAAGCACAGTTTTAGTGTTAGCGTTAGGGTGAGGATTAGGGTTAAAGTGCTTTTAGGGCTAGTGGAAGGGATAGGGTTAGGATTAGGGTTAAGGTTTGTGTTGGTAGAATCGAGGTTTAGGTTTAGGCTTAGGGTCAGGATTGCATTTTGGATCAGGGTCGAGTGTATTTAGGCTTTGGGTTAGTGTTCAAATTGACGATTTAGTGTTAGGGTTTGAATCGAGCACATTTAGGGTGAGAGTTATGCTTAGAATTCAGTGCATTTAGGGTTAGCGTTAGGGTTAGGGTTAGTTTGAGGGTCAGGGTTAAAATCGAGAGGATTTAAGGATAGTGCTAGAGTTAGAGTTAGGTTTAGCGTTCGCTTTCGTAGAATCGAGGGTTAGGCTTAAGGTTAGGCTTAGGGTTAGGGTTAGAATCAGGCACATTTTTAGTGGTCTGCTTTTCATCAGGGTATGGCTTAGAGTGCATTTAGGGGTAGGGGTAAGAGTAGGGTTAGGATTAGGGTTAAGGTTTGTTTTGGTAGAATCGAGGTTTAGGGTTGGGCTTGCGGTCAGGAATGACTTTTGGGTTAGAGTCGAGTGCATTTAGGGTTAGGGATAGTGTTGAAATTGACGATTTAGTGTTTGGGTTAGAATCCAGCACATTTAAGGTTAGAGTTTTGGTTAGAATTCGGTAGGGATAGGGTTAGTGTAAGGGGTAGGGGTAGGGTTAGAGCGCATTTAGGGGTAGGTGTAGGGGTAGGGTTATGATTGGGGTTAGGGTTTGTGTTGGTAGAATCGAAGTTTAGGGTTAGGTGTAGGGTGAGGATTGCCTTTTGGGTTACAACTGAGTGCATTTAGAGTTAGGGTTAGTGTTGTGATTGACGATTTAGTGTTAGACTTAGAATCGAGCACATTAGGGTTAGAATTATGGCTAGAATCCACTATATTTAAGCTTCGGGTTAGGGTTAGGGTTTGTGTTGGTAGAATCGAGGTTTAGGGTTAGGCTTAGTGTTGAGATTGACGATTTAGTGTTAGGGTTATAATCGAGCACATTAGGGTTAGAGTTATGGTTAGAATCCAGTGCATTTAGGGTTAGGATTAGGAATAGGGTTAGGTTTATGTTTAGGGTAAGGGTTAGAATCGAGTGCATTTAAGGATAGTGTTAGGGTTAGAGTTAGGTATAGGATTAGGTTTCGTAGAATCGAGGGTCAGTGTTCTGGTGTTGGTTAGGGTTAGGATTAGGGTTAGAATCAGGAGCATTTTTAGAGTTAGGGTTGGGGTCAGGGTCAGGGTTTGAGTGCATGTAGGGGTAGGGGAGGAGTTGGGTTAGGATTAGGGTTAGGGTTTGTGTTGGTAGAATCGAAGTTTAGGGTTAGGCGTAGGGTGAGGATTGCCTTTTGGGTTACAACTGAGTGCATTTAGAGTTAGGGTTAGTTTTGAGATTGACGATTTAGTGTTAGACTTAGAATCGAGCACATTAGGTTTAGAGTTATGACTAGAATCAACTATATTTAAGCTTAGGGTTAGGGTTTGGGTTTGTGTTGGTAGAATCGAGGTTTATGGTTAGGCTTAGGGTCAGGATTGCCTTTTGGGTTAGAGTCGAGTGCATTTAGGGTTAGGCTTAGTGTTGAGATTGACGATTTAGTGTTAGGGTTATAATCGAGCACATTAGGGTTAGAGTTATGGTTAGAATCCAGTGCATTTAGGGTTAGGGTTAGGGATAGGGTTAGGTTTATGTTTAGGGTGAGGGTTAGAATCGAGTGCATTTAAGGATAGTGTTAGGGTTAGAGTTAAGTATAGGGTTAGCTGTCGTACAATCGAGGGTCAGTGTTCGGATGAGGGTTAGGGTTAGGATTAGGGTTAGAATCAGGAGCATTTTTGGCGTTAGGGTTGGGGTTAGGGTCAGGGTTTGAGTGCATTTAGGGGTAGGGGAGGAGTTGGGTTAGGATTAGGGTTAGGGTTTGTGTTGGTAGAATCGAGGTTTTGGGTTAGGCTTAGGGTCAGGAGAGCATTTCGGGTCATAATTCAGAGCATTTGGGGTTAGGGTTAGTGTTGAAATTGATGATTTAGTTATAGCGTTAGAATCAAGCACATTTAGTGATAGAGTTATGATTAGAATTCAGTGCATTTAGGGTTAGGGTTAGGTTTAGGGTTAGGGTTAGGTTTAGGGTCAGGGTTAGAATCGAGAGCATTAAGGATAGTGCTAGGGTTAGAGTTAGGTTTAGGGTTAGCTTTCGTAGAATCGAGGGTTAGGCTTAGGGTTAGGCTTAGGGTGAGGGTTAGGGTTCGAATCAAGCACAGTTTTAGTGTTAGCCTTAGGGTGAGGATTAAGGTTAAAGTGCTTTCAGGGCTAATGGAAGGGATAGGGTTAGGATTAGGGTTAAGGTTTGTGTTGGTAGAATCGAGGTTGAGGTTTAGGCTTAGGGTCAGGATTGCATTTTGGATCAGAATCGAGTGTATTTAGGCTTTGGGTTAGTGTTCAAATTGACGATTTAGTGTTAGGCTTTGAATCGAGCACATTTAGGGTGAGAGTTATGCTTAGAATTCAGTGCTTTTAGGGTTAGCGTTAAGGTTAGGGTTAGGTTGAGGGTCAGGGTTAAAATCGAGAGCATTTAAGGATAGTGCTAGGGTTAGAGTTAGGTTTAGCGTTCGCTTTCGTAGAATCGAGGGTTAGACTTAAGGTTAGGCTTAGGCTTAGGGTTAGGGTTAGAATCAGGCACATTTTTAGTGGTCTGCTTTTCATCAGGGTATGGCTTAGAGTGCATTTAGGGGTAGGGGTAAGAGTAGGGTTAGGATTAGGGTTAAGGTTTGTTTTGGTAGAATCGAGGTTTAGGGTTGGGCTTGGGGTCAGGAATGACTTTTGGGTTAGAGTCGAGTGCATTTAGGGTTAGGGATAGTGTTGAAATTGACGATTTAGTGTTTGGGTTAGAATCGAGCACATTTAAGGTTAGAGTTTTGGTTAGAATTCGTTACGGTTAGGGTTAGTGTAAGGGGTAGGGGTAGGGTTAGAGAGCATTTAGGGGTAGGGGTAGCGGTAGGGTTAGGATTAGGCTTAGGGTTTGTGTTGGTAGAATCGAAGTTTAGGGTTCGGCGTAGGGTGAGGATTGCCTTTTGGGTTACAACTGAGTGCATTTAGAGTTAGGGTTAGTGTTGAGATTGACGATTTAGTGTTAGACTTAGAATCGAGCACATTAGGGTTAGAGTTATGGCTAGAATCCACTATATTAAAGCTTAGGGTGAGGGTTAGGGTTGGTGTTGGTAGAATCGAGGTTTAGGGTTAGGCTTAGGGTCAGGCTTGCCTTTTGGGTTAGAGTCGAGTGCATTTAGGGTTAGGCTTAGTGTTGAGATTGACGATTTAGTGTTAGGGTTATAATCGAGCACATTAGGGTTAGAGTTATGGTTAGAATCCAGTGCATTTAGGGTTAGGATTAGGGATAGGGTTAGGTTTATGTTCAGGGTGAGGGGGAGAATCGAGTGCATTTAAGGATAGTGTTAGAGTTAGGGTTAGGTATAGGGTTAGCTTTCGTAGAATCGAGGGTCAGTGTTCGAGTGAGGGTTAGGGTTAGGATTAGGGTTAGAATCAGGAGCATTTTTAGCATTAGGGCTGGGGTTAGGGTCAAGGTTTGAGTGCATTTAGGGGTAGGGAAGGAGTTGGGTTAGGATTAGGGTTAGGTTTTGTGTTGGTAGAATCGAGGTTTTGGGTTAGGCTTAGGGTCAGGAGAGCATTTGGGGTCATAATTGAGAGCATTTGGGCTTAGGGTTAGTGTTGAAATTGATGATTTAGTTATAGCGTTAGAATCAGGCTCATTTAGGGATAGAGTTATGATTAGAATTCAGTGCATTTAGGGTTAGGGTTAGGGTTAGGGTTAGGTTTAGGGTCAGGGTTAGAATCGAGAGGATTAAGGATAGTGCTAGGGTTAGAGTTAGGTTGAGGGTTAGCTTTCGTAGAATCGAGGGTTAGGCTTAGGGTTAAGCTTAGGGTGAGGGTTAGGCTTCGAATCAAGCACAGTTTTAGTGTTAGCGTTAGGGTGAGGATTAGGGTTAAAGTGCTTTTAGGGCTAGTGGAAGGGATAGGGTTAGGATTAGGGTTAAGGTTTGTGTTGGTAGAATCGAGGTTTAGGTTTAGGCTTAGGGTCAGGATTGCATTTTGGATCAGGGTCGAGTGTATTTAGGCTTTGGGTTAGTGTTCAAATTGACGATTTAGTGTTAGGGTTTGAATCGAGCACATTTAGGGTGAGAGTTATGCTTAGAATTCAGTGCATTTAGGGTTAGCGTTAGGGTTAGGGTTAGTTTGAGGGTCAGGGTTAAAATCGAGAGGATTTAAGGATAGTGCTAGAGTTAGAGTTAGGTTTAGCGTTCGCTTTCGTAGAATCGAGGGTTAGGCTTAAGGTTAGGCTTAGGGTTAGGGTTAGAATCAGGCACATTTTTAGTGGTCTGCTTTTCATCAGGGTATGGCTTAGAGTGCATTTAGGGGTAGGGGTAAGAGTAGGGTTAGGATTAGGGTTAAGGTTTGTTTTGGTAGAATCGAGGTTTAGGGTTGGGCTTGCGGTCAGGAATGACTTTTGGGTTAGAGTCGAGTGCATTTAGGGTTAGGGATAGTGTTGAAATTGACGATTTAGTGTTTGGGTTAGAATCCAGCACATTTAAGGTTAGAGTTTTGGTTAGAATTCGGTAGGGATAGGGTTAGTGTAAGGGGTAGGGGTAGGGTTAGAGCGCATTTAGGGGTAGGTGTAGGGGTAGGGTTATGATTGGGGTTAGGGTTTGTGTTGGTAGAATCGAAGTTTAGGGTTAGGTGTAGGGTGAGGATTGCCTTTTGGGTTACAACTGAGTGCATTTAGAGTTAGGGTTAGTGTTGTGATTGACGATTTAGTGTTAGACTTAGAATCGAGCACATTAGGGTTAGAATTATGGCTAGAATCCACTATATTTAAGCTTCGGGTTAGGGTTAGGGTTTGTGTTGGTAGAATCGAGGTTTAGGGTTAGGCTTAGTGTTGAGATTGACGATTTAGTGTTAGGGTTATAATCGAGCACATTAGGGTTAGAGTTATGGTTAGAATCCAGTGCATTTAGGGTTAGGATTAGGAATAGGGTTAGGTTTATGTTTAGGGTAAGGGTTAGAATCGAGTGCATTTAAGGATAGTGTTAGGGTTAGAGTTAGGTATAGGATTAGGTTTCGTAGAATCGAGGGTCAGTGTTCTGGTGTTGGTTAGGGTTAGGATTAGGGTTAGAATCAGGAGCATTTTTAGAGTTAGGGTTGGGGTCAGGGTCAGGGTTTGAGTGCATGTAGGGGTAGGGGAGGAGTTGGGTTAGGATTAGGGTTAGGGTTTGTGTTGGTAGAATCGAAGTTTAGGGTTAGGCGTAGGGTGAGGATTGCCTTTTGGGTTACAACTGAGTGCATTTAGAGTTAGGGTTAGTTTTGAGATTGACGATTTAGTGTTAGACTTAGAATCGAGCACATTAGGTTTAGAGTTATGACTAGAATCAACTATATTTAAGCTTAGGGTTAGGGTTTGGGTTTGTGTTGGTAGAATCGAGGTTTATGGTTAGGCTTAGGGTCAGGATTGCCTTTTGGGTTAGAGTCGAGTGCATTTAGGGTTAGGCTTAGTGTTGAGATTGACGATTTAGTGTTAGGGTTATAATCGAGCACATTAGGGTTAGAGTTATGGTTAGAATCCAGTGCATTTAGGGTTAGGGTTAGGGATAGGGTTAGGTTTATGTTTAGGGTGAGGGTTAGAATGGAGTGCATTTAAGGATAGTGTTAGGGTTAGAGTTAAGTATAGGGTTAGCTGTCGTACAATCGAGGGTCAGTGTTCGGATGAGGGTTAGGGTTAGGATTAGGGTTAGAATCAGGAGCATTTTTGGCGTTAGGGTTGGGGTTAGGGTCAGGGTTTGAGTGCATTTAGGGGTAGGGGAGGAGTTGGGTTAGGATTAGGGTTAGGGTTTGTGTTGGTAGAATCGAGGTTTTGGGTTAGGCTTAGGGTCAGGAGAGCATTTCGGGTCATAATTCAGAGCATTTGGGGTTAGGGTTAGTGTTGAAATTGATGATTTAGTTATAGCGTTAGAATCAAGCACATTTAGTGATAGAGTTATGATTAGAATTCAGTGCATTTAGGGTTAGGGTTAGGTTTAGGGTTAGGGTTAGGTTTAGGGTCAGGGTTAGAATCGAGAGCATTAAGGATAGTGCTAGGGTTAGAGTTAGGTTTAGGGTTAGCTTTCGTAGAATCGAGGGTTAGGCTTAGGGTTAGGCTTAGGGTGAGGGTTAGGGTTCGAATCAAGCACAGTTTTAGTGTTAGCCTTAGGGTGAGGATTAAGGTTAAAGTGCTTTCAGGGCTAATGGAAGGGATAGGGTTAGGATTAGGGTTAAGGTTTGTGTTGGTAGAATCGAGGTTGAGGTTTAGGCTTAGGGTCAGGATTGCATTTTGGATCAGAATCGAGTGTATTTAGGCTTTGGGTTAGTGTTCAAATTGACGATTTAGTGTTAGGCTTTGAATCGAGCACATTTAGGGTGAGAGTTATGCTTAGAATTCAGTGCTTTTAGGGTTAGCGTTAAGGTTAGGGTTAGGTTGAGGGTCAGGGTTAAAATCGAGAGCATTTAAGGATAGTGCTAGGGTTAGAGTTAGGTTTAGCGTTCGCTTTCGTAGAATCGAGGGTTAGACTTAAGGTTAGGCTTAGGCTTAGGGTTAGGGTTAGAATCAGGCACATTTTTAGTGGTCTGCTTTTCATCAGGGTATGGCTTAGAGTGCATTTAGGGGTAGGGGTAAGAGTAGGGTTAGGATTAGGGTTAAGGTTTGTTTTGGTAGAATCGAGGTTTAGGGTTGGGCTTGGGGTCAGGAATGACTTTTGGGTTAGAGTCGAGTGCATTTAGGGTTAGGGATAGTGTTGAAATTGACGATTTAGTGTTTGGGTTAGAATCGAGCACATTTAAGGTTAGAGTTTTGGTTAGAATTCGTTAGGGATAGGGTTAGTGTAAGGGGTAGGGGTAGGGTTAGAGTGCATTTAGCGGTAGGTGTAGGGGTAGGGTTAGGATTGGGGTTAGGGTTTGTGTTGGTAGATTCGAAGTTTAGGTTTAGGCGTAGGGTGAGGATTGCCTTTTGGGTTACAACTGAGTGCATTTAGAGTTAGGGTTAGTGTTGTGATTGACGATTTAGTGTTAGACTTAGAATCGAGCACATTAGGGTTAGAGTTATGGCTAGAATCCAGTGCATTTACGGTTAGGATTAGGAATAGGGTTAGGTTTATGTTTAGGGTAAGGGTTAGAATCGAGTGCATTTAAGGATAGTGTTAGGGTCAGAGTTAGGTATAGGATTAGGTTTCGTAGAATCGAGGGTCAGTGTTCTGGTGTTGGTTAGGGTTAGGATTAGGGTTAGAATCAGGAGCATTTTTAGAGTTAGGGTTGGGGTTATGGTCAGGGTTTGAGTGCATGTAGGGGTAGGGGAGGAGTTGGGTTAGGATTAGGGTTAGGGTTTGTGTTGGTAGAATCGAAGTTTAGGGTTAGGCGTAGGGTGAGGATTGCCCTTTGGGTTACAACTGAGTGCATTTAGAGTTAGGGTTAGTTTTGAGATTGACGATTTAGTGTTAGACTTAGAATCGAGCACATTAGGGTTAGAGTTATGACTAGAATCCACTATATTTAAGCTTAGGGTTAGGGTTAGGGTTTGTGTTGGTAGAATCGAGGTTTAGGGTTAGGCTTAGGGTCAGGATTGCCTTTTGGGTTAGAGTCGAGTGCATTTAGGGTTAGGCTTAGTGTTGAGATTGACGATTTAGTGTTAGGGTTATAATCGAGCACATTAGGATTAGAGTTATGGTTAGAATCCAGTGCATTTAGGGTTAGGATTAGGGATAGGGTTAGGTTTATGTTTAGGGTAAGGGTTAGAATCAAGTGCATTTAAGGATAGTGTTAGGGTTAGAGTTAGGTATAGGGTTAGCTTTCGTAGAATCGAGGGTCAGTGTCCGGGTGAGGGTTAGGGTTAGGATTAGGGTTAGAATCAGGAGCATTTTTAGCGTTAGGGTTGGGGTTAGGGTCAGGGTTTGAGTGCATTTAGGGGTAGGGGAGGATTTGGGTTAGGATTAGGGTTAGGGTTTGTGTTGGTAGAATCGAGGTTTTGGGTTAGGCTTAGGGTCAGGGGAGCATTTGGGGTCATAATTCAGATTATTTGGGCTTAGGGTTAGTGTTGAAATTGATGATTTAGTTATAGCGTTAGAATCAGGTACATTTAGGGATAGAGTTATGATTAGAATTCAGTGCATTTAGGGTTAGGGTTTGGTTTAGGGTTAGCGTTAGGTTTAGGGTCAGGGTTAGAATCGAGATCATTAAGGATAGTGCTAGGGTTAGAGTTAGGTTTAGGGTTAGCTTTCGTAGAATCGAGGGTTAGGCTTAGGGTTAGGCTTAGGGTGAGGGTTAGGGTTAGAATCAAGCACAGTTTTAGTGTTAGCGTTAGGGTGAGGATTAGGGTTAAAGTGCTTTTAGGGCTAGTGGAAGGGATAGGGTTAGGATTAGGGTTAAGGTTTGTGTTGGTAGAATCAAGGTTGAGGTTTAGGCTTAGGGTCAGGATTGCATTTTGGATCAGAATCGAGTGTATTTAGGCTTTGGGTTAGTGTTCAAATTGACGATTTAGTGTTAGGGTTTGGATCGAGCACATTTGGGGTGAGAGTTATGCTTAGAATTCAGTGCATTTAGGGTTATCGTTAGGGTTAGGGTTAGGTTGAGGGTCAGGGTTAAAATCGAGAGCATTTAAGGATAGTGCTAGGGTTAGAGTTAGGTTTAGCGTTCGCTTTCGTAGAATCGAGGGTTAGGCTTAAGGTTAGGCTTAGGGTTAGGGTTAGGGTTAGAATCAGGCACATTTTCAGTGGTCTGCTTTTCATCAGGGTATGGCTTAGAGTGCATTTAGGGGTAGGGGTAAGAGTAGGGTTAGGATTAGGTTTAAGGTTTGTTTTGGTTAGAATCGAGGTTTAGGGTTGGGCTTGCGGTCAGGAATGACTTTTGGGTTAGAGTCGAGTGCATTTAGGGTTAGGGATAGTGTTGAAATTGACGATTTAGTGTTTGGGTTAGAATCGAGCACATTTAAGGTTAGAGTTTTGGTTAGAATTCGGTAGGGATAGGGTTAGTGTAAGGGGTAGGGGTAGGGTTAGAGCGCATTTAGGGGTAGGTGTAGGGGTAGGGTTATGATTGGGGTTAGGGTTTGTGTTGGTAGAATCGAAGTTTAGGGTTAGGCGTAGGGTGAGGATTGCCTTTTGGGTTACAACTGAGTGCATTTAGAGTTAGGGTTAGTGTTGTGATTGACGATTTAGTGTTAGACTTAGAATCGAGCACATTAGGGTTAGAATTATGGCTAGAATCCACTATATTTAAGCTTCGGGTTAGGGTTAGGGTTTGTGTTGGTAGAATCGAGGTTTAGGGTTAGGCTTAGTGTTGAGATTGACGATTTAGTGTTAGGGTTATAATCGAGCACATTAGGGTTAGAGTTATGGTTAGAATCCAGTGCATTTAGGGTTAGGATTAGGAATAGGGTTAGGTTTATGTTTAGGGTAGTGGTTAGAATCGAGTGCATTTAAGGATAGTGTTAGGGTTAGCGTTAGATATAGGATTAGGTTTCGTAGAATCGAGGGTCAGTGTTCTGGTGTTGGTTAGGGTTAGGATTAGGGTTAGAATCAGGAGCATTTTTAGAGTTAGGGTTGGGGTTAGGGTCAGGGTTTGAGTGCATGTAGGGGTAGGGGAGGAGTTGGGTTAGAATTAGGGTTAGGGTTTGTGTTGGTAGAATCGAAGTTTAGGGTTAGGCGTAGGGTGAGGATTGCCTTTTGGGTTACAACTGAGTGCATTTAGAGTTAGGGTTAGTGTTGAGATTGACGATTTAGTGTTAGACTTAGAATCGAGCACATTAGGTTTACAGTTATGACTAGAATCCACTATATTTAAGCTTAGGGTTAGGGTTAGGGTTTGTGTTGGTAGAATCGAGGTTTAGGGTTAGGCTTAGGGTCAGGATTGCCTTTTGGGTTAGAGTCGAGTGCATTTAGGGTTAGGCTTAGTGTTGAGATTGACGATTTAGTGTTAGGGTTATAATCGAGCACATTAGGGTTAGAGTTATGGTTAGAATCCAGTGCATTTAGGGTTAGGATTAGGGATAAGGTTAGGTTTATGTTTAGGGTGAGGGTTAGAATCGAGTGCATTTAAGGATAGTGTTAGGGTTAGAGTTAAGTATAGGGTTAGCTGTCGTACAATCGAGGGTCAGTGTTCGGGTGAGGGTTAGGGTTAGGGTTAGAATCAGGAGCATTTTCAGCGTTAGGGTTGGGGTTAGGGTCAGGGTTTGAGTGCATTTAGGGGTAGGGGAGGAGTTGGGTTAGGATTAGGGTTAGGGTTTGTGTTGGTAGAATCGAGGTTTTGGGTTAGGCTTAGGGTCAGGAGAGCATTTGGGGTCATAATTCAGAGCATTTGGGGTTAGGGTTAGTGTTGAAATTGATGATTTAGTTATAGCGTTACAATCAAGCACATTTAGTGATAGAGTTATGATTAGAATTCAGTGCATTTAGGGTTAGGGTTAGGTTTAGGGTTAGGGTTAGGTTTAGGGTCAGGGTTAGAATCGAGAGCATTAAGGATAGTGCTAGGGTTAGAGTTAGGTTTAGGGTTAGCTTTCGTAGAATCGAGGGTTAGGCTTAGGGTTAGGCTTAGGGTGAGGGTTAGGGTTCGAATCAAGCACAGTTTTAGTGTTAGCGTTAGGGTGAGGATTAGGGTTAAAGTGCTTTCAGGGCTAGTGGAAGGGATAGGGTTAGGATTAGGGTTAAGGTTTGTGTTGGTAGAATCGAGGTTGAGGTTTAGGCTTAGGGTCAGGATTGCATGTTGGATCAGAATCGAGTGTATTTAGGCTTTGGGTTAGTGTTCAAATTGACGATTTAGTGTTAGGGTTTGGATCGACCACATTTGGGGTGAGAGTTATGCTTAGAATTCAGTGGATTTAGGGTTAGCGTTAGGGTTAGGGTTAGGTTGAGGGTCAGGGTTAAAATCGAGAGCATTTAAGGATAGTGCTAGGGTTAGAGTTAGGTTTAGCGTTCGCTTTCGTAGAATCGAGGGTTAGGCTTAAGGTTAGGCTTAGGGTTAGGGTTAGGGTTAGAATCATTCACATTTTTAGTGGTCTGCTTTTCATCAGGGTATGGCTTAGAGTGCATTTAGGGGTAGGCGTAGGAGTAGGGTTAGGATTAGGGTTAAGGTTTGTGTTGGTAGAATCGAGGTTTAGGGTTGGGCTTAGGGTCAGGAATGACTTTTGGGTTAGAGTCGAGTGCATTTAAGGTTAGAAATAGTGTTGAGATTGACGATTTAGTGTTAGGGTTATAATCGAACCATTAGGGTTAGAGTTATGGTTAGAATACAGTGCATTTAGCGTTAGGATTAGGGATAGGGTTAGGTTTATGTTTAGGGTGAGGGTTAGAATCGAGTGCATTTAAGGATAGGGTTAGGGTTAGGGTTAGGTATAGGGATAGCTTTCGTAGAATCGAGGGTCAGTGTTCGGGTGAGGGTGAGGGTTAGGATTAGGGTTAGAATCAGGAGCATTTTCAGCGTTAGGGTTGGGGTTAGGGTCAGGGTTTGAGTGCATTTAGGGGTAGGGGAGGAGCTGGGTTAGTATTAGGGTTAGGGTTTGTGTTGGTAGAATCGAGGTTTTGGGTTAGACTTAGGGTCAGGATTTCCTTTTGGGTTAGAGTCGAGTGCATTTAGGGTTAGGCTTAGTGTTGAGATTGACGATTGAGTGTTAGGGTTATAATCGAGCACATTAGGGTTAGAGTTTTGGTTAGAATCCAGTGCATTTAGGGTGAGGATTAGGGATAGGGTTAGG
Source organism: Notamacropus eugenii (assembly GCF_028372415.1). NCBI lineage: Eukaryota > Metazoa > Chordata > Mammalia > Diprotodontia > Macropodidae > Notamacropus > Notamacropus eugenii. Next base: position 234,327 of record NW_027325095.1, read on the forward strand.
TTTATGTTTAGGGTGAGGGTTAGAATCGAGTGCATTTAAGGATAGTGTTAGGGTTAGAGTTAGGTATAGGGTTAGCTTTCGTAGAATCGAGGGTCAGTGTCCGGGTGAGGGTTAGGGTTAGGATTAGGGTTAGAATCAGGAGCATTTTTAGCGTTAGGGTTGGGGTTAGGGTCAGGGTTTGAGTGCATGTAGGGGTAGGGGAGGAGTTGGGTTAGGATTAGGGTTAGGGTTTGTGTTGGTAGAATCGAAGTTTAGGGTTAGGCGTAGGGTGAGGATTGCCTTTTGGGTTACAACTGAGTGCATTTAGAGTTAGGGTTAGTTTTGAGATTGACGATTTAGTTTTAGACTTAGAATCGAGCACATTAGGGTTAGAGTTATGACTAGAATCCACTATATTTAAGCTTAGGGTTAGGGTTAGGGTTTGTGTTGGTAGAATCGAGGTTTTGGGTTAGGCTTTGGGTCAGCATTGCCTTTTGGGTTAGAGTCGAGTGCATTTAGGGTTAGGCTTCGTGTTGAGATTGACGATTTAGTGTTAGGGTTATAATCGAGCACATTAGGATTAGAGTTATGGTTAGAATCCAGTGCATTTAGGGTTAGGATTAGGGATAGGGTTAGGTTTATGTTTAGGGTGAGGGTTAGAATCGAGTGCATTGAAGGATAGTGTTAGGGTTAGAGTTAAGTATAGGGTTAGCTTTCGTACAATCGAGGGTCAGTGTTCGGGTGAGGGTTAGGGTTAGGGTTAGAATCAGGAGCATTTTTGGCGTTAGGGTTGGGGTTAGGGTCAGGGTTTGAGTGCATTTAGGGGTAGGGGAGGAGTTGGGTTAGGATTAGGGTTAGGGTTTGTGTTGGTAGAATCGAGGTTTTGGGTTAGGCTTAGGGTCAGGAGAGCATTTCGGGTCATAATTCAGAGCATTTGGGCTTAGGGTTAGTGTTGAAATTGATGATTTAGTTATAGCGTTACAATCAAGCACATTTAGGGATAGAGTTATGATTAGAATTCAGTGCATTTAGGGTTAGGGTTAGGTTTAGGGTTAGGGTTAGGTTTAGGGTCAGGGTTAGAATCGAGAGCATTAAGGATAGTGCTAGGGTTAGAGTTAGGTTGAGGGTTAGCTTTCGTAGAATCGAGGGTTAGGCTAAGTGTTAGGCTTAGGGTGAGTGTTAGGGTTAGAATCAAGCACAGTTTTAGTGTTCGCGTTAGGGTGAGGATTAGGCTTGAAGTGCTTTCAGGGCTAGTGGAAGGGATAGGGTTAGGATTGGGGTTAAGGTTTGTGTTGGTAGAATCGAGGTTGATGTTTAGGCTTAGGGTCAGGATTGCATTTTGGATCAGAATCGAGTGTATTTAGGCTTTGGGTTAGTGTTCAAATTGACGATTTAGTGTTAGGGTTTGGATCGACCACATATGGGGTGAGAGTTATGCTTAGAATTCAGTGCATTTAGGGTTAGCGTTAGGGTTAGGGTTAGGTTGAGAGTCCGGGTTAAAATCAAGAACATTTAAGGATAGTGCTAGGGTTACAGTTAGGTTTAGCGTTCGCTTTCGTAGAATCGAGGGTTAGGCTTAAGGTTAGGCTTAGGGTTAGGGTTAGGGTTAGAATCAGGCACATTTTTAGTGGTCTGCTTTTCATCAGGGTGTGGCTTAGAGTGCATTTAGGGGTAGGGGTAAGAGTAGGGTTAGGGTTAGGGTTAAGGTTTGTGTTGGTAGAATGGAGGTTTAGGGTTGGGCTTGGGGTCAGGAATGACTTTTGGGTTAGAGTCGAGTGCATTTAGGGTTAGGGATAGTGTTGAAATTGACGATTTAGTGTTTGGGTTAGAATCGAGCACATTTAGGGTTAGAGTTTTGGTTAGAATTCGTTAGGGTTAGGGTTAGTGTAAGGGGTAGGGTAAGGTTAGAATGCATTTAGTGGTTGGGGTAGGGGTAGGGTTAGGATTAGGGTTGGATTTGTGTTGGTAGTATCGAAGTTTAGGGTTAGGCGTAGGGTGAGGATTGCCTTTTGGGTTACAACTGAGTGCATTTAGAGTTAGGGTTAGTGTTGAGATTGACGATTTATTGTTAGACTTAGAATCGAGCACATTAGGGTTAGAGTTATGGCTAGAATCCACTATATTTAAGCTTAGGGTTAGGGTTAGGGTTTGTATTGGTAGAATCGAGGTTTAGGGTTAGGGTTAGTGTTGAGATTGACGATTTAGTGTTAGGGTTATAATCGAGCACATTAGGGTTAGAGTTATGGTTAGAATCCAGTGCATTTAGGGTTAGGATTAGGAATAGGGTTAGGTTTATGTTTAGGGTAAGGGTTAGAATCGAGTGCATTTACGGATAGTGTTAGGGTTAGAGTTAGGTATAGGGTGAGCTTTCGTAGAATCGAGGGTCAGTGTTCGGGTGAGGGTTAGGGTTAGAATTAGGCTTAGAATCAGGAGCATTTTTAGAGTTAGGGTTGGGGTTAGGGTCAGGGTATGAGTGCATGTAGGGGTAGGGGAGGAGTTGGGTTAGGATTAGGGTTAGGTTTTGTGTTGGTAGAATCGAAGTTTAGGGTTAGGCGTAGGGTGAGGATTGCCTTTTGGGTTACAACTGAGTGCATTTAGAGTTAGGGTTAATTTTGAGATTGACGATTTAGTGTTAGACTTAGAATCGAGCACATTAGGGTTAGAGTTATGACTAGAACCCACTATATTTAAGCTTAGGGTTAGGGTTAGGGTTTGAGTTGGTAGAATCGAGGTTTAGGGTTAGGCTTAGGGTCAGGATTGCCTTTTGGGTTAGAGTCGAGTGAATTTAGGGTTAGGCTTAGTGTTGAGATTGACGATTTAGTGTTAGGGTTATAATCGAGCACATTAGGGTTAGAGTTATGGTTAGAATCCAGTGCATTTAGGGTGAGGATTAGGGATAGGGTTAGGTTTATGTTTAGGGTGAGGGTTAGAATCGAGTGCATTTAAGGATAGTGTTCGGGTTAGAGTTAGGTATAGGGTTAGCTTTCGTAGAATCGAGGGTCAGTGTTCGGGTGAGGGTTAGGGTTAGGCTTAGGGTTAGAATCAGGAGCATTTTTAGCGTTAGGGTTGGGGTTAGGGTCAGGGTTTGAGTGCATTTAGAGGTAGGAGAGGAGTTGGGTTAGGATTAGGGTTAGGGTTTGTTTTGGGATAATCGAGGTTTTAGGTTAGGCTTAGGGTCAGGAGAGCATTTGGGGTCATAATTCAGAGCATTTGGGATTAGGGTTAGTGTTGAAATTGATGATTTAGTTATAGCGCTAGAATCCAGCACATTTATTGATAGAGTTATGATTAGAATTCAGTGCATTTAGGGTTAGGGTTAGGTTTAGGGTTAGGGTTAGGTTTACGGTCAGGGTTAGAATCGAGAGCATTAAGGATAGTGCTAGGGTTAGAGTTAGGTTTAGGGTTAGCTTTCGTAGAATCGAGGGTTAGGCTTAGGGTTAGGCTTAGGGTGAGGGTTAGGGTTCGAATCAAGCACAGTTTTAGTGTTAGCGTTAGGGTGAGGATTAGGGTTAAAGTACTTTTAGGGCTAGTGGAAGGGATAGGGTTAGGATTAGGGTTAAGGTTTGTGTTGATAGAATCGAGGTTGAGGTTTAGGCTTAGGGTCAGGATTGCATTTTGGATCAGAATCGAGTGTATTTAGGCTATGGGTTAGTGTTCAAATTGACGATTTAGTGTTAGGGTTTGGATTGACCACATTTGGGGTGAGAGTTATGCTTAGAATTCAGTGCATTTAGGGTTAGCGTTAGGGTTAGGGTTAGGTTGAGGGTCAGGGTTAAAATCAAGAGCATTTAAGGATAGTGCTAGGGTTAGAGTTAGGTTTAACGTTCGCTTTCGTAGAATCGATGGTTAGGCTTAAGGTTAGGCTTAGGGTTAGGGTTAGGGTTAGAATCAGGCACATTTTTAGTGGTCTGCTTTTCATCAGGGTATGGCTTAGAGTGCATTTAGGGGTAGGCGTAGGAGTAGGGTTAGGATTAGGGTTAAGGTTTGTGTTGGTAGAATGGAGGTTTAGGGTTGGGCTTGGGGTCAGGAATGACTTTTGGGTTAGAGTCGAGTGCATTTAGGGTTAGGGATAGTGTTGAAATTGACGATTTAGTGTTTGGGTTAGAATCGAGCACATTTAGGGTTAGAGTTTTGGTTAGAATTCGTTAGGGTTAGGGTTAGTGTAAGGGGTAGGGGTCGGGTTAGAGTGCATTTAGGGGTAGGTGTAGGGGTAGGGTTAGGATTGGGGTTAGGGTTTGTGTTGGTAGAATCGAAGTTTAGGGTTAGGCGTAGGGTGAGGATTGCCTTTTGGGTTACAACTGAGTGCATTTAGAGTTAGGGTTAGTGTTGAGATTGACGATTTAGTGTTAGACTTAGAATCGAGCACATTAGGGTTAGAGTTATGGCTAGAATCCACTATATTTAAGCTTAGGGTTAGGGTTAGGTTTTGTATTGGTAGAATCGAGGTTTAGGGTTAGGCTTAGGGTCAGGATTGCCTTTTGGGCTAGAGTCGAGTGCATTTCGGGTTAGGGATAGTGTTGAAATTGACGATTTAGTGTTTGGGTTAGAATCGAGCACATTTAAGGTTAGAGTTTTGGTTAGAATTCGTTAGGGTTAGGGTTAGTGTAAGGGGTAGGGGTAGGGTTAGAGTGCATTTAGGGGTAGGTGTAGGGGTAGGGTTAGGATTGGGGTTAGGGTTTGTGTTGGTAGAATCGAAGTTTAGGGTTAGGCGTAGGGTGAAGATTGCCTTTTGGGTTACAACTGACTGCATCTAGAGTTAGGGTTAGTGTTGAGATTGACGATTTAGTGTTAGACTTAGAATCGAGCACATTAGGGTTAGAGTTATGGCTAGAATCCACTATATTTAAGCTTAGGGTTAGGGTTAGGGTTTGTGTTGGTAGAATCGAGGTTTAGGGTTAGGCTTAGTGTTGAGATTGACGATTTAGTGTTAGGGTTATAACCGAGCACATTAGGGTTAGAGTTATGGTTAGAATCCAGTGCATTTCGGGTTAGGATTAGGGATAGGGTTAGGTTTATGTTTAGGGTGAGGGTTAGAATCGAGTGCATTTAAGGATAGTGTTAGGGTTAGAGTTAGGTATAGGGTTAGCTTTCGTACAATCGAGGGTCAGTGTTCGGGTGACGGTTAGGGTTAGGGTTAGAATCAGGAGCATTTTTGGCGTTAGGGTTGGGGTTAGGGTCAGGGTTTGAGTGCATGTAGGGGTAGGGGAGGTGTTGGGTTAGGATTAGGGTTACGGTTTGTGTTGGTAGAATCGAGGTTTTGGGTTAGGCTTAGGGTCAGGAGAGCATTTGGGGTCATAATTCAGAGCATTTGGGCTTAGGGTTAGTGTTGAAATTGATGATTTAGTTATAGCGTTAGAATCAAGCACATTTAGTGATAGAGTTATGATTAGAATTCAGTGCATTTAGGGTTAGGGTTAGGTTTAGGGTCAGGGTTAGAATCGAGAGCATTAAGGATAGTGCTAGGGTTAGAGTTAGGTTGAGGGTTAGCTTTGGTAGAATCGAGGGTTAGGCTTAGGGTTAGGCTTAGGGTGAGGGTTAGGGTTCGAATCAAGCACAGTTTTAGTGTTAGCGTTAGGGTGAGGATTAGGGTTAAAGTGCTTTCAGGGCTAGTGGAAGGGATAGGGTTAGGATTAGGGTTAAGGTTTGTGTTAGTAGAATCGAGGTTGAGGTTTAGGCTTAGGGTCAGGATTGCATTTTGGATCAGAATCGAGTGTATTTAGGCTTTGGGTTAGTGTTCAAATTGACGATTTAGTGTTAGGGTTTGGATCGACCACATTTGGGGTGAGAGTTATGCTTGAAATTCAGTGCATTTAGGGTTAGCGTTAGGGTTAGGGTTAGGTTGAGCGTCAGGGTTAAAATTGAGAGCATTTAAGAATAGTGCTAGGGTTAGAGTTAGGTATAGCGTTCGCTTTCGTAGAATCGAGGGTTAGGCTTAAGGTTAGGCTTAGGGTTAGGGTTAGGGTTAGAATCAGGCACATTTTTAGGGGTCTGCTTTTCATCAGGGTATGGCTTAGAGTGCATTTAGGGGTAGGGGTAAGAGCAGGGTTAGGATTAGGGTTAAGGTTTGTGTTGGTAGAATCGAGGTTCAGGGTTGGGCTTGGGGTCAGGAATGACTTTTGGGTTAGCGTCGAGTGCATTTAGCGTTAGGGATAGTGTTGAAATTGACGATGTAGTGTTTGGGTTAGAATCGAACACATTTAGGGTTAGAGTTTTGGTTAGAATTCGTTAGGGTTAGGGTTAGAATCAGGGACATTTTTAGTGGTCTGCTTTCCATCAGGGTATGGCTTAGAGTGCATTTAGGGGTAGGGGTAGTGGTAGGGTTAGGATTAGGGTTAGGGTTTATGTTGGTAGAATCGAAGTTTAGGGTTAGGCGTAGGGTGAAGATTGCCTTTTGGGTTACAACTGAGTGCATTTAGAGTTAGGTTTAGTGTTGAGATTGACGATTTAGTGTTAGACTTAGAATCGAGCACATTAGGGTTAGAGTTATGGCTAGAATCCAGTGCATTTCGGGTTAGGATTAGGGATAGGGTTAGGTTTATGTTTAGGGTGAGAGTTAGAATCGAGTGCATTTAAGGATAGTGTTAGGGTTAGAGTTAGGTATAGGGTTAGCTTTCGTAGAATCGAGGGTCAGTGTTCGGGTGAGGGTTAGGGTTAGGATTAGGGTTAGAATCAGGAGCATTTTTAGCGTTAAGGTTGGGGTTAGGGTCAGGGTTTGAGTGCATTTAGGGGTAGGGGAGGAGTTGGGTTAGGATTAGGGTTAGGGTTTGTGTTGGTAGAATCGAGGTTTTGGGTTAGGCTTAGGGTCAGGATTGCATTTTGGATCAGAATCGAGTGTATTTAGGCTTTGGGTTAGTGTTCAAATTGACGATTTAGTGTTAGGGTTTGAATCGAGTACATTTAGGGTGAGAGTTATGCTTAGAATTCAATGCATTTAGTGTTAGCGTTAGGGTTAGGGTTAGGTTGAGCGTCAGGGTTAAAATCGAGAGCATTTAATGATAGTGGTAGGGTTAGAGTTAGGTTTAGCGTTCGCTTTCGTAGAATTGAGGCTTAGGCTTAAGGTTAGGCTTAGGGTTAGAATCAGGCACATTTTTAGTGGTCTGCTTTTCATCAGGGTATGGCTTAGAGTGCATTTAGGGGTAGGCGTAGGACTAGGGTTAGGATTAGGGTTAAGGTTTGTGTTGGTAGAATCGAGGTTTAGGGTTGGGCTTGGGGTCAGGAATGACTTTTGGGTTAGAGTCGAGTGCATTCAGGGTTAGGGATAGTGTTGAAATTGACGATTTAGTGTTTGCGTAAGAATCGAGCACATTTAGGGTTAGAGTTTTGGTTAGAATTCGTTAGGGTTAGGGTTAGTGTAAGGGTTAGGGGTAGGGTTAGAGTGCATTTAGGGGTAGGGGTAGGGGTAGGGGTAGGATTAGGGTTAGGGTTTATGTTGGTAGAATCGAAGTTTAGGGTTAGGCGTAGGGTGAATGTTGCCTTTTGGGTTACAACTGAGTGCATTTAGAGTTAGGTTTAGTCTTGAGATTGACGATTTAGTGTTAGACTTAGAATCGAGCACATTAGGGTTAGAGTTATGGCTAGAATCCAGTGCATTTAGGGTTAGGATTAGGGATAGGGTTAGGTTTATGTTTAGGGTGAGGGTTAGAATCGAGTGCATTTAAGGATAGTGTTAGGGTTAGAGTTAGGTATAGGGTTAGCTTTCGTAGAATCGAGGGTCAGTGTTCGGGTGAGGGTTAGGGTTAGGATTAGGGTTAGAATCAGGAGCATTTTTAGCGTTAGGGTTAGGGTCAGGGTTTGAGTGCATTTAGGGGTACGGGAGGAGTTGGGTTAGGATTAGGGTTAGGGTTTGTGTTGGTAGAATCGAGGTTTTGGGTTAGGCATAGGGTCAGGAGAGCATTTGGGGTCATAATTCAGAGCATTTGGGCTTAGGGTTAGTGTTGAAATTGATGATTTAGTTATAGCGTTAGAATCAGGCACATTTAGGGATAGAGTTATGATTAGAATTCAGTGCATTTACGGTTAGGGTTAGGGTTAGGGTTAGGTTTAGGGTCAGGGTTAGAATCAAGAGCATTAAGGATAGTGCTAGGGTTAGAGTTAGTTTGAGGGTTAGCTTTGGTAGAATCGTGGGTTAGGCTTAGGTTTAGACTTAGGGTGAGGGTTAGGGTTAGAATCAAGCACAGTTTTAGTGTTAGCGTTAGGGTGAGGATTAGGGTTAAAGTGCTTTTAGGGCTAGTGGAAGGGATAGGGTTAGGATTAGGGTTAAGGTTTGTGTTGGTAGAATCGAGGTTTAGGTTTAGGCTTAGGGTCAGGATTGCATTTTGGATCAGAATCGAGTGTATTTAGGCTTTGGGTTAGTGTTCAAATTGACGATTTAGTGTTAGGGTTTGAATCGAGCACATTTAGGGTGAGAGTTATGCTTAGAATTCCATGCATTTAGGGTTAGCGTTAGGGTTAGGGTTAGGTTGAGCGTCAGGGTTAAAATCGAGAGCATTTAATGATAGTGGTAGGGTTAGAGTTAGGTTTAGCGTTCGCTTTCGTAGAATTGAGGCTTAGGCTTAAGGTTAGGCTTAGGGTTAGTGTTAGGGTTAGAATCAGGCACATTTTTAGTGGTCTGCTTTTCATCAGGGTATGGCTTAGAGTGCATTTAGGGGTAGGCGTAGGAGTAGGGTTAGGATTCGGGTTAAGGTTTGTTTTGGTAGAATCGAGGTTTAGGGTTGGGCTTGGGGTCAGGAATGACTTTTGGGTTAGAGTCGAGTGCATTCAGGGTTAGGGATAGTGTTGAAATTGACGATTTAGTGTTTGCGTTAGAATCGAGCACATTTAGGGTTAGAGTTTTGGTTAGAATTCGTTAGGGTTAGGGTTAGTGTAAGGGGTAGGGGTAGGGTTAGAGTGCATTTAGGGGTAGGGGTAGGGGTAGGGTTAGGATTAGTGTTAGGGTTTATGTTGGTAGAATCGAAGTTTAGGGTTAGGCGTAGGGTGAAGGTTGCCTTTTGGGTTACAACTGAGTGCATTTAGAGTTAGGTTTAGTGTTGAGATTGACGATTTAGTGTTAGACTTAGAATCGAGCACATTAGGGTTAGAGTTATGGCTAGAATCCAGTGCATTTCGGGTTAGGATTAGGGATAGGCTTAGGTTTATGTTTAGGGTGAGGGTTAGAATCGAGTGCATTTAAGGATAGTGTTAGGGTTAGAGTTAGGTATAGGGTTAGCTTTCGTAGAATCGAGGGTGTGTTTGGGTGAGAGTTAGGGTTAGGATTAGGGTTAGAATCAGGAGCATTTTTAGCGTTAGGGTTGGGGTTAGGGTCAGGGTTTGAGTGCATTTAGGGCTAGGGGAGGAGTTGGGTTAGGATTAGGGTTAGGGTTTGTGTTGGTAGAATCGAGGTTTTGGGTTAGGCTTAGGGTCAGGAGAGCATTTGGAGTCATAATTCAGAGCATTTGGGCTTAGGGTGAGTGTTGAAATTGATGATTTAGTTATAGCGTTAGAAGCAGGCACATTTAGGGATAGAGTTATGATTAGAATTCAGTGCATTTAGGGTTAGGGTTAGGGTTAGGGTTAGGGTTAAGTTTAGTGTCAGGGTTAGAATCGAGAGCATTAAGGATAGTGCTAGGGTTAGAGTTAGGTTTAGGGTTAGCTTTCGTAGAATCGAGGGTTAGGCTGAGGGTTAGGCTTAGGGTGAGGGTTAGGGTTAGAATCAAGCACAGTTTTAGTGTTAGCGTTAGGGTGAGGATTAGGGTTAAAGTGCTTTTAGGGCTAGTGGAAGGGACAGGGTTAGGATTAGGGTTAAGGTTTGTGTTGGTAGAATCGAGGTTTAGGTTTAGCCTTAGGGTCAGGATTGCATTTTGGATCAGAATCGAGTGTATTTAGACTTTGGGTTAGTGTTCAAATTGACGATTTAGTGTTAGGGTTTGAATCGAGCACATTTAGGGTGACAGTTATGCTTAGAATTCAGTGCATTCAGTGTTAGCGTTAGGGTTAGGGTTAGGTTGAGCGTCAGGGTTAAAATCGAGAGCATTTAAGGATAGTGCTAGGGTGAGAGTTAGGTTTAGCGTTCCCTTTCGTAGAATTGAGGGTTAGGCTTAAGGTTAGGCTTAGGGTTAGTGTTAAGGTTAGAATCAGGCACATTTTTAGTGGTCTGCTTTTCATCAGGGTATGGCTTAAAGTGCATTTAGGGGTAGGCGTAGGAGTAGGGTTAGGATTAGGGTTAAGGTGTGTGTTGGTAGAATCGAGGTTGGCTTGGGGTCAGGAATGACTTTTGGGTTAGAGTCGAGTGCATTTAGGGTTAGGGATAGTGTTGAAATTGACGATTTAGTGTTAGGGTTAGAATCGAGCACATTTAGGGTTAGAGTTTTGGTTAGAATTCGTTAGGGTTAGGGTTAGTGTAAGGGGTAGGGGTAGGGTTAGAGTGCATTTAGGGGTAGGGGTAGGGGTAGGGTTAGGATTAGGGTTAGGGTTTGTGTTGGTAAAATCGACGTTTCGGGTTAGGCGTAGGGTGAGGATTGCCTTTTGGGTTACAACTGAGTGCATTTAGAGTTAGGGTTAGTGTTGAGATTGACGATTTAGTGTTAGACTTAGAATCGAGCACATTAGGGTTAAAGTTATGGCTAGAATCCACTATATTTAAGCTTAGGGTTAGGGTTAGGGTTTGTGTTGGTAGAATCGAGGTTTAGGGTTAGGCTTAGGGTCAGGATTGCCTTTTGGGTTAGAGTCGAGTGCATTTAGGGTTAGGCTTAGTGTTGAGATTGACGATTTAGTGTTAGGGTTATAATGGAACACATTAGGGTTAGAGTTATGGTTAGAATCCAGTGCATTTCGGGTTAGGATTAGGGATAGGGTTAGGTTTATGTTTAGGGTGAGGGTTAGAATCGAGTGCATTTAAGGATAGTGTTAGGGTTAGAGTTAGGTATAGGGTTAGCTTTCGTAGAATCGAGGGTCAGTGTTCGGGTGAGGGTTAGGGTTAGGATTAGGGTTAGAATCAGGGGCATTTTTAGCGTTAGGGTTGGGGTTAGGGTCAGGGTTTGAGTGCATTTAGGGGAAGGGGAGGAGTTGGGTTAGGATTAGGGTTAGGGTTTGTGTTGGTAGAATCGAGGTTTTGGGTTAGGCTTAGGGTCAGGAGAGCATTTGGGGTCATAATTCAGAGCATTTGGGCTTAGGGTTAGAGTTGAAATTGATGATTTAGTTATAGCGTTAGAAGCAGGCACATTTAGGGATAGAGTTATGATTAGAATTCAGTGCATTTACGGTTAGGGTTAGGGTTAGGGTTAGGTTTAGGGTCAGGGTTAGAATCAAGAGCATTAAGGATAGTGCTAGGGTTAGAGTTAGGTTGAGGGTTAGCTTTCGTAGAATCGAGGGTTAGGCTTAGGGTTAGGCTTAGGGTGAGGGTTAGGGTTAGAATCAAGCACAGTTTTAGTGTTAGCGTTAGGGTGAGGATTAGGGTTAAAGTGCTTTTAGGGCTAGTGGAAGGGATAGGGTTAGGATTAGGGTTAAAGTTTGTGTTGGTAGAATCGAGGTTTAGGTTTAGCCTTAGGGTCAGGATTGCATTTTGGATCAGAATCGAGTGTATTTAGGCTTTGGGTTAGTGTTCAAATTGACGATTTAGTGTTAGGGTTTCAATCGAGCACAATTAGGGTGAGAGTTATGCTTAGAATTCAATGCATTTAGGGTTAGCGTTAGGGTTAGGGTTAGGTTGAGCGTCAGGGTTAAAATCGAGAGCATTTAAGGATAGTGCGAGGGTTAGAGTTAGGTTTAGCGTTCGCTTTCGTAGAATCGAGGTTTAGGCTTAAGGTTAGGGTTAGGGTTAGGGTTAGGGTTAGAATCAGGCACATTTTTAGTGGTCTGCTTTTCATCAGGGTATGGCTTAAAGTGCATTTAGGGGTAGGCGTAGGACTAGGGTTAGGATTAGGGTTGAGGTTTGTGTTGGTAGAATCGAGGTTTAGGGTTGGGCTTGGGGTCACGAATGACTTTTGAGTTAGGGTCCAGTGCATTCAGGGTTAGGGATAGTGTTGAAATTGACGATTTAGTATTTTCGTTAGAATCGAGCACATTTAGGGTTAGAGTTTTGGTTAGAATTCGTTAGGGTTAGTGTAAGGGGTAGGGGTAGGGTTAGAGTGCATTTAGGGGTAGGGGTAGGGGTAGGGTTAGGATTAGGGTTAGGGTTTGTGTTGGTAGAATCGAAGTTTAGGGTTGGGCGTAGGGTGAGGATTGCCTTTTGGGTTACAACTGAGTGCATTTAGAGTTAGGGTTAGTGTTGAGATTGACGATTTAGTGTTAGACTTAGAATCCAGCACATTAGGGTTAGAGTTATGGCTGGAATCCACTCTATTTAAGCTTAGGGTTAGGGTTAGGGTTTGTGTTGGTAAAATCGAGGTTTAGGGTTAGGCTTAGGGTCAGGATTGCCTTTTGGGTTAGAGTCGAGTGCATTTAGGGTTAGGCTTAGTGTTGAGATTGACGATTTAGTGTTAGGGTTATAATCGAGCACATTAGGGTTAGAGTTATGGTTAGAATCCAGTGCATTTAGGGTTAGGATTAGGGATAGGGTTAGGTTTATGTTTAGGGTGAGGGTTAGAATCGAGTGAATTTAAGGATAGTGTTAGGGTTAGAGTTAAGTATAGGGTTAGCTTTCGTAGAATCGAGGGTCAGTGTCCGGGTGAGGGTTAGGGTTAGGATTAGGGTTAGAATCAGGGGCATTTTTAGCGTTAGGGTTGGGGTTAGGGTCAGGGTTTGAGTGCATTTAGGGGTAGGGGAGGAGTTGGGTTAGGATTAGGGTTAGGGTTTGTGTTGGTAGAATCGAGGTTTTGGGTTAGGCTTAGGGTCAGCAGAGCATTTGGGGTCATAATTCAGAGCATTTGGGCTTAGGGTTAGAGTTGAAATTGATGATTTAGTTATAGCGTTAGAATCAGGCACATTTAGGGATAGAGTTATGATTAGAATTCAGTGCATTTACGGTTAGGGTTAGGGTTAGGTTTAGGGTCAGGTTTAGTATCGAGAGAATTAAGGATAGTGCTAGGGTTAGAGTTAGGTTGAGGGTTAGCTTTCGTAGAATCGAGGGTTAGGCTTAGGGTTAGGCTTAGGGTGAGGGTTAGGGTTAGAATCAAGCACAGTTTTAGTGTTAGCGTTAGGGTGAGGATTAGGGTTAAAGTGCTTTTAGGGCTAGTGGAAGGGATAGGGTTAGGATTAGGGTTAAAGTTTGTGTTGGTAGAATCGAGGTTTAGGTTTAGCCTTAGGGTCAGGATTGCATTTTGGATCAGAATCGAGTGTATTTAGGCTTTGGGTTAGTGTTCAAATTGACGATTTAGTGTTAGGGTTTCAATCGAGCACAATTAGGGTGAGAGTTATGCTTAGAATTCAATGCATTTAGGGTTAGCGTTAGGGTTAGGGTTAGGTTGAGCGTCAGGGTTAAAATCGAGAGCATTTAAGGATAGTGCGAGGGTTAGAGTTAGGTTTAGCGTTCGCTTTCGTAGAATCGAGGTTTAGGCTTAAGGTTAGGGTTAGGGTTAGGGTTAGGGTTAGAATCAGGCACATTTTTAGTGGTCTGCTTTTCATCAGGGTATGGCTTAAAGTGCATTTAGGGGTAGTCGTAGGACTAGGGTTAGGATTAGGGTTGAGGTTTGTGTTGGTAGAATCGAGGTTTAGGGTTGGGCTTGGGGTCACGAATGACTTTTGAGTTAGGGTCGAGTGCATTCAGGGTTAGGGATAGTGTTGAAATTGACGATTTAGTATTTTCGTTAGAATCGAGCACATTTAGGGTTAGAGTTTTGGTTAGAATTCGTTAGGGTTAGTGTAAGGGGTAGGGGTAGGGTTAGAGTGCATTTAGGGGTAGGGGTAGGGGTAGGGTTAGGATTAGGGTTAGGGTTTGTGTTGGTAGAATCGAAGTTTAGGGTTGGGCGTAGGGTGAGGATTGCCTTTTGGGTTACAACTGAGTGCATTTAGAGTTAGGGTTAGTGTTGAGATTGACGATTTAGTGTTAGACTTAGAATCCAGCACATTAGGGTTAGAGTTATGGCTGGAATCCACTCTATTTAAGCTTAGGGTTAGGGTTAGGGTTTGTGTTGGTAAAATCGAGGTTTAGGGTTAGGCTTAGGGTCAGGATTGCCTTTTGGGTTAGAGTCGAGTGCATGTAGGGTTAGGCTTAGTGTTGAGATTGACGATTTAGTGTTAGGGTTATAATCGAGCACATTAGGGTTTGAGTTATGGTTAGAATCCAGTGCATTTAGGGTGAGGATTAGGGATAGGGTTAGGTGTATGTTTAGGGTGAGGGTTAGAATCGAGTGCATTTAAGGATAGTGTTAGGGTTAGAGTTAGGTATAGGGTTAGCTTTCGTAGAATCGAGGGTGTGTTTGGGTGAGAGTTAGGGTTAGGATTAGGGTTAGAATCAGGAGCATTTTTAGCGTTAGGGTTGGGGTTAGGGTCAGGGTTTGAGTGCATTTAGGGCTAGGGGAGGAGTTGGGTTAGGATTAGGGTTAGGGTTTGTGTTGGTAGAATCGAGGTTTTGGGTTAGGCTTAGGGTCAGGAGAGCATTTGGAGTCATAATTCAGAGCATTTGGGCTTAGGGTGAGTGTTGAAATTGATGATTTAGTTATAGCGTTAGAAGCAGGCACATTTAGGGATAGAGTTATGATTAGAATTCAGTGCATTTAGGGTTAGGGTTAGGGTTAGGGTTAGGGTTAAGTTTAGTGTCAGGGTTAGAATCGAGAGCATTAAGGATAGTGCTAGGGTTAGAGTTAGGTTTAGGGTTAGCTTTCGTAGAATCGAGGGTTAGGCTTAGGGTTAGGCTTAGGGTGAGGGTTAGGGTTAGAATCAAGCACAGTTTTAGTGTTAGCGTTAGGGTGAGGATTAGGGTTAAAGTGCTTTTAGGGCTAGTGGAAGGGATAGGGTTAGGATTAGGGTTAAGGTTTGTGTTGGTAGAATCGAGGTTTAGGTTTAGCCTTAGGGTCAGGATTGCATTTTGGATCAGAATCGAGTGTATTTAGACTTTGGGTTAGTGTTCAAATTGACGATTTAGTGTTAGGGTTTGAATCGAGCACATTTAGGGTGACAGTTATGCTTAGAATTCAGTGCATTCAGTGTTAGCGTTAGGGTTAGGGTTAGGTTGAGCGTCAGGGTTAAAATCGAGAGCATTTAAGGATAGTGCTAGGGTGAGAGTTAGGTTTAGCGTTCCCTTTCGTAGAATTGAGGGTTAGGCTTAAGGTTAGGCTTAGGGTTAGTGTTAAGGTTAGAATCAGGCACATTTTTAGTGGTCTGCTTTTCATCAGGGTATGGCTTAAAGTGCATTTAGGGGTAGGCGTAGGAGTAGGGTTAGGATTAGGGTTAAGGTGTGTGTTGGTAGAATCGAGGTTGGCTTGGGGTCAGGAATGACTTTTGGGTTAGAGTCGAGTGCATTTAGGGTTAGGGATAGTGTTGAAATTGACGATTTAGTGTTAGGGTTAGAATCGAGCACATTTAGGGTTAGAGTTTTGGTTAGAATTCGTTAGGGTTAGGGTTAGTGTAAGGGGTAGGGGTAGGGTTAGAGTGCATTTAGGGGTAGGGGTAGGGGTAGGGTTGGGATTAGGGTTAGGGTTTGTGTTGGTAAAATCGACGTTTCGGGTTAGGCGTAGGGTGAGGATTGCCTTTTGGCTTACAACTGAGTGCATTTAGAGTTAGGGTTAGTGTTGAGATTGACGATTTAGTGTTAGACTTAGAATCGAGCACATTAGGGTTAAAGTTATGGCTAGAATCCACTCTATTTGAGCTCAGGGTTAGGGTTAGGGTTTGTGTTGGTAGAATCGAGGTTTAGGGTTAGGCTTAGGGTCAGGATTGCCTTTTGGGTTAGAGTCGAGTGCATTTAGGGTTAGGCTTAGTGTTGAGATTGACGATTTAGTGTTAGGGTTATAATGGAACACATTAGGGTTAGAGTTATGGTTAGAATCCAGTGCATTTCGGGTTAGGATTAGGGATAGGGTTAGGTTTATGTTTAGGGTGAGGGTTAGAATCGAGTGCATTTAAGGATAGTGTTAGGGTTAGAGTTAGGTATAGGGTTAGCTTTCGTAGAATCGAGGTTTAGGCTTAAGGTTAGGGTTAGGGTTAGGGTTAGGGTTAGAATCAGGCACATTTTTAGTGGTCTGCTTTTCATCAGGGTATGGCTTAAAGTGCATTTAGGGGTAGGCGTAGGACTAGGGTTAGGATTAGGGTTGAGGTTTGTGTTGGTAGAATCGAGGTTTAGGGTTGGGCTTGGGGTCACGAATGACTTTTGAGTTAGGGTCCAGTGCATTCAGGGTTAGGGATAGTGTTGAAATTGACGATTTAGTATTTTCGTTAGAATCGAGCACATTTAGGGTTAGAGTTTTGGTTAGAATTCGTTAGGGTTAGTGTAAGGGGTAGGGGTAGGGTTAGAGTGCATTTAGGGGTAGGGGTAGGGGTAGGGTTAGGATTAGGGTTAGGGTTTGTGTTGGTAGAATCGAAGTTTAGGGTTGGGCGTAGGGTGAGGATTGCCTTTTGGGTTACAACTGAGTGCATTTAGAGTTAGGGTTAGTGTTGAGATTGACGATTTAGTGTTAGACTTAGAATCCAGCACATTAGGGTTAGAGTTATGGCTGGAATCCACTCTATTTAAGCTTAGGGTTAGGGTTAGGGTTTGTGTTGGTAAAATCGAGGTTTAGGGTTAGGCTTAGGGTCAGGATTGCCTTTTGGGTTAGAGTCGAGTGCATGTAGGGTTAGGCTTAGTGTTGAGATTGACGATTTAGTGTTAGGGTTATAATCGAGCACATTAGGGTTTCAGTTATGGTTAGAATCCAGTGCATTTAGGGTGAGGATTAGGGATAGGGTTAGGTGTATGTTTAGGGTGAGGGTTAGAATCGAGTGCATTTAAGGATAGTGTTAGGGTTAGAGTTAGGTATAGGGTTAGCTTTCGTAGAATCGAGGGTCAGTATTGGGGTGAGGGTTAGGGTTAGGATTAGGGTTAGAATCAGGAGCATTTTTAGCGTTAGGGTTGGGGTTAGGGTCAGGGTTTGAGTGCATTTAGGGCTAGGGGAGGAGTTGGGTTAGGATTAGGGTTAGGGTTTGTGTTGGTAGAATCGAGGTTTTGAGTTAGCCTTAGGGTCAGGAGAGCATTTGGGGTCATAATTCAGAGCATTTGGGCTTAGGGTTAGTGTTGAAATTGATGATTTAGTTATAGCGTTAGAATCAGGCACATTTAGGGATAGAGTTATAATTAGAATTCAGTGCATTTACGGTTAGGGTTAGGGTTAGGGTCAGGTTTAGGGTCAGGGTTAGAATCGAGAGCATTAAGAATAGTGCTAGGGTTAGAGTTAGGTGTAGGGTTAGCTTTCGTAGAATCGAGGGTTAGGCTTAGGGTTAGGCTTAGGGTGAGGGTTAGGGTTAGAATCAAGCACAATTTTAGTGTTAGCGTTAGGGTGAGGATTAGGGTTAAAGTGCTTTCAGGGCTAGTGGAAGGGATAGGGTTAGGATTAGGATTAAGGTTTGTGTTGGTAGAATCGAGGTTTAGGTTTAGGCTTAGGGTCAGGATTGTATTTTGGATCAGAATCGAGTGTATTTAGGCTTTGGGTTAGTGTTCAAATTGACGATTTAGTGTTAGGGTTTGAATCGAGCACATTTAGGGTGAGAGTTATGCTTAGAATTCAATGCATTTAGGGTTAGCGTTAGGGTTAGGGTTAGGTTGAGCGTCAGGGTTAAATTCGAGAGCATTTAAGGATAGTGCTAGGGTTAGAGTTAGGTTTAGCGTTCGCTTTCGTAGAATTGAGGCTTAGGCTTAAGGTTAGGCTTAGGGTTAGAATCAGGCACATTTTTAGTGGTCTTCTTTTCATCAGGCTATGGCTTAGAGTGCATTTAGGGGTAGGCGTAGGACTAGGGTTAGGATTAGGGTTAAGGTTTGTGTTGGTAGAATCGAGGTTTAGGGTTGGGCTTGGGGTCAGGAATGACTTTTGTGTTAGAGTCGAGTGCATTCAGGGTTAGGGATAGTGTTGAAATTGACGATTTAGTGTTTGTGTAAGAATCGAGCACATTTAGGGTTAGAGTTTTGGTTAGAATTCGTTAGGGTTAGTGTAAGGGGTAGGGGTAGGGTTAGAGTGCATTTAGGGGTAGGGGTAGGGGTAGGGTTAGGATTAGGGTTAGGGTTTGTGTTGGTAGAATCGAAGTTTAGGGTTGGGCGTAGGGTGAGGATTGCCTTTTGGGTTACAACTGAGTGCATTTAGAGTTAGGGTTAGTGTTGAGATTGACGATTTAGTGTTAGACTTAGAATCCAGCACATTAGGGTTAGAGTTATGGCTGGAATCCACTCTATTTAAGCTTAGGGTTAGGGTTAGGGTTTGTGTTGGTAAAATCGAGGTTTAGGGTTAGGCTTAGGGTCAGGATTGCCTTTTGGGTTAGAGTCGAGTGCATGTAGGGTTAGGCTTAGTGTTGAGATTGACGATTTAGTGTTAGGGTTATAATCGAGCACATTAGGGTTTGAGTTATGGTTAGAATCCAGTGCATTTAGGGTGAGGATTAGGGATAGGGTTAGGTGTATGTTTAGGGTGAGGGTTAGAATCGAGTGCATTTAAGGATAGTGTTAGGGTTAGAGTTAGGTATAGGGTTAGCTTTCGTAGAATCGAGGGTCAGTATTGGGGTGAGGGTTAGGGTTAGGATTAGGGTTAGAATCAGGAGCATTTTTAGCGTTAGGGTTGGGGTTAGGGTCAGGGTTTGAGTGCATTTAGGGCTAGGGGAGGAGTTGGGTTAGGATTAGGGTTAGGGTTTGTGTTGGTAGAATCGAGGTTTTGAGTTAGCCTTAGGGTCAGGAGAGCATTTGGGGTCATAATTCAGAGCATTTGGGCTTAGGGTTAGTGTTGAAATTGATGATTTAGTTATAGCGTTAGAATCAGGCACATTTAGGGATAGAGTTATAATTAGAATTCAGTGCATTTACGGTTAGGGTTAGGGTTAGGGTCAGGTTTAGGGTCAGGGTTAGAATCGAGAGCATTAAGAATAGTGCTAGGGTTAGAGTTAGGTGTAGGGTTAGCTTTCGTAGAATCGAGGGTTAGGCTTAGGGTTAGGCTTAGGGTGAGGGTTAGGGTTAGAATCAAGCACAATTTTAGTGTTAGCGTTAGGGTGAGGATTAGGGTTAAAGTGCTTTCAGGGCTAGTGGAAGGGATAGGGTTAGGATTAGGATTAAGGTTTGTGTTGGTAGAATCGAGGTTTAGGTTTAGGCTTAGGGTCAGGATTGTATTTTGGATCAGAATCGAGTGTATTTAGGCTTTGGGTTAGTGTTCAAATTGACGATTTAGTGTTAGGGTTTGAATCGAGCACATTTAGGGTGAGAGTTATGCTTAGAATTCAATGCATTTAGGGTTAGCGTTAGGGTTAGGGTTAGGTTGAGCGTCAGGGTTAAATTCGAGAGCATTTAAGGATAGTGCTAGGGTTAGAGTTAGGTTTAGCGTTCGCTTTCGTAGAATTGAGGCTTAGGCTTAAGGTTAGGCTTAGGGTTAGAATCAGGCACATTTTTAGTGGTCTTCTTTTCATCAGGCTATGGCTTAGAGTGCATTTAGGGGTAGGCGTAGGACTAGGGTTAGGATTAGGGTTAAGGTTTGTGTTGGTAGAATCGAGGTTTAGGGTTGGGCTTGGGGTCAGGAATGACTTTTGTGTTAGAGTCGAGTGCATTCAGGGTTAGGGATAGTGTTGAAATTGACGATTTAGTGTTTGTGTAAGAATCGAGCACATTTAGGGTTAGAGTTTTGGTTAGAATTCGTTAGTGTTAGGGTTAGTGTAAGGGGTAGGGGTAGGGTTAGAGTGCATTTAGGGGTAGGGGTAGGGGTAGGGTTAGGATTAGGGTTAGGGTTTGTGTTGGTAGAATCGAAGTTTAGGGTTAGGCGTAGGGTGAATGTTGCCTTTTGGGTTACAACTGAGTGCATTTAGAGTTAGGATTAGTGTTGAGATTGATGATTTAGTGTTAGACTTAGAATCGAGCACATTAGGGTTAGAGTTATGGCTAGAATCCAGTGCATTTCGGGTTAGGATTAGGGATAGGGTTAGGTTTATGTTTAGGGTGAGGGTTAGAATCGAGTGCATTTAACGATAGTGTTAGGGTTAGAGTTAGGTATAGGGTTAGCTTTCGTAGAATCGAGGGTCAGTGTTCGGGTGAGGGTTAGGGTTAGGATTAGGGTTAGAATCAGGAGCATTTTTAGCGTTAGGGTTAGGGTTAGGGTCAGGCTTTGAGTGCATTTAGGGGTAGGGGAGGAGTTGGGTTAGGATTAGGGTTAGGGTTTGTGTTGGTAGAATCGAGGTTTTGGGTTAGGCTTAGGGTCAGGAGAGCATTTGGGGTCATAATTCAGAGCATTTGGGCTTAGGGTTAGTGTTGAAATTGATGATTTAGTTATAGCGTTAGAATCAGGCACATTTAGGGATAGAGTTATGATTAGAATTCAGTGCATTTCGGGTTAGGGTTAGGGTTAGGGTTAGGTTTAGGGTCAGGGTTAGAATCGAGAGCATTAAGGATAGTGCTAGGGTTAGAGTTAGTTTGAGGGTTTGCTTTGGTAGAATCGAGTGTTAGGCTTAGGGTTAGACTTAGGGTGAGGGTTAGGGTTAGAATCAAGCACAGTTTTAGTGTTAGCGTTAGGGTGAGGATTAGGGTTAAAGTGCTTTTAGGGCTAGTGGAAGGGATAGGGTTAGGATTAGGGTTAAAGTTTGTGTTGGTAGAATCGAGGTTTAGGTTTAGCCTTAGGGTCAGGATTGCATTTTGGATCAGAATCGAGTGTATTTAGGCTTTGGGTTAGTGTTCAAATTGACGATTTAGTGTTAGGGTTTGAATCGAGCACATTTAGGGTGAGAGTTATGCTTAGAATTCAATGCATTTAGGCTTAGCGTTAGGGTTAGTGTTAGGTTGAGCGTCAGGGTTAAAATCGAGAGCATTTAATGACAGTGGTAGGGTTCGAGTTAGGTTTAGCGTTCGCTTTCGTAGAATTGAGACTTAGGCTTAAGATTAGGCTTAGGGTTAGGGTTAGGGTTAGAATCAGGCACATTTTTAGGGGTCTGCTTTTCATCAGGGTATGGCTTAGAGTGCATTTAGGGGTAGGCGTAGGACTAGGGTTAGGATTAGGGTTAAGGTTTGTGTTGGTAGAATCGAGGTTTAGGGTTGGGCTTGGGGTCAGGAATGACTTTTGTGTTAGAGTCGAGTGCATTCAGGGTTAGGGATAGTGTTGAAATTGACGATTTAGTGTTTGTGTAAGAATCGAGCACATTTAGGGTTAGAGTTTTGGTTAGAATTCGTTAGGGTTAGTGTAAGGGGTAGGGGTAGGGTTAGAGTGCATTTAGGGGTAGGGGTAGGGGTAGGGTTAGGATTAGGGTTAGGGTTTGTGTTGGTAGAATCGAAGTTTAGGGTTGGGCGTAGGGTGAGGATTGCCTTTTGGGTTACAACTGAGTGCATTTAGAGTTAGGGTTAGTGTTGAGATTGACGATTTAGTGTTAGACTTAGAATCCAGCACATTAGGGTTAGAGTTATGGCTGGAATCCACTCTATTTAAGCTTAGGGTTAGGGTTAGGGTTTGTGTTGGTAAAATCGAGGTTTAGGGTTAGGCTTAGGGTCAGGATTGCCTTTTGGGTTAGAGTCGAGTGCATGTAGGGTTAGGCTTAGTGTTGAGATTGACGATTTAGTGTTAGGGTTATAATCGAGCACATTAGGGTTTGAGTTATGGTTAGAATCCAGTGCATTTAGGGTGAGGATTAGGGATAGGGTTAGGTGTATGTTTAGGGTGAGGGTTAGAATCGAGTGCATTTAAGGATAGTGTTAGGGTTAGAGTTAGGTATAGGGTTAGCTTTCGTAGAATCGAGGGTCAGTATTGGGGTGAGGGTTAGGGTTAGGATTAGGGTTAGAATCAGGAGCATTTTTAGCGTTAGGGTTGGGGTTAGGGTCAGGGTTTGAGTGCATTTAGGGCTAGGGGAGGAGTTGGGTTAGGATTAGGGTTAGGGTTTGTGTTGGTAGAATCGAGGTTTTGAGTTAGCCTTAGGGTCAGGAGAGCATTTGGGGTCATAATTCAGAGCATTTGGGCTTAGGGTTAGTGTTGAAATTGATGATTTAGTTATAGCGTTAGAATCAGGCACATTTAGGGATAGAGTTATGATTAGAATTCAGTGCATTTCGGGTTAGGGTTAGGGTTAGGGTTAGGTTTAGGGTCAGGGTTAGAATCGAGAGCATTAAGGATAGTGCTAGGGTTAGAGTTAGTTTGAGGGTTTGCTTTGGTAGAATCGAGGGTTAGGCTTAGGGTTAGACTTAGGGTGAGGGTTAGGGTTAGAATCAAGCACAGTTTTAGTGTTAGCGTTAGGGTGAGGATTAGGGTTAAAGTGCTTTTAGGGCTAGTGGAAGGGATAGGGTTAGGATTAGGGTTAAAGTTTGTGTTGGTAGAATCGAGGTTTAGGTTTAGCCTTAGGGTCAGGATTGCATTTTGGATCAGAATCGAGTGTATTTAGGCTTTGGGTTAGTGTTCAAATTGACGATTTAGTGTTAGGGTTTGAATCGAGCACATTTAGGGTGAGAGTTATGCTTAGAATTCAATGCATTTAGGCTTAGCGTTAGGGTTAGTGTTAGGTTGAGCGTCAGGGTTAAAATCGAGAGCATTTAATGACAGTGGTAGGGTTCGAGTTAGGTTTAGCGTTCGCTTTCGTAGAATTGAGACTTAGGCTTAAGATTAGGCTTAGGGTTAGGGTTAGGGTTAGAATCAGGCACATTTTTAGGGGTCTGCTTTTCATCAGGGTATGGCTTAGAGTGCATTTAGGGGTAGGGGTAAGAGCAGGGTTAGGATTAGGGTTAAGGTTTGTGTTGGTAGAATCGAGGTTCAGGGTTGGGCTTGGGGTCAGGAATGACTTTTGGGTTAGCGTCGAGTGCATTTAGCGTTAGGGATAATGTTGAAATTGACGATGTAGTGTTTGGGTTAGAATCGAGCACATTTAGGGTTAGAGTTTTGGTTAGAATTCGTTAGGGTTAGGGTTAGAATCAGGGACATTTTTAGTGGTCTGCTTTCCATCAGGGTATGGCTTAGAGTGCATTTAGGGGTAGGGGTAGTGGTAGGGTTAGGATTAGGGTTAGGGTTTATGTTGGTAGAATCGAAGTTTAGGGTTAGGCGTAGGGTGAAGATTGCCTTTTGGGTTACAACTGAGTGCATTTAGAGTTAGGTTTAGTGTTGAGATTGACGATTTAGTGTTAGACTTAGAATCGAGCACATTAGGGTTAGAGTTATGGCTAGAATCCAGTGCATTTCGGGTTAGGATTAGGGATAGGGTTAGGTTTATGTTTAGGGTGAGAGTTAGAATCGAGTGCATTTAAGGATAGTGTTAGGGTTAGAGTTAGGTATAGGGTTAGCTTTCGTAGAATCGAGGGTCAGTGTTCGGGTGAGGGTTAGGGTTAGGATTAGGGTTAGAATCAGGAGCATTTTTAGCGTTAAGGTTGGGGTTAGGGTCAGGGTTTGAGTGCATTTAGGGGTAGGGGAGGAGTTGGGTTAGGATTAGGGTTAGGGTTTGTGTTGGTAGAATCGAGGTTTTGGGTTAGGCTTAGGGTCAGGATTGCATTTTGGATCAGAATCGAGTGTATTTAGGCTTTGGGTTAGTGTTCAAATTGACGATTTAGTGTTAGGGTTTGAATCGAGCACATTTAGGGTGAGAGTTATGCTTAGAATTCAATGCATTTAGGGTTAGCGTTAGGGTTAGGGTTAGGTTGAGCGTCAGGGTTAAAATCGAGAGCATTTAATGATAGTGGTAGGGTTAGAGTTAGGTTTAGCGTTCGCTTTCGTAGAATTGAGGCTTAGGCTTAAGGTTAGGCTTAGGGTTAGAATCAGGCACATTTTTAGTGGTCTGCTTTTCATCAGGGTATGGCTTAGAGTGCATTTAGGGGTAGGCGTAGGACTAGGGTTAGGATTAGGGTTAAGATTTGTGTTGGTAGAATCGAGGTTTAGGGTTGGGCTTGGGGTCAGGAATGACTTTTGTGTTAGAGTCGAGTGCATTCAGGGTTAGGGATAGTGTTGAAATTGACGATTTAGTGTTTGCGTAAGAATCGAGCACATTTAGGGTTAGAGTTTTGGTTAGAATTCGTTAGTGTTAGGGTTAGTGTAAGGGGTAGGGGTAGGGTTAGAGTGCATTTAGGGGTAGGGGTAGGGGTAGGGTTAGGATTAGGGTTAGGGTTTGTGTTGGTAGAATCGAAGTTTAGGGTTAGGCGTAGGGTGAATGTTGCCTTTTGGGTTACAACTGAGTGCATTTAGAGTTAGGTTTAGTGTTGAGATTGATGATTTAGTGTTAGACTTAGAATCGAGCACATTAGGGTTAGAGTTATGGCTAGAATCCAGTGCATTTCGGGTTAGGATTAGGGATAGGGTTAGGTTTATGTTTAGGGTGAGGGTTAGAATCGAGTGCATTTAACGATAGTGTTAGGGTTAGAGTTAGGTATAGGGTTAGCTTTCGTAGAATCGAGGGTCAGTGTTCGGGTGAGGGTTAGGGTTAGGATTAGGGTTAGAATCAGGAGCATTTTTAGCGTTAGGGTTAGGGTTAGGGTCAGGCTTTGAGTGCATTTAGGGGTAGGGGAGGAGTTGGGTTAGGATTAGGGTTAGGGTTTGTGTTGGTAGAATCGAGGTTTTGGGTTAGGCTTAGGGTCAGGAGAGCATTTGGGGTCATAATTCAGAGCATTTGGGCTTAGGGTTAGTGTTGAAATTGATGATTTAGTTATAGCGTTAGAATCAGGCACATTTAGGGATAGAGTTATGATTAGAATTCAGTGCATTTCGGGTTAGGGTTAGGGTTAGGGTTAGGTTTAGGGTCAGGGTTAGAATCGAGAGCATTAAGGATAGTGCTAGGGTTAGAGTTAGTTTGAGGGTTTGCTTTGGTAGAATCGAGGGTTAGGCTTAGGGTTAGACTTAGGGTGAGGGTTAGGGTTAGAATCAAGCACAGTTTTAGTGTTAGCGTTAGGGTG
This sequence comes from Notamacropus eugenii, assembly GCF_028372415.1. Lineage (NCBI taxonomy): Eukaryota > Metazoa > Chordata > Mammalia > Diprotodontia > Macropodidae > Notamacropus > Notamacropus eugenii. The sequence continues at coordinate 259,213 of NW_027325095.1, forward strand.
AGGATTAGGGTTAAAGTGCTTTTAGGGCTAGTGGAAGGGATAGGGTTAGGATTAGGGTTAAAGTTTGTGTTGGTAGAATCGAGGTTTAGGTTTAGCCTTAGGGTCAGGATTGCATTTTGGATCAGAATCGAGTGTATTTAGGCTTTGGGTTAGTGTTCAAATTGACGATTTAGTGTTAGGGTTTGAATCGAGCACATTTAGGGTGAGAGTTATGCTTAGAATTCAATGCATTTAGGCTTAGCGTTAGGGTTAGTGTTAGGTTGAGCGTCAGGGTTAAAATCGAGAGCATTTAATGACAGTGGTAGGGTTCGAGTTAGGTTTAGCGTTCGCTTTCGTAGAATTGAGACTTAGGCTTAAGATTAGGCTTAGGGTTAGGGTTAGGGTTAGAATCAGGCACATTTTTAGGGGTCTGCTTTTCATCAGGGTATGGCTTAGAGTGCATTTAGGGGTAGGCGTAGGACTAGGGTTAGGATTAGGGTTAAGGTTTGTGTTGGTAGAATCGAGGTTTAGGGTTGGGCTTGGGGTCAGGAATGACTTTTGTGTTAGAGTCGAGTGCATTCAGGGTTAGGGATAGTGTTGAAATTGACGATTTAGTGTTTGTGTAAGAATCGAGCACATTTAGGGTTAGAGTTTTGGTTAGAATTCGTTAGGGTTAGTGTAAGGGGTAGGGGTAGGGTTAGAGTGCATTTAGGGGTAGGGGTAGGGGTAGGGTTAGGATTAGGGTTAGGGTTTGTGTTGGTAGAATCGAAGTTTAGGGTTGGGCGTAGGGTGAGGATTGCCTTTTGGGTTACAACTGAGTGCATTTAGAGTTAGGGTTAGTGTTGAGATTGACGATTTAGTGTTAGACTTAGAATCCAGCACATTAGGGTTAGAGTTATGGCTGGAATCCACTCTATTTAAGCTTAGGGTTAGGGTTAGGGTTTGTGTTGGTAAAATCGAGGTTTAGGGTTAGGCTTAGGGTCAGGATTGCCTTTTGGGTTAGAGTCGAGTGCATGTAGGGTTAGGCTTAGTGTTGAGATTGACGATTTAGTGTTAGGGTTATAATCGAGCACATTAGGGTTTGAGTTATGGTTAGAATCCAGTGCATTTAGGGTGAGGATTAGGGATAGGGTTAGGTGTATGTTTAGGGTGAGGGTTAGAATCGAGTGCATTTAAGGATAGTGTTAGGGTTAGAGTTAGGTATAGGGTTAGCTTTCGTAGAATCGAGGGTCAGTATTGGGGTGAGGGTTAGGGTTAGGATTAGGGTTAGAATCAGGAGCATTTTTAGCGTTAGGGTTGGGGTTAGGGTCAGGGTTTGAGTGCATTTAGGGCTAGGGGAGGAGTTGGGTTAGGATTAGGGTTAGGGTTTGTGTTGGTAGAATCGAGGTTTTGAGTTAGCCTTAGGGTCAGGAGAGCATTTGGGGTCATAATTCAGAGCATTTGGGCTTAGGGTTAGTGTTGAAATTGATGATTTAGTTATAGCGTTAGAATCAGGCACATTTAGGGATAGAGTTATGATTAGAATTCAGTGCATTTCGGGTTAGGGTTAGGGTTAGGGTTAGGTTTAGGGTCAGGGTTAGAATCGAGAGCATTAAGGATAGTGCTAGGGTTAGAGTTAGTTTGAGGGTTTGCTTTGGTAGAATCGAGGGTTAGGCTTAGGGTTAGACTTAGGGTGAGGGTTAGGGTTAGAATCAAGCACAGTTTTAGTGTTAGCGTTAGGGTGAGGATTAGGGTTAAAGTGCTTTTAGGGCTAGTGGAAGGGATAGGGTTAGGATTAGGGTTAAAGTTTGTGTTGGTAGAATCGAGGTTTAGGTTTAGCCTTAGGGTCAGGATTGCATTTTGGATCAGAATCGAGTGTATTTAGGCTTTGGGTTAGTGTTCAAATTGACGATTTAGTGTTAGGGTTTGAATCGAGCACATTTAGGGTGAGAGTTATGCTTAGAATTCAATGCATTTAGGCTTAGCGTTAGGGTTAGTGTTAGGTTGAGCGTCAGGGTTAAAATCGAGAGCATTTAATGACAGTGGTAGGGTTCGAGTTAGGTTTAGCGTTCGCTTTCGTAGAATTGAGACTTAGGCTTAAGATTAGGCTTAGGGTTAGGGTTAGGGTTAGAATCAGGCACATTTTTAGGGGTCTGCTTTTCATCAGGGTATGGCTTAGAGTGCATTTAGGGGTAGGGGTAAGAGCAGGGTTAGGATTAGGGTTAAGGTTTGTGTTGGTAGAATCGAGGTTCAGGGTTGGGCTTGGGGTCAGGAATGACTTTTGGGTTAGCGTCGAGTGCATTTAGCGTTAGGGATAATGTTGAAATTGACGATGTAGTGTTTGGGTTAGAATCGAGCACATTTAGGGTTAGAGTTTTGGTTAGAATTCGTTAGGGTTAGGGTTAGAATCAGGGACATTTTTAGTGGTCTGCTTTCCATCAGGGTATGGCTTAGAGTGCATTTAGGGGTAGGGGTAGTGGTAGGGTTAGGATTAGGGTTAGGGTTTATGTTGGTAGAATCGAAGTTTAGGGTTAGGCGTAGGGTGAAGATTGCCTTTTGGGTTACAACTGAGTGCATTTAGAGTTAGGTTTAGTGTTGAGATTGACGATTTAGTGTTAGACTTAGAATCGAGCACATTAGGGTTAGAGTTATGGCTAGAATCCAGTGCATTTCGGGTTAGGATTAGGGATAGGGTTAGGTTTATGTTTAGGGTGAGAGTTAGAATCGAGTGCATTTAAGGATAGTGTTAGGGTTAGAGTTAGGTATAGGGTTAGCTTTCGTAGAATCGAGGGTCAGTGTTCGGGTGAGGGTTAGGGTTAGGATTAGGGTTAGAATCAGGAGCATTTTTAGCGTTAAGGTTGGGGTTAGGGTCAGGGTTTGAGTGCATTTAGGGGTAGGGGAGGAGTTGGGTTAGGATTAGGGTTAGGGTTTGTGTTGGTAGAATCGAGGTTTTGGGTTAGGCTTAGGGTCAGGATTGCATTTTGGATCAGAATCGAGTGTATTTAGGCTTTGGGTTAGTGTTCAAATTGACGATTTAGTGTTAGGGTTTGAATCGAGCACATTTAGGGTGAGAGTTATGCTTAGAATTCAATGCATTTAGGGTTAGCGTTAGGGTTAGGGTTAGGTTGAGCGTCAGGGTTAAAATCGAGAGCATTTAATGATAGTGGTAGGGTTAGAGTTAGGTTTAGCGTTCGCTTTCGTAGAATTGAGGCTTAGGCTTAAGGTTAGGCTTAGGGTTAGAATCAGGCACATTTTTAGTGGTCTGCTTTTCATCAGGGTATGGCTTAGAGTGCATTTAGGGGTAGGCGTAGGACTAGGGTTAGGATTAGGGTTAAGATTTGTGTTGGTAGAATCGAGGTTTAGGGTTGGGCTTGGGGTCAGGAATGACTTTTGTGTTAGAGTCGAGTGCATTCAGGGTTAGGGATAGTGTTGAAATTGACGATTTAGTGTTTGCGTAAGAATCGAGCACATTTAGGGTTAGAGTTTTGGTTAGAATTCGTTAGTGTTAGGGTTAGTGTAAGGGGTAGGGGTAGGGTTAGAGTGCATTTAGGGGTAGGGGTAGGGGTAGGGTTAGGATTAGGGTTAGGGTTTGTGTTGGTAGAATCGAAGTTTAGGGTTAGGCGTAGGGTGAATGTTGCCTTTTGGGTTACAACTGAGTGCATTTAGAGTTAGGTTTAGTGTTGAGATTGATGATTTAGTGTTAGACTTAGAATCGAGCACATTAGGGTTAGAGTTATGGCTAGAATCCAGTGCATTTCGGGTTAGGATTAGGGATAGGGTTAGGTTTATGTTTAGGGTGAGGGTTAGAATCGAGTGCATTTAACGATAGTGTTAGGGTTAGAGTTAGGTATAGGGTTAGCTTTCGTAGAATCGAGGGTCAGTGTTCGGGTGAGGGTTAGGGTTAGGATTAGGGTTAGAATCAGGAGCATTTTTAGCGTTAGGGTTAGGGTTAGGGTCAGGCTTTGAGTGCATTTAGGGGTAGGGGAGGAGTTGGGTTAGGATTAGGGTTAGGGTTTGTGTTGGTAGAATCGAGGTTTTGGGTTAGGCTTAGGGTCAGGAGAGCATTTGGGGTCATAATTCAGAGCATTTGGGCTTAGGGTTAGTGTTGAAATTGATGATTTAGTTATAGCGTTAGAATCAGGCACATTTAGGGATAGAGTTATGATTAGAATTCAGTGCATTTCGGGTTAGGGTTAGGGTTAGGGTTAGGTTTAGGGTCAGGGTTAGAATCGAGAGCATTAAGGATAGTGCTAGGGTTAGAGTTAGTTTGAGGGTTTGCTTTGGTAGAATCGAGGGTTAGGCTTAGGGTTAGACTTAGGGTGAGGGTTAGGGTTAGAATCAAGCACAGTTTTAGTGTTAGCGTTAGGGTGAGGATTAGGGTTAAAGTGCTTTTAGGGCTAGTGGAAGGGATAGGGTTAGGATTAGGGTTAAAGTTTGTGTTGGTAGAATCGAGGTTTAGGTTTAGCCTTAGGGTCAGGATTGCATTTTGGATCAGAATCGAGTGTATTTAGGCTTTGGGTTAGTGTTCAAATTGACGATTTAGTGTTAGGGTTTGAATCGAGCACATTTAGGGTGAGAGTTATGCTTAGAATTCAATGCATTTAGGCTTAGCGTTAGGGTTAGTGTTAGGTTGAGCGTCAGGGTTAAAATCGAGAGCATTTAATGACAGTGGTAGGGTTCGAGTTAGGTTTAGCGTTCGCTTTCGTAGAATTGAGACTTAGGCTTAAGATTAGGCTTAGGGTTAGGGTTAGGGTTAGAATCAGGCACATTTTTAGGGGTCTGCTTTTCATCAGGGTATGGCTTAGAGTGCATTTAGGGGTAGGCGTAGGACTAGGGTTAGGATTAGGGTTAAGGTTTGTGTTGGTAGAATCGAGGTTTAGGGTTGGGCTTGGGGTCAGGAATGACTTTTGTGTTAGAGTCGAGTGCATTCAGGGTTAGGGATAGTGTTGAAATTGACGATTTAGTGTTTGTGTAAGAATCGAGCACATTTAGGGTTAGAGTTTTGGTTAGAATTCGTTAGGGTTAGTGTAAGGGGTAGGGGTAGGGTTAGAGTGCATTTAGGGGTAGGGGTAGGGGTAGGGTTAGGATTAGGGTTAGGGTTTGTGTTGGTAGAATCGAAGTTTAGGGTTGGGCGTAGGGTGAGGATTGCCTTTTGGGTTACAACTGAGTGCATTTAGAGTTAGGGTTAGTGTTGAGATTGACGATTTAGTGTTAGACTTAGAATCCAGCACATTAGGGTTAGAGTTATGGCTGGAATCCACTCTATTTAAGCTTAGGGTTAGGATTAGGGTTTGTGTTGGTAAAATCGAGGTTTAGGGTTAGGCTTAGGGTCAGGATTGCCTTTTGGGTTAGAGTCGAGTGCATGTAGGGTTAGGCTTAGTGTTGAGATTGACGATTTAGTGTTAGGGTTATAATCGAGCACATTAGGGTTTGAGTTATGGTTAGAATCCAGTGCATTTAGGGTGAGGATTAGGGATAGGGTTAGGTGTATGTTTAGGGTGAGGGTTAGAATCGAGTGCATTTAAGGATAGTGTTAGGGTTAGAGTTAGGTATAGGGTTAGCTTTCGTAGAATCGAGGGTCAGTATTGGGGTGAGGGTTAGGGTTAGGATTAGGGTTAGAATCAGGAGCATTTTTAGCGTTAGGGTTGGGGTTAGGGTCAGGGTTTGAGTGCATTTAGGGCTAGGGGAGGAGTTGGGTTAGGATTAGGGTTAGGGTTTGTGTTGGTAGAATCGAGGTTTTGAGTTAGCCTTAGGGTCAGGAGAGCATTTGGGGTCATAATTCAGAGCATTTGGGCTTAGGGTTAGTGTTGAAATTGATGATTTAGTTATAGCGTTAGAATCAGGCACATTTAGGGATAGAGTTATGATTAGAATTCAGTGCATTTCGGGTTAGGGTTAGGGTTAGGGTTAGGTTTAGGGTCAGGGTTAGAATCGAGAGCATTAAGGATAGTGCTAGGGTTAGAGTTAGTTTGAGGGTTTGCTTTGGTAGAATCGAGGGTTAGGCTTAGGGTTAGACTTAGGGTGAGGGTTAGGGTTAGAATCAAGCACAGTTTTAGTGTTAGCGTTAGGGTGAGGATTAGGGTTAAAGTGCTTTTAGGGCTAGTGGAAGGGATAGGGTTAGGATTAGGGTTAAAGTTTGTGTTGGTAGAATCGAGGTTTAGGTTTAGCCTTAGGGTCAGGATTGCATTTTGGATCAGAATCGAGTGTATTTAGGCTTTGGGTTAGTGTTCAAATTGACGATTTAGTGTTAGGGTTTGAATCGAGCACATTTAGGGTGAGAGTTATGCTTAGAATTCAATGCATTTAGGCTTAGCGTTAGGGTTAGTGTTAGGTTGAGCGTCAGGGTTAAAATCGAGAGCATTTAATGACAGTGGTAGGGTTCGAGTTAGGTTTAGCGTTCGCTTTCGTAGAATTGAGACTTAGGCTTAAGATTAGGCTTAGGGTTAGGGTTAGGGTTAGAATCAGGCACATTTTTAGGGGTCTGCTTTTCATCAGGGTATGGCTTAGAGTGCATTTAGGGGTAGGGGTAAGAGCAGGGTTAGGATTAGGGTTAAGGTTTGTGTTGGTAGAATCGAGGTTCAGGGTTGGGCTTGGGGTCAGGAATGACTTTTGGGTTAGCGTCGAGTGCATTTAGCGTTAGGGATAATGTTGAAATTGACGATGTAGTGTTTGGGTTAGAATCGAGCACATTTAGGGTTAGAGTTTTGGTTAGAATTCGTTAGGGTTAGGGTTAGAATCAGGGACATTTTTAGTGGTCTGCTTTCCATCAGGGTATGGCTTAGAGTGCATTTAGGGGTAGGGGTAGTGGTAGGGTTAGGATTAGGGTTAGGGTTTATGTTGGTAGAATCGAAGTTTAGGGTTAGGCGTAGGGTGAAGATTGCCTTTTGGGTTACAACTGAGTGCATTTAGAGTTAGGTTTAGTGTTGAGATTGACGATTTAGTGTTAGACTTAGAATCGAGCACATTAGGGTTAGAGTTATGGCTAGAATCCAGTGCATTTCGGGTTAGGATTAGGGATAGGGTTAGGTTTATGTTTAGGGTGAGAGTTAGAATCGAGTGCATTTAAGGATAGTGTTAGGGTTAGAGTTAGGTATAGGGTTAGCTTTCGTAGAATCGAGGGTCAGTGTTCGGGTGAGGGTTAGGGTTAGGATTAGGGTTAGAATCAGGAGCATTTTTAGCGTTAAGGTTGGGGTTAGGGTCAGGGTTTGAGTGCATTTAGGGGTAGGGGAGGAGTTGGGTTAGGATTAGGGTTAGGGTTTGTGTTGGTAGAATCGAGGTTTTGGGTTAGGCTTAGGGTCAGGATTGCATTTTGGATCAGAATCGAGTGTATTTAGGCTTTGGGTTAGTGTTCAAATTGACGATTTAGTGTTAGGGTTTGAATCGAGCACATTTAGGGTGAGAGTTATGCTTAGAATTCAATGCATTTAGGGTTAGCGTTAGGGTTAGGGTTAGGTTGAGCGTCAGGGTTAAAATCGAGAGCATTTAATGATAGTGGTAGGGTTAGAGTTAGGTTTAGCGTTCGCTTTCGTAGAATTGAGGCTTAGGCTTAAGGTTAGGCTTAGGGTTAGAATCAGGCACATTTTTAGTGGTCTGCTTTTCATCAGGGTATGGCTTAGAGTGCATTTAGGGGTAGGCGTAGGACTAGGGTTAGGATTAGGGTTAAGATTTGTGTTGGTAGAATCGAGGTTTAGGGTTGGGCTTGGGGTCAGGAATGACTTTTGTGTTAGAGTCGAGTGCATTCAGGGTTAGGGATAGTGTTGAAATTGACGATTTAGTGTTTGCGTAAGAATCGAGCACATTTAGGGTTAGAGTTTTGGTTAGAATTCGTTAGGGTTAGGGTTAGTGTAAGGGGTAGGGGTAGGGTTAGAGTGCATTTAGGGGTAGGGTTAGGGGTAGGATTAGGATTAGGGTTAGGGTTTATGTTGGTAGAATCGAAGTTTAGGGTTAGGCGTAGGGTGAAAGTTGCCTTTTGGGTTACAACTGAGTGCATTTAGAGTTAGGTTTAGTCTTGAGATTGACGATTTAGTGTTAGACTTAGAATCGAGCACATTAGGGTTAGAGTTATGGCTAGAATCCAGTGCATTTCGGGTTAGGATTAGGGATAGGGTTAGGTTTATGTTTAGGGTGAGGGTTAGAATCGAGTGCATTTAAGGATAGTGTTAGGGTTAGAGTTAGGTATAGGGTTAGCTTTCGTAGAATCGAGGGTCAGTGTTCGGGTGAGGGTTAGGGTTAGGATTAGGGTTAGAATCAGGAGCATTTTTAGCGTTAGGGTTAGGGTCAGGGTTTGAGTGCATTTAGGGGTACGGGAGGAGTTGGGTTAGGATTAGGGTTAGGGTTTGTGTTGGTAGAATCGAGGTTTTGGGTTAGGCATAGGGTCAGGAGAGCATTTGGGCTCATAATTCAGAGCATTTGGGCTTAGGGTTAGTGTTGAAATTGATGATTTAGTTATAGCGTTAGAATCAGGCACATTTAGGGATAGAGTTATGATTAGAATTCAGTGCATTTACGGTTAGGGTTAGGGTTAGGGTTAGGTTTAGGGTCAGGGTTAGAATCAAGAGCATTAAGGATAGTGCTAGGGTTAGAGTTAGTTTGAGGGTTAGCTTTGGTAGAATCGAGGGTTAGGCTTAGGGTTAGACTTAGGGTGAGGGTTAGGGTTAGAATCAAGCACAGTTTTAGTGTTAGCGTTAGGGTAAGGATTAGGGTTAAAGTGCTTTTAGGGCTAGTGGAAGGGATAGGGTTAGGATTAGGGTTAAGGTTTGTGTTGGTAGAATCGAGGTTTAGGTTTAGGCTTAGGGTCAGGATTGCATTTTGGATCAGAATCGAGTGTATTTAGGCTTTGGGTTAGTGTTCAAATTGACGATTTAGTGTTAGGGTTTGAATCGAGGACATTTAGGGTGAGAGTTATGCTTAGAATTCCATGCATTTAGGGTTAGCGTTAGGGTTACGGTTAGGTTGAGCGTCAGGGTTAAAATCGAGAGCATTTAATGATAGTGGTAGGGTTAGAGTTAGGTTTAGCGTTCGCTTTCGTAGAATTGAGGCTTAGGCTTAAGGTTAGGGTTAGGGTTAGGGTTAGAATCAGGCACATTTTTAGTGGTCTGCTTTTCATCAGGGTATGGCTTAGAGTGCATTTAGGGGTAGGCGTAGGAGTAGGGTTAGGATTAGGGTTAAGTTTTGTTTTGGTAGAATCGAGGTTTAGGGTTGGGCTTGGGGTCAGGAATGACTTTTGTGTTAGAGTCGAGTGCATTTAGGGTTAGGGATAGTGTTGAAATTGACGATTTAGTGTTAGGGTTAGAATCGAGCACATTTAGGGTTAGAGTTTTGGTTAGAATTCGTTAGGGTTAGGGTTAGTGTAAGGGGTAGGGGTAGGGTTAGAGTGCATTTAGGGGTAGGGGTAGGGGTAGGGTTAGGATTAGGGTTAGGGTTTGTGTTGGTAAAATCGACGTTTCGGGTTAGGCGTAGGGTGAGGATTGCCTTTTGGCTTACAACTGAGTGCATTTAGAGTTAGGGTTAGTGTTGAGATTGACGATTTAGTGTTAGACTTAGAATCGAGCACATTAGGGTTAAAGTTATGGCTAGAATCCACTCTATTTGAGCTCAGGGTTAGGGTTAGGGTTTGTGTTGGTAGAATCGAGGTTTAGGGTTAGGCTTAGGGTCAGGATTGCCTTTTGGGTTAGAGTCGAGTGCATTTAGGGTTAGGCTTAGTGTTGAGATTGACGATTTAGTGTTAGGGTTATAATGGAACACATTAGGGTTAGAGTTATGGTTAGAATCCAGTGCATTTCGGGTTAGGATTAGGGATAGGGTTAGGTTTATGTTTAGGGTGAGGGTTAGAATCGAGTGCATTTAAGGATAGTGTTAGGGTTAGAGTTAGGTATAGGGTTAGCTTTCGTAGAATCGAGGGTCAGTGTCCGGGTGAGGGTTAGGGTTAGGATTAGGGTTAGAATCAGGGGCATTTTTAGCGTTAGGGTTGGGGTTAGGGTCAGGGTTTGAGTGCATTTAGGGGTAGGGGAGGAGTTGGGTTAGGATTAGGGTTAGGGTTTGTGTTGGTAGAATCGAGGTTTTGGGTTAGGCTTAGGGTCAGGAGAGCATTTGGGGTCATAATTCAGAGCATTTGGGCTTAGGGTTAGAGTTGAAATTGATGATTTAGTTATAGCGTTAGAATCAGGCACATTTAGGGATAGAGTTATGATTAGAATTCAGTGCATTTACGGTTAGGGTTAGGGTTAGGGTTAGGTTTAGGGTCAGGGTTAGAATCAAGAGCATTAAGGATAGTGCTAGGGTTAGAGTTAGGTTGAGGGTTAGCTTTCGTAGAATCGAGGGTTAGGCTTAGGGTTAGGCTTAGGGTGAGGGTTAGGGTTAGAATCAAGCACAGTTTTAGTGTTAGCGTTAGGGTGAGGATTAGGGTTAAAGTGCTTTTAGGGCTAGTGGAAGGGATAGGGTTAGGATTAGGGTTAAAGTTTGTGTTGGTAGAATCGAGGTTTAGGTTTAGCCTTAGGGTCAGGATTGCATTTTGGATCAGAATCGAGTGTATTTAGGCTTTGGGTTAGTGTTCAAATTGACGATTTAGTGTTAGGGTTTCAATCGAGCACAATTAGGGTGAGAGTTATGCTTAGAATTCAATGCATTTAGGGTTAGCGTTAGGGTTAGGGTTAGGTTGAGCGTCAGGGTTAAAATCGAGAGCATTTAAGGATAGTGCGAGGGTTAGAGTTAGGTTTAGCGTTCGCTTTCGTAGAATCGAGGTTTAGGCTTAAGGTTAGGGTTAGGGTTAGGGTTAGGGTTAGAATCAGGCACATTTTTAGTGGTCTGCTTTTCATCAGGGTATGGCTTAAAGTGCATTTAGGGGTAGGCGTAGGACTAGGGTTAGGATTAGGGTTGAGGTTTGTGTTGGTAGAATCGAGGTTTAGGGTTGGGCTTGGGATCACGAATGACTTTTGAGTTAGGGTCGAGTGCATTCAGGGTTAGGGATAGTGTTGAAATTGACGATTTAGTATTTTCGTTAGAATCGAGCACATTTAGGGTTAGAGTTTTGGTTAGAATTCGTTAGGGTTAGTGTAAGGGGTAGGGGTAGGGTTAGAGTGCATTTAGGGGTAGGGGTAGGGGTAGGGTTAGGATTAGGGTTAGGGTTTGTGTTGGTAGAATCGAAGTTTAGGGTTGGGCGTAGGGTGAGGATTGCCTTTTGGGTTACAACTGAGTGCATTTAGAGTTAGGGTTAGTGTTGAGATTGACGATTTAGTGTTAGACTTAGAATCCAGCACATTAGGGTTAGAGTTATGGCTGGAATCCACTCTATTTAAGCTTAGGGTTAGGGTTAGGGTTTGTGTTGGTAAAATCGAGGTTTAGGGTTAGGCTTAGGGTCAGGATTGCCTTTTGGGTTAGAGTCGAGTGCATGTAGGGTTAGGCTTAGTGTTGAGATTGACGATTTAGTGTTAGGGTTATAATCGAGCACATTAGGGTTAGAGTTATGGTTAGAATCCAGTGCATTTAGGGTTAGGATTAGGGATAGGGTTAGGTTTATGTTTAGGGTGAGGGTTAGAATCGAGTGAATTTAAGGATAGTGTTAGGGTTAGAGTTAAGTATAGGGTTAGCTTTCGTAGAATCGAGGGTCAGTGTCCGGGTGAGGGTTAGGGTTAGGATTAGGGTTAGAATCAGGGGCATTTTTAGCGTTAGGGTTGGGGTTAGGGTCAGGGTTTGAGTGCATTTAGGGGTAGGGGAGGAGTTGGGTTAGGATTAGGGTTAGGGTTTGTGTTGGTAGAATCGAGGTTTTGGGTTAGGCTTAGGGTCAGGAGAGCATTTGGGGTCATAATTCAGAGCATTTGGGCTTAGGGTTAGAGTTGAAATTGATGATTTAGTTATAGCGTTAGAATCAGGCACATTTAGGGATAGAGTTATGATTAGAATTCAGTGCATTTACGGTTAGGGTTAGGGTTAGGGTTAGGTTTAGGGTCAGGGTTAGAATCAAGAGCATTAAGGATAGTGCTAGGGTTAGAGTTAGGTTGAGGGTTAGCTTTCGTAGAATCGAGGGTTAGGCTTAGGGTTAGGCTTAGGGTGAGGGTTAGGGTTAGAATCAAGCACAGTTTTAGTGTTAGCGTTAGGGTGAGGATTAGGGTTAAAGTGCTTTTAGGGCTAGTGGAAGGGATAGGGTTAGGATTAGGGTTAAAGTTTGTGTTGGTAGAATCGAGGTTTAGGTTTAGCCTTAGGGTCAGGATTGCATTTTGGATCAGAATCGAGTGTATTTAGGCTTTGGGTTAGTGTTCAAATTGACGATTTAGTGTTAGGGTTTCAATCGAGCACAATTAGGGTGAGAGTTATGCTTAGAATTCAATGCATTTAGGGTTAGCGTTAGGGTTAGGGTTAGGTTGAGCGTCAGGGTTAAAATCGAGAGCATTTAAGGATAGTGCGAGGGTTAGAGTTAGGTTTAGCGTTCGCTTTCGTAGAATCGAGGTTTAGGCTTAAGGTTAGGGTTAGGGTTAGGGTTAGGGTTAGAATCAGGCACATTTTTAGTGGTCTGCTTTTCATCAGGGTATGGCTTAAAGTGCATTTAGGGGTAGTCGTAGGACTAGGGTTAGTATTAGGGTTGAGGTTTGTGTTGGTAGAATCGAGGTTTAGGGTTGGGCTTGGGGTCACGAATGACTTTTGAGTTAGGGTCGAGTGCATTCAGGGTTAGGGATAGTGTTGAAATTGACGATTTAGTATTTTCGTTAGAATCGAGCACATTTAGGGTTAGAGTTTTGGTTAGAATTCGTTAGGGTTAGTGTAAGGGGTAGGGGTAGGGTTAGAGTGCATTTAGGGGTAGGGGTAGGGGTAGGGTTAGGATTAGGGTTAGGGTTTGTGTTGGTAGAATCGAAGTTTAGGGTTGGGCGTAGGGTGAGGATTGCCTTTTGGGTTACAACTGAGTGCATTTAGAGTTAGGGTTAGTGTTGAGATTGACGATTTAGTGTTAGACTTAGAATCCAGCACATTAGGGTTAGAGTTATGGCTGGAATCCACTCTATTTAAGCTTAGGGTTAGGGTTAGGGTTTGTGTTGGTAAAATCGAGGTTTAGGGTTAGGCTTAGGGTCAGGATTGCCTTTTGGGTTAGAGTCGAGTGCATGTAGGGTTAGGCTTAGTGTTGAGATTGACGATTTAGTGTTAGGGTTATAATCGAGCACATTAGGGTTTGAGTTATGGTTAGAATCCAGTGCATTTAGGGTGAGGATTAGGGATAGGGTTAGGTGTATGTTTAGGGTGAGGGTTAGAATCGAGTGCATTTAAGGATAGTGTTAGGGTTAGAGTTAGGTATAGGGTTAGCTTTCGTAGAATCGAGGGTGTGTTTGGGTGAGAGTTAGGGTTAGGATTAGGGTTAGAATCAGGAGCATTTTTAGCGTTAGGGTTGGGGTTAGGGTCAGGGTTTGAGTGCATTTAGGGCTAGGGGAGGAGTTGGGTTAGGATTAGGGTTAGGGTTTGTGTTGGTAGAATCGAGGTTTTGGGTTAGGCTTAGGGTCAGGAGAGCATTTGGAGTCATAATTCAGAGCATTTGGGCTTAGGGTGAGTGTTGAAATTGATGATTTAGTTATAGCGTTAGAAGCAGGCACATTTAGGGATAGAGTTATGATTAGAATTCAGTGCATTTAGGGTTAGGGTTAGGGTTAGGGTTAGGGTTAAGTTTAGTGTCAGGGTTAGAATCGAGAGCATTAAGGATAGTGCTAGGGTTAGAGTTAGGTTTAGGGTTAGCTTTCGTAGAATCGAGGGTTAGGCTTAGGGTTAGGCTTAGGGTGAGGGTTAGGGTTAGAATCAAGCACAGTTTTAGTGTTAGCGTTAGGGTGAGGATTAGGGTTAAAGTGCTTTTAGGGCTAGTGGAAGGGATAGGGTTAGGATTAGGGTTAAGGTTTGTGTTGGTAGAATCGAGGTTGAGGTTTAGCCTTAGGGTCAGGATTGCATTTTGGATCAGAATCGAGTGTATTTAGACTTTGGGTTAGTGTTCAAATTGACGATTTAGTGTTAGGGTTTGAATCGAGCACATTTAGGGTGACAGTTATGCTTAGAATTCAGTGCATTCAGTGTTAGCGTTAGGGTTAGGGTTAGGTTGAGCGTCAGGGTTAAAATCGAGAGCATTTAAGGATAGTGCTAGGGTGAGAGTTAGGTTTAGCGTTCCCTTTCGTAGAATTGAGGGTTAGGCTTAAGGTTAGGCTTAGGGTTAGTGTTAAGGTTAGAATCAGGCACATTTTTAGTGGTCTGCTTTTCATCAGGGTATGGCTTAAAGTGCATTTAGGGGTAGGCGTAGGAGTAGGGTTAGGATTAGGGTTAAGGTGTGTGTTGGTAGAATCGAGGTTGGCTTGGGGTCAGGAATGACTTTTGGGTTAGAGTCGAGTGCATTTAGGGTTAGGGATAGTGTTGAAATTGACGATTTAGTGTTAGGGTTAGAATCGAGCACATTTAGGGTTAGAGTTTTGGTTAGAATTCGTTAGGGTTAGGGTTAGTGTAAGGGGTAGGGGTAGGGTTAGAGTGCATTTAGGGGTAGGGGTAGGGGTAGGGTTAGGATTAGGGTTAGGGTTTGTGTTGGTAAAATCGACGTTTCGGGTTAGGCGTAGGGTGAGGATTGCCTTTTGGCTTACAACTGAGTGCATTTAGAGTTAGGGTTAGGGTTGAGATTGACGATTTAGTGTTAGACTTAGAATCGAGCACATTAGGGTTAAAGTTATGGCTAGAATCCACTCTATTTGAGCTCAGGGTTAGGGTTAGGGTTTGTGTTGGTAGAATCGAGGTTTAGGGTTAGGCTTAGGGTCAGGATTGCCTTTTGGGTTAGAGTCGAGTGCATTTAGGGTTAGGCTTAGTGTTGAGATTGACGATTTAGTGTTAGGGTTATAATGGAACACATTAGGGTTAGAGTTATGGTTAGAATCCAGTGCATTTCGGGTTAGGATTAGGGATAGGGTTAGGTTTATGTTTAGGGTGAGGGTTAGAATCGAGTGCATTTAAGGATAGTGTTAGGGTTAGAGTTAGGTATAGGGTTAGCTTTCGTAGAATCGAGGTTTAGGCTTAAGGTTAGGGTTAGGGTTAGGGTTAGGGTTAGAATCAGGCACATTTTTAGTGGTCTGCTTTTCATCAGGGTATGGCTTAAAGTGCATTTAGGGGTAGGCGTAGGACTAGGGTTAGGATTAGGGTTGAGGTTTGTGTTGGTAGAATCGAGGTTTAGGGTTGGGCTTGGGGTCACGAATGACTTTTGAGTTAGGGTCGAGTGCATTCAGGGTTAGGGATAGTGTTGAAATTGACGATTTAGTATTTTCGTTAGAATCGAGCACATTTAGGGTTAGAGTTTTGGTTAGAATTCGTTAGGGTTAGTGTAAGGGGTAGGGGTAGGGTTAGAGTGCATTTAGGGGTAGGGGTAGGGGTAGGGTTAGGATTAGGGTTAGGGTTTGTGTTGGTAGAATCGAAGTTTAGGGTTGGGCGTAGGGTGAGGATTGCCTTTTGGGTTACAACTGAGTGCATTTAGAGTTAGGGTTAGTGTTGAGATTGACGATTTAGTGTTAGACTTAGAATCGAGCACATTAGGGTTAGAGTTATGGCTGGAATCCACTCTATTTAAGCTTAGGGTTAGGGTTAGGGTTTGTGTTGGTAAAATCGAGGTTTAGGGTTAGGCTTAGGGTCAGGATTGCCTTTTGGGTTAGAGTCGAGTGCATGTAGGGTTAGGCTTAGTGTTGAGATTGACGATTTAGTGTTAGGGTTATAATCGAGCACATTAGGGTTTCAGTTATGGTTAGAATCCAGTGCATTTAGGGTGAGGATTAGGGATAGGGTTAGGTGTATGTTTAGGGTGAGGGTTAGAATCGAGTGCATTTAAGGATAGTGTTAGGGTTAGAGTTAGGTATAGGGTTAGCTTTCGTAGAATCGAGGGTCAGTATTGGGGTGAGGGTTAGGGTTAGGATTAGGGTTAGAATCAGGAGCATTTTTAGCGTTAGGGTTGGGGTTAGGGTCAGGGTTTGAGTGCATTTAGGGCTAGGGGAGGAGTTGGGTTAGGATTAGGGTTAGGGTTTGTGTTGGTAGAATCGAGGTTTTGAGATAGCCTTAGGGTCAGGAGAGCATTTGGGGTCATAATTCAGAGCATTTGGGCTTAGGGTTAGTGTTGAAATTGATGATTTAGTTATAGCGTTAGAATCAGGCACATTTAGGGATAGAGTTATAATTAGAATTCAGTGCATTTACGGTTAGGGTTAGGGTTAGGGTCAGGTTTAGGGTCAGGGTTAGAATCGAGAGCATTAAGAATAGTGCTAGGGTTAGAGTTAGGTGTAGGGTTAGCTTTCGTAGAATCGAGGGTTAGGCTTAGGGTTAGGCTTAGGGTGAGGGTTAGGGTTAGAATCAAGCACAATTTTAGTGTTAGCGTTAGGGTGAGGATTAGGGTTAAAGTGCTTTCAGGGCTAGTGGAAGGGATAGGGTTAGGATTAGGATTAAGGTTTGTGTTGGTAGAATCGAGGTTTAGGTTTAGGCTTAGGGTCAGGATTGTATTTTGGATCAGAATCGAGTGTATTTAGGCTTTGGGTTAGTGTTCAAATTGACGATTTAGTGTTAGGGTTTGAATCGAGCACATTTAGGGTGAGAGTTATGCTTAGAATTCAATGCATTTAGGGTTAGCGTTAGGGTTAGGGTTAGGTTGAGCGTCAGGGTTAAATTCGAGAGCATTTAAGGATAGTGCTAGGGTTAGAGTTAGGTTTAGCGTTCGCTTTCGTAGAATTGAGGCTTAGGCTTAAGGTTAGGCTTAGGGTTAGAATCAGGCACATTTTTAGTGGTCTTCTTTTCATCAGGCTATGGCTTAGAGTGCATTTAGGGGTAGGCGTAGGACTAGGGTTAGGATTAGGGTTAAGGTTTGTGTTGGTAGAATCGAGGTTTAGGGTTGGGCTTGGGGTCAGGAATGACTTTTGTGTTAGAGTCGAGTGCATTCAGGGTTAGGGATAGTGTTGAAATTGACGATTTAGTGTTTGTGTAAGAATCGAGCACATTTAGGGTTAGAGTTTTGGTTAGAATTCGTTAGTGTTAGGGTTAGTGTAAGGGGTAGGGGTAGGGTTAGAGTGCATTTAGGGGTAGGGGTAGGGGTAGGGTTAGGATTAGGGTTAGGGTTTATGTTGGTAGAATCGAAGTTTAGGGTTAGGCGTAGAGTGAAGGTTGCCTTTTGGGTTACAACTGAGTGCATTTAGAGTTAGGTTTAGTGTTGAGATTGATGATTTAGTGTTAGACTTAGAATCGAGCACATTAGGGTTAGAGTTATGGCTAGAATCCAGTGCATTTCGGGTTAGGATTAGGGATAGGGTTAGGTTTATGTTTAGGGTGAGGGTTAGAATCGAGTGCATTTAAGGATAGTGTTAGGGTTAGAGTTAGGTATAGGGTTAGCTTTCGTAGAATCGAGGGTCAGTGTTCGGGTGAGGGTTAGGGTTAGGATTAGGGTTAGAATCAGGAGCATTTTTAGCGTTAGGGTTAGGGTTAGGGTCAGGGTTTGAGTGCATTTAGGGGTAGGGGAGGAGTTGGGTTAGGATTAGGGTTAGCGTTTGTGTTGGTAGAATCGAGGTTTTGGGTTAGGCTTAGGGTCAGGAGAGCATTTGGGGTCATAATTCAGAGCATTTGGGCTTAGGGTTAGTGTTGAAATTGATGATTTAGTTATAGCGTTAGAATCAGGCACATTTAGGGATAGAGTTATGATTAGAATTCAGTGCATTTAGGGTTAGGGTTAGGGTTAGGGTTAGGTTTAGGGTCAGGGTTAGAATCGAGAGCATTAAGGATAGTGCTAGGGTTAGAGTTAGTTTGAGGGTTTGCTTTGGTAGAATCGAGGGTTAGGCTTAGGGTTAGACTTAGGGTGAGGGTTAGGGTTAGAATCAAGCACAGTTTTAGTGTTAGCGTTAGGGTGAGGATTAGGGTTAAAGTGCTTTTAGGGCTAGTGGAAGGGATAGGGTTAGGATTAGGGTTAAAGTTTGTGTAGGTAGAATCGAGGTTTAGGTTTAGCCTTAGGGTCAGGATTGCATTTTGGATCAGAATCGAGTGTATTTAGGCTTTGGGTTAGTGTTCAAATTGACGATTTAGTGTTAGGGTTTGAATCGAGCACATTTAGGGTGAGAGTTATGCTTAGAATTCAATGCATTTAGGCTTAGCGTTAGGGTTAGGGTTAGGTTGAGCGTCAGGGTTAAAATCGAGAGCATTTAATGATAGTGGTAGGGTTCGAGTTAGGTTTAGCGTTCGCTTTCGTAGAATTGAGACTTAGGCTTAAGATTAGGCTTAGGGTTAGAATCAGGCACATATTTAGCGGTCTGCTTTTCATCAGGGTATGGCTTAGAGTGCATTTAGGGGTAGGCAAAGGAGTAGGGTTAGGAATAGGGTTAAGGTTTGTGTTGGAGGAATCGAGGTTTAGGGTTGGGCTTGGGGTCAGGAATGACTTTTGGGTCAGAGTCGAGTGCATTCAGGGATAGGGATAGTGTTGAAATTGACGATTTATTGTTTGGGTTAGAATCGAGCACATTTAGGGTTAGAGTTTTGGTTAGAATTCGTTAGGGTTAGGGTTAGTGTAAGGGGTAGGGGTAGGGTTAGAGTGCATTTAGGGGTAGGGGTAGGGGTAGGGTTAGGATTAGGGTTAGGGTTTATGTTGGTAGAATCGAAGTTTAGGGTTAGGCGTAGGGTGAAGGTTGCCTTTTGGGTTACAACTGAGTGCATTTAGAGTTAGGTTTAGTGTTGAGATTGACGATTTAGTGTTAGACTTAGAATCGAGCACATTAGGGTTAGAGTTATGGCTAGAATCCAGTGCATTTCGGGTTAGGATTAGGGATAGGGTTAGGTTTATGTTTAGGGTGAGGGTTAGAATCGAGTGCATTTAAGGATAGTGTTAGGGTTAGAGTTAGGTATAGGGTTAGCTTTCGTAGAATCGAGGGTCAGTGTTCGGGTGAGGGTTAGGGTTAGGATTAGGGTTAGAATCAGGAGCATTTTTAGCGTTAGGGTTGGGGTTAGGGTCCGGGTTTGAGTGCATTTAGGGGTAGGGGAGGAGTTGGGTTAGGATTAGGGTTAGGGTTTGTGTTGGTAGAATCGAGGTTTTGGGTTAGGCTTAGGGTCAGGAGAGCATTTGGGGTCATAATTCAGAGCATTTGGGCTTAGGGTTAGTGTTGAAATTGATGACTTAGTTATAGCGTTAGAATCAGGCACATTTAGGGATAGAGTTATGATTAGAATTCAGTGCATTTAGGGTTAGGGTTAGGGTTAGGGTTAGGTTTAGGGTCAGGGTTAGAATCGAGAGCATTAAGGATAGTGCTAGGGTTAGAGTTAGGTTGAGGGTTAGCTTTGGTAGAATCGAGGGTTAGGCTTAGGGTTAGGCTTAGGGTGAGGGTTAGGGTTAGAATCAAGCACAGTTTTAGTGTTAGCGTTAGGGTGAGGATTAGGGTTAAAGTGCTTTCAGGGCTAGTGGAAGGGATAGGGTTAGGATTAGGGTTAAGGTTTGTGTTAATAGAATCGAGGTTGAGGTTTAGGCTTAGGGTCAGGATTGCATTTTGGATCAGAATCGAGTGTATTTAGGCTTTGGGTTAGTGTTCAAATTGACGATTTAGTGTTAGGGTTTGGATCGACCACATTTGGGGTGAGAGTTATGCTTGAAATTCAGTGCATTTAGGGTTAGCGTTAGGGTTAGGGTTAGGTTGAGCGTCAGGGTTAAAATTGAGAGCATTTAAGAATAGTGCTAGGGTTAGAGTTAGGTATAGCGTTCGCTTTCGTAGAATCGAGGGTTAGGCTTAAGGTTAGGCTTAGGGTTAGGGTTAGGGTTAGAATCAGGCACATTTTTAGTGGTCTGCTTTTCATCAGGGTATGGCTTAGAGTGCATTTAGGGGTAGGGGTAAGAGCAGGGTTAGGATTAGGGTTAAGGTTTGTGTTGGTAGAATCGAGGTTCAGGGTTGGGCTTGGGGTCAGGAATGACTTTTGGGTTAGCGTCGAGTGCATTTAGCGTTAGGGATAGTGTTGAAATTGACGATGTAGTGTTTGGGTTAGAATCGAGCACATTTAGGGTTAGAGTTTTGGTTAGAATTCGTTAGGGTTAGGGTTAGAATCAGGGACATTTTTAGTGGTCTGCTTTCCATCAGGGTATGGCTTAGAGTGCATTTAGGGGTAGGGGTAGTGGTAGGGTTAGGATTAGGGTTAGGGTTTATGTTGGTAGAATCGAAGTTTAGGGTTAGGCGTAGGGTGAAGATTGCCTTTTGGGTTACAACTGAGTGCATTTAGAGTTAGATTTAGTGTTGAGATTGACGATTTAGTGTTAGACTTAGAATCGAGCACATTAGGGTTAGAGTTATGGCTAGAATCCAGTGCATTTCGGGTTAGGATTAGGGATAGGGTTAGGTTTATGTTTAGGGTGAGAGTTAGAATCGAGTGCATTTAAGGATAGTGTTAAGGTTAGAGTTAGGTATAGGGTTAGCTTTCGTAGAATCGAGGGTCAGTGTTCGGGTGAGGGTTAGGGTTAGGATTAGGGTTAGAATCAGGAGCATTTTTAGCGTTAAGGTTGGGGTTAGGGTCAGGGTTTGAGTGCATTTAGGGGTAGGGGAGGAGTTGGGTTAGGATTAGGGTTAGGGTTTGTGTTGGTAGAATCGAGGTTTTGGGTTAGGCTGAGGGTCAGGATTGCATTTTGGATCAGAATCGAGTGTATTTAGGCTTTGGGTTAGTGTTCAAATTGACGATTTAGTGTTAGGGTTTGAATCGAGCACATTTAGGGTGAGAGTTATGCTTAGAATTCAATGCATTTAGTGTTAGCGTTAGGGGTAGGGTTAGGTTGAGCGTCAGGGTTAAAATCGAGAGCATTTAATGATAGTGGTAGGGTTAGAGTTAGGTTTAGCGTTCGCTTTCGTAGAATTGAGGCTTAGGCTTAAGGTTAGGCTTAGGGTTAGAATCAGGCACATTTTTAGTGGTCTGCTTTTCATCAGGGTATGGCTTAGAGTGCATTTAGGGGTAGGCGTAGGACTAGGGTTAGGATTAGGGTTAAGGTTTGTGTTGGTAGAATCGAGGTTTAGGGTTGGGCTTGGGGTCAGGAATGACTTTTGTGTTAGAGTCGAGTGCATTCAGGGTTAGGGATAGTGTTGAAATTGACGATTTAGTGTTTGCGTAAGAATCGAGCACATTTAGGGTTAGAGTTTTGGTTAGAATTCGTTAGGGTTAGGGTTAGTGTAAGGGGTAGGGGTAGGGTTAGAGTGCATTTAGGGGTAGGGTTAGGGGTAGGATTAGGATTAGGGTTAGGGTTTATGTTGGTAGAATCGAAGTTTAGGGTTAGGCGTAGGGTGAAAGTTGCCTTTTGGGTTACAACTGAGTGCATTTAGAGTTAGGTTTAGTCTTGAGATTGACGATTTAGTGTTAGACTTAGAATCGAGCACATTAGGGTTAGAGTTATGGCTAGAATCCAGTGCATTTCGGGTTAGGATTAGGGATAGGGTTAGGTTTATGTTTAGGGTGAGGGTTAGAATCGAGTGCATTTAAGGATAGTGTTAGGGTTAGAGTTAGGTATAGGGTTAGCTGTCGTAGAATCGAGGGTCAGTGTTCGGGTGAGGGTTAGGGTTAGGATTAGGGTTAGAATCAGGAGCATTTTTAGCGTTAGGGTTAGGGTCAGGGTTTGAGTGCATTTAGGGGTACGGGAGGAGTTGGGTTAGGATTAGGGTTAGGGTTTGTGTTGGTAGAATCGAGGTTTTGGGTTAGGCATAGGGTCAGGAGAGCATTTGGGCTCATAATTCAGAGCATTTGGGCTTAGGGTTAGTGTTGAAATTGATGATTTAGTTATAGCGTTAGAATCAGGCACATTTAGGGATAGAGTTATGATTAGAATTCAGTGCATTTACGGTTAGGGTTAGGGTTAGGGTTAGGTTTAGGGTCAGGGTTAGAATCAAGAGCATTAAGGATAGTTCTAGGGTTAGAGTTAGTTTGAGGGTTAGCTTTGGTAGAATCGAGGGTTAGGCTTAGGGTTAGACTTAGGGTGAGGGTTAGGGTTAGAATCAAGCACAGTTTTAGTGTTAGCGTTAGGGTAAGGATTAGGGTTAAAGTGCTTTTAGGGCTAGTGGAAGGGATAGGGTTAGGATTAGGGTTAAGGTTTGTGTTGGTAGAATCGAGGTTTAGGTTTAGGCTTAGGGTCAGGATTGCATTTTGGATCAGAATCGAGTGTATTTAGGCTTTGGGTTAGTGTTCAAATTGACGATTTAGTGTTAGGGTTTGAATCGAGGACATTTAGGGTGAGAGTTATGCTTAGAATTCCATGCATTTAGGGTTAGCGTTAGGGTTAGGGTTAGGTTGAGCGTCAGGGTTAAAATCGAGAGCATTTAATGATAGTGGTAGGGTTAGAGTTAGGTTTAGCGTTCGCTTTCGTAGAATTGAGGCTTAGGCTTAAGGTTAGGCTTAGGGTTAGGGTTAGGGTTAGAATCAGGCACATTTTTAGTGGTCTGCTTTTCATCAGGGTATGGCTTAGAGTGCATTTAGGGGTAGGCGTAGGAGTAGGGTTAGGATTAGGGTTAAGTTTTGTTTTGGTAGAATCGAGGTTTAGGGTTGGGCTTGGGGTCAGGAATGACTTTTGGGTTAGAGTCGAGTGCATTCAGGGTTAGGGATAGTGTTGAAATTGACGATTTAGTGTTTGCGTTAGAATCGAGCACATTTAGGGTTAGAGTTTTGGTTAGAATTCGTTAGGGTTAGGGTTAGTGTAAGGGGTAGGGGTAGGGTTAGAGTGCATTTAGGGGTAGGGGTAGGGGTAGGGTTAGGATTAGTGTTAGGGTTTATGTTGGTAGAATCGAAGTTTAGGGTTAGGCGTAGGGTGAAGGTTGCCTTTTGGGTTACAACTGAGTGCATTTAGAGTTAGGTTTAGTGTTGAGATTGACGATTTAGTGTTAGACTTAGAATCGAGCACATTAGGGTTAGAGTTATGGCTAGAATCCAGTGCATTTCGGGTTAGGATTAGGGATAGGCTTAGGTTTATGTTTAGGGTGAGGGTTAGAATCGAGTGCATTTAAGGATAGTGTTAGGGTTAGAGTTAGGTATAGGGTTAGCTTTCGTAGAATCGAGGGTGTGTTTGGGTGAGAGTTAGGGTTAGGATTAGGGTTAGAATCAGGAGCATTTTTAGCGTTAGGGTTGGGGTTAGGGTCAGGGTTTGAGTGCATTTAGGGCTAGGGGAGGAGTTGGGTTAGGATTAGGGTTAGGGTTTGTGTTGGTAGAATCGAGGTTTTGGGTTAGGCTTAGGGTCAGGAGAGCATTTGGAGTCATAATTCAGAGCATTTGGGCTTAGGGTGAGTGTTGAAATTGATGCTTTAGTTATAGCGTTAGAAGCAGGCACATTTAGGGATAGAGTTATGATTAGAATTCAGTGCATTTAGGGTTAGGGTTAGGGTTAGGGTTAGGGTTAAGTTTAGTGTCAGGGTTAGAATCGAGAGCATTAAGGATAGTGCTAGGGTTAGAGTTAGGTTTAGGGTTAGCTTTCATAGAATCGAGGGTTAGGCTTAGGGTTAGGCTTAGGGTGAGGGTTAGGGTTAGAATCAAGCACAGTTTTAGTGTTAGCGTTAGGGTGAGGATTAGGGTTAAAGTGCTTTTAGGGCTAGTGGAAGGGATAGGGTTAGGATTAGGGTTAAGGTTTGTGTTGGTAGAATCGAGGTTTAGGTTTAGCCTTAGGGTCAGGATTGCATTTTGGATCAGAATCGAGTGTATTTAGACTTTGGGTTAGTGTTCAAATTGACGATTTAGTGTTAGGGTTTGAATCGAGCACATTTAGGGTGACAGTTATGCTTAGAATTCAGTGCATTCAGTGTTAGCGTTAGGGTTAGGGTTAGGTTGAGCGTCAGGGTTAAAATCGAGAGCATTTAAGGATAGTGCTAGGGTGAGAGTTAGGTTTAGCGTTCCCTTTCGTAGAATTGAGGGTTAGGCTTAAGGTTAGGCTTAGGGTTAGTGTTAAGGTTAGAATCAGGCACATTTTTAGTGGTCTGCTTTTCATCAGGGTATGGCTTAAAGTGCATTTAGGGGTAGGCGTAGGAGTAGGGTTAGGATTAGGGTTAAGGTGTGTGTTGGTAGAATCGAGGTTGCTTGGGGTCAGGAATGACTTTTGGGTTAGAGTCGAGTGCATTTAGGGTTAGGGATAGTGTTGAAATTGACGATTTAGTGTTAGGGTTAGAATCGAGCACATTTAGGGTTAGAGTTTTGGTTAGAATTCGTTAGGGTTAGGGTTAGTGTAAGGGGTAGGGGTAGGGTTAGAGTGCATTTAGGGGTAGGGGTAGGGGTAGGGTTAGGATTAGGGTTAGGGTTTGTGTTGGTAAAATCGACGTTTCGGGTTAGGCGTAGGGTGAGGATTGCCTTTTGGCTTACAACTGAGTGCATTTAGAGTTAGGGTTAGTGTTGAGATTGACGATTTAGTGTTAGACTTAGAATCGAGCACATTAGGGTTAAAGTTATGGCTAGAATCCACTCTATTTGAGCTCAGGGTTAGGGTTAGGGTTTGTGTTGGTTGAATCGAGGTTTAGGGTTAGGCTTAGGGTCAGGATTGCCTTTTGGGTTAGAGTCGAGTGCATTTAGGGTTAGGCTTAGTGTTGAGATTGACGATTTAGTGTTAGGGTTATAATGGAACACATTAGGGTTAGAGTTATGGTTAGAATCCAGTGCATTTCGGGTTAGGATTAGGGATAGGGTTAGGTTTATGTTTAGGGTGAGGGTTAGAATCGAGTGCATTTAAGGATAGTGTTAGGGTTAGAGTTAGGTATAGGGTTAGCTTTCGTAGAATCGAGGGTCAGTGTTCGGGTGAGGGTTAGGGTTAGGATTAGGGTTAGAATCAGGGGCATTTTTAGCGTTAGGGTTGGGGTTAGGGTCAGGGTTTGAGTGCATTTAGGGGTAGGGGAGGAGTTGGGTTAGGATTAGGGTTAGGGTTTGTGTTGGTAGAATCGAGGTTTTGGGTTAGGCTTAGGGTCAGGAGAGCATTTGGGGTCATAATTCAGAGCATTTGGGCTTAGGGTTAGAGTTGAAATTGATGATTTAGTTATAGCGTTAGAATCAGGCACATTTAGGGATAGAGTTATGATTAGAATTCAGTGCATTTACGGTTAGGGTTAGGGTTAGGGTTAGGTTTAGGGTCAGGGTTAGAATCAAGAGCATTAAGGATAGTGCTAGGGTTAGAGTTAGGTTGAGGGTTAGCTTTCGTAGAATCGAGGGTTAGGCTTAGGGTTAGGCTTAGGGTGAGGGTGAGGGTTAGAATCAAGCACAGTTTTAGTGTTAGCGTTAGGGTGAGGATTAGGGTTAAAGTGCTTTTAGGGCTAGTGGAAGGGATAGGGTTAGGATTAGGGTTAAAGTTTGTGTTGGTAGAATCGAGGTTTAGGTTTAGCCTTAGGGTCAGGATTGCATTTTGGATGAGAATCGAGTGTATTTAGGCTTTGGGTTAGTGTTCAAATTGACGATTTAGTGTTAGGGTTTCAATCGAGCACAATTAGGGTGAGAGTTATGCTTAGAATTCAATGCATTTAGGGTTAGCGTTAGGGTTAGGGTTAGGTTGAGCGTCAGGGTTAAAATCGAGAGCATTTAAGGATAGTGCGAGGGTTAGAGTTAGGTTTAGCGTTCGCTTTCGTAGAATCGAGGTTTAGGCTTAAGGTTAGGGTTAGGGTTAGGGTTAGGGTTAGGGTTAGAATCAGGCACATTTTTAGTGGTCTGCTTTTCATCAGGGTATGGCTTAAAGTGCATTTAGGGGTAGGCGTAGGACTAGGGTTAGGATTAGGGTTGAGGTTTGTGTTGGTAGAATCGAGGTTTAGGGTTGGGCTTGGGGTCACGAATGACTTTTGAGTTAGGGTCGAGTGCATTCAGGGTTAGGGATAGTGTTGAAATTGACGATTTAGTATTTTCGTTAGAATCGAGCACATTTAGGGTTAGAGTTTTGGTTAGAATTCGTTAGGGTAAGTGTAAGGGGTAGGGGTAGGGTTAGAGTGCATTTAGGGGTAGGGGTAGGGGTAGGGTTAGGATTAGGGTTAGGGTTTGTGTTGGTAGAATCGAAGTTTAGGGTTGGGCGTAGGGTGAGGATTGCCTTTTGGGTTACAACTGAGTGCATTTAGAGTTAGGGTTAGTGTTGAGATTGACGATTTAGTGTTAGACTTAGAATCCAGCACATTAGGGTTAGAGTTATGGCTGGAATCCACTCTATTTAAGCTTAGGGTTAGGGTTAGGGTTTGTGTTGGTAAAATCGAGGTTTAGGGTTAGGCTTAGGGTCAGGATTGCCTTTTGGGTTAGAGTCGAGTGCATGTAGGGTTAGGCTTAGTGTTGAGATTGACTATTTAGTGTTAGGGTTATAATCGAGCACATTAGGGTTAGAGTTATGGTTAGAATCCAGTGCATTTAGGGTTAGGATTAGGGATAGGGTTAGGTTTATGTTTAGGGTGAGGGTTAGAATCGAGTGAATTTAAGGATAGTGTTAGGGTTAGAGTTAAGTATAGGGTTAGCTTTCGTAGAATCGAGGGTCAGTGTCCGGGTGAGGGTTAGGGTTAGGATTAGGGTTAGAATCAGGGGCATTTTTAGCGTTAGGGTTGGGGTTAGGGTCAGGGTTTGAGTGCATTTAGGGGTAGGGGAGGAGTTGGGTTAGGATTAGGGTTAGGGTTTGTGTTGGTAGAATCGAGGTTTTGGGTTAGGCTTAGGGTCAGCAGAGCATTTGGGGTCATAATTCAGAGCATTTGGGCTTAGGGTTAGAGTTGAAATTGATGATTTAGTTATAGCGTTAGAATCAGGCACATTTAGGGATAGAGTTATGATTAGAATTCAGTGCATTTACGGTTAGGGTTAGGGTTAGGGTTAGGTTTAGGGTCAGGGTTAGAATCAAGAGCATTAAGGATAGTGCTAGGGTTAGAGTTAGGTTGAGGGTTAGCTTTCGTAGAATCGAGGGTTAGGCTTAGGGTTAGGCTTAGGGTGAGGGTTAGGGTTAGAATCAAGCACAGTTTTAGTGTTAGCGTTAGGGTGAGGATTAGGGTTAAAGTGCTTTTAGGGCTAGTGGAAGGGATAGGGTTAGGATTAGGGTTAAAGTTTGTGTTGGTAGAATCGAGGTTTAGGTTTAGCCTTAGGGTCAGGATTGCATTTTGGATCAGAATCGAGTGTATTTAGGCTTTGGGTTAGTGTTCAAATTGACGATTTAGTGTTAGGGTTTCAATCGAGCACAATTAGGGTGAGAGTTATGCTTAGAATTCAATGCATTTAGGGTTAGCGTTAGGGTTAGGGTTAGGTTGAGCGTCAGGGTTAAAATCGAGAGCATTTAAGGATAGTGCGAGGGTTAGAGTTAGGTTTAGCGTTCGCTTTCGTAGAATCGAGGTTTAGGCTTAAGGTTAGGGTTAGGGTTAGGGTTAGGGTTAGAATCAGGCACATTTTTAGTGGTCTGCTTTTCATCAGGGTATGGCTTAAAGTGCATTTAGGGGTAGGCGTAGGACTAGGGTTAGGATTAGGGTTGAGGTTTGTGTTGGTAGAATCGAGGTTTAGGGTTGGGCTTGGGGTCACGAATGACTTTAGAGTTAGGGTCGAGTGCAATCAGGGTTAGGGATAGTGTTGAAATTGACGATTTAGTATTTTCGTTAGAATCGAGCACATTTAGGGTTAGAGTTTTGGTTAGAATTCGTTAGGGTTAGTGTAAGGGGTAGGGGTAGGGTTAGAGTGCATTTAGGGGTAGGGGTAGGGGTAGGGTTAGGATTAGGGTTAGGGTTTGTGTTGGTAGAATCGAAGTTTAGGGTTGGGCGTAGGGTGAGGATTGCCTTTTGGGTTACAACTGAGTGCATTTAGAGTTAGGGTTAGTGTTGAGATTGACGATTTAGTGTTAGACTTAGAATCCAGCACATTAGGGTTAGAGTTATGGCTGGAATCCACTCTATTTAAGCTTAGGGTTAGGGTTTGTGTTGGTAAAATCGAGGTTTAGGGTTAGGCTTAGGGTCAGGATTGCCTTTTGGGTTAGAGTCGAGTGCATGTAGGGTTAGGCTTAGTGTTGAGATTGACGATTTAGTGTTAGGGTTATAATCGAGCACATTAGGGTTTGAGTTATGGTTAGAATCCAGTGCATTTAGGGTGAGGATTAGGGATAGGGTTAGGTGTATGTTTAGGGTGAGGGTTAGAATCGAGTGCATTTAAGGATAGTGTTAGGGTTAGAGTTAGGTATAGGGTTAGCTTTCGTAGAATCGAGGGTGTGTTTGGGTGAGAGTTAGGGTTAGGATTAGGGTTAGAATCAGGAGCATTTTTAGCGTTAGGGTTGGGGTTAGGGTCAGGGTTTGAGTGCATTTAGGGCTAGGGGAGGAGTTGGGTTAGGATTAGGGTTAGGGTTTGTGTTGGTAGAATCGAGGTTTTGGGTTAGGCTTAGGGTCAGGAGAGCATTTGGAGTCATAATTCAGAGCATTTGGGCTTAGGGTGAGTGTTGAAATTGATGATTTAGTTATAGCGTTAGAAGCAGGCACATTTAGGGATAGAGTTATGATTAGAATTCAGTGCATTTAGGGTTAGGGTTAGGGTTAGGGTTAGGGTTAAGTTTAGTGTCAGGGTTAGAATCGAGAGCATTAAGGATAGTGCTAGGGTTAGAGTTAGGTTTAGGGTTAGCTTTCGTAGAATCGAGGGTTAGGCTTAGGGTTAGGCTTAGGGTGAGGGTTAGGGTTAGAATCAAGCACAGTTTTAGTGTTAGCGTTAGGGTGAGGATTAGGGTTAAAGTGCTTTTAGGGCTAGTGGAAGGGATAGGGTTAGGATTAGGGTTAAGGTTTGTGTTGGTAGAATCGAGGTTTAGGTTTAGCCTTAGGGTCAGGATTGCATTTTGGATCAGAATCGAGTGTATTTAGACTTTGGGTTAGTGTTCAAATTGACGATTTAGTGTTAGGGTTTGAATCGAGCACATTTAGGGTGACAGTTATGCTTAGAATTCAGTGCATTCAGTGTTAGCGTTAGGGTTAGGGTTAGGTTGAGCGTCAGGGTTAAAATCGAGAGCATTTAAGGATAGTGCTAGGGAGAGAGTTAGGTTTAGCGTTCCCTTTCGTAGAATTGAGGGTTAGGCTTAAGGTTAGGCTTAGGGTTAGTGTTAAGGTTAGAATCAGGCAAATTTTTAGTGGTCTGCTTTTCATCAAGGTATGGCTTAAAGTGCATTTAGGGGTAGGCGTAGGAGTAGGGTTAGGATTAGGGTTAAGGTGTGTGTTGGTAGAATCGAGGTTGGCTTGGGGTCAGGAATGACTTTTGGGTTAGAGTCGAGTGCATTTAGGGTTAGGGATAGTGTTGAAATTGACGATTTAGTGTTAGGGTTAGAATCGAGCACATTTAGGGTTAGAGTTTTGGTTAGAATTCGTTAGGGTTAGGGTTAGTGTAAGGGGTAGGGGTAGGGTTAGAGTGCATTTAGGGGTAGGGGTAGGGGTAGGGTTAGGATTAGGGTTAGGGTTTGTGTTGGTAAAATCGACGTTTCGGGTTAGGCGTAGGGTGAGGATTGCCTTTTGGCTTACAACTGAGTGCATTTAGAGTTAGGGTTAGTGTTGAGATTGACGATTTAGTGTTAGACTTAGAATCGAGCACATTAGGGTTAAAGTTATGGCTAGAATCCACTCTATTTGAGCTCAGGGTTAGGGTTAGGGTTTGTGTTGGTTGAATCGAAGTTTAGGGTTAGGCTTAGGGTCAGGATTGCCTTTTGGGTTAGAGTCGAGTGCATTTAGGGTTAGGCTTAGTGTTGAGATTGACGATTTAGTGTTAGGGTTATAATGGAACACATTAGGGTTAGAGTTATGGTTAGAATCCAGTGCATTTCGGGTTAGGATTAGGGATAGGGTTAGGTTTATGTTTAGGGTGAGGGTTAGAATCGAGTGCATTTAAGGATAGTGTTAGGGTTAGAGTTAGGTATAGGGTTAGCTTTCGTAGAATCGAGGGTCAGTGTTCGGGTGAGGGTTAGGGTTAGGATTAGGGTTAGAATCAGGGGCATTTTTAGCGTTAGGGTTGGGGTTAGGGTCAGGGTTTGAGTGCATTTAGGGGTAGGGGAGGAGTTGGGTTAGGATTAGGGTTAGGGTTTGTGTTGGTAGAATCGAGGTTTTGGGTTAGGCTTAGGGTCAGGAGAGCATTTGGGGTCATAATTCAGAGCATTTGGGCTTAGGGTTAGAGTTGAAATTGATGATTTAGTTATAGCGTTAGAATCAGGCACATTTAGGGATAGAGTTATGATTAGAATTCAGTGCATTTACGGTTAGGGTTAGGGTTAGGGTTAGGTTTAGGGTCAGGGTTAGAATCAAGAGCATTAAGGATAGTGCTAGGGTTAGAGTTAGGTTGAGGGTTAGCTTTCGTAGAATCGAGGGTTAGGCTTAGGGTTAGGCTTAGGGTGAGGGTTAGGGTTAGAATCAAGCACAGTTTTAGTGTTAGCGTTAGGGTGAGGATTAGGGTTAAAGTGCTTTTAGGGCTAGTGGAAGGGATAGGGTTAGGATTAGGGTTAAAGTTTGTGTTGGTAGAATCGAGGTTTAGGTTTAGCCTTAGGGTCAGGATTGCATTTTGGATCAGAATCGAGTGTATTTAGGCTTTGGGTTAGTGTTCAATTTGACGATTTAGTGTTAGGGTTTCAATCGAGCACAATTAGGGTGAGAGTTATGCTTAGAATTCAATTTATTTAGGGTTAGCGTTAGGGTTAGGGTTAGGTTGAGCGTCAGGGTTAAAATCGAGAGCATTTAAGGATAGTGCGAGGGTTAGAGTTAGGTTTAGCGTTCGCTTTCGTAGAATCGAGGTTTAGGCTTAAGGTTAGGGTTAGGGTTAGGGTTAGGGTTAGAATCAGGCACATTTTTAGTGGTCTGCTTTTCATCAGGGTATGGCTTAAAGTGCATTTAGGGGTAGGCGTAGGACTAGGGTTAGGATTAGGGTTGAGGTTTGTGTTGGTAGAATCGAGGTTTAGGGTTGGGCTTGGGGTCACGAATGACTTTTGAGTTAGGGTCGAGTGCATTCAGGGTTAGGGATAGTGTTGAAATTGACGATTTAGTATTTTCGTTAGAATCGAGCACATTTAGGGTTAGAGTTTTGGTTAGAATTCGTTAGGGTTAGTGTAAGGGGTAGGGGTAGGGTTAGAGTGCATTTAGGGGTAGGGGTAGGGGTAGGGTTAGGATTAGGGTTAGGGTTTGTGTTGGTAGAATCGAAGTTTAGGGTTGGGCGTAGGGTGAGGATTGCCTTTTGGGTTACAACTGAGTGCATTTAGAGTTAGGGTTAGTGTTGAGATTGACGATTTAGTGTTAGACTTAGAATCCAGCACATTAGGGTTAGAGTTATGGCTGGAATCCACTCTATTTAAGCTTAGGGTTAGGGATAGGGTTTGTGTTGGTAAAATCGAGGTTTAGGGTTAGGCTTAGGGTCAGGATTGCCTTTTGGGTTAGAGTCGAGTGCATGTAGGGTTAGGCTTAGTGTTGAGATTGACGATTTAGTGTTAGGGTTATAATCGAGCACATTAGGGTTTGAGTTATGGTTAGAATCCAGTGCATTTAGGGTGAGGATTAGGGATAGGGTTAGGTGTATGTTTAGGGTGAGGGTTAGAATCGAGTGCATTTAAGGATAGTGTTAGGGTTAGAGTTAGGTATAGGGTTAGCTTTCGTAGAATCGAGGGTCAGTGTTCGGGTGAGGGTTAGGGTTAGGATTAGGGTTAGAATCAGGGGCATTTTTAGCGTTAGGGTTGGGGTTAGGGTCAGGGTTTGAGTGCATTTAGGGCTAGGGGAGGAGTTGGGTTAGGATTAGGGTTAGGGTTTGTGTTGGTAGAATCGAGGTTTTGGGTTAGGCTTAGGGTCAGGAGAGCATTTGGGGTCATAATTCAGAGCATTTGGGCTTAGGGTTAGAGTTGAAATTGATGATTTAGTTATAGCGTTAGAATCAGGCACATTTAGGGATAGAGTTATGATTAGAATTCAGTGCATTTACGGTTAGGGTTAGGGTTAGGGTTAGGTTTAGGGTCAGGGTTAGAATCAAGAGCATTAAGGATAGTGCTAGGGTTAGAGTTAGGTTGAGGGTTAGCTTTCGTAGAATCGAGGGTTAGGCTTAGGGTTAGGCTTAGGGTGAGGGTTAGGGTTAGAATCAAGCACAGTTTTAGTGTTAGCGTTAGGGTGAGGATTAGGGTTAAAGTGCTTTTAGGGCTAGTGGAAGGGATAGGGTTAGGATTAGGGTTAAAGTTTGTGTTGGTAGAATCGAGGTTTAGGTTTAGCCTTAGGGTCAGGATTGCATTTTGGATCAGAATCGAGTGTATTTAGGCTTTGGGTTAGTGTTCAAATTGACGATTTAGTGTTAGGGTTTCAATCGAGCACAATTAGGGTGAGAGTTATGCTTAGAATTCAATGCATTTAGGGTTAGCGTTAGGGTTAGGGTTAGGTTGAGCGTCAGGGTTAAAATCGAGAGCATTTAAGGATAGTGCGAGGGTTAGAGTTAGGTTTAGCGTTCGCTTTCGTAGAATCGAGGTTTAGGCTTAAGGTTAGGGTTAGGGTTAGGGTTAGGGTTAGAATCAGGCACATTTTTAGTGGTCTGCTTTTCATCAGGGTATGGCTTAAAGTGCATTTAGGGGTAGTCGTAGGACTAGGGTTAGGATTAGGGTTGAGGTTTGTGTTGGTAGAATCGAGGTTTAGGGTTGGGCTTGGGGTCACGAATGACTTTTGAGTTAGGGTCGAGTGCATTCAGGGTTAGGGATAGTGTTGAAATTGACGATTTAGTATTTTCGTTAGAATCGAGCACATTTAGGGTTAGAGTTTTGGTTAGAATTCGTTAGGGTTAGTGTAAGGGGTAGGGGTAGGGTTAGAGTGCATTTAGGGGTAGGGGTAGGGGTAGGGTTAGGATTAGGGTTAGGGTTTGTGTTGGTAGAATCGAAGTTTAGGGTTGGGCGTAGGGTGAGGATTGCCTTTTGGGTTACAACTGAGTGCATTTAGAGTTAGGGTTAGTGTTGAGATTGACGATTTAGTGTTAGACTTAGAATCCAGCACATTAGGGTTAGAGTTATGGCTGGAATCCACTCTATTTAAGCTTAGGGTTAGGGTTAGGGTTTGTGTTGGTAAAATCGAGGTTTAGGGTTAGGCTTAGGGTCAGGATTGCCTTTTGGGTTAGAGTCGAGTGCATGTAGGGTTAGGCTTAGTGTTGAGATTGACGATTTAGTGTTAGGGTTATAATCGAGCACATTAGGGTTTGAGTTATGGTTAGAATCCAGTGCATTTAGGGTGAGGATTAGGGATAGGGTTAGGTGTATGTTTAGGGTGAGGGTTACAATCGAGTGCATTTAAGGATAGTGTTAGGGTTAGAGTTAGGTATAGGGTTAGCTTTCGTAGAATCGAGGGTCAGTGTTCGGGTGAGGGTTAGGGTTAGGATTAGGGTTAGAATCAGGGGCATTTTTAGCGTTAGGGTTGGGGTTAGGGTCAGGGTTTGAGTGCATTTAGGGCTAGGGGAGGAGTTGGGTTAGGATTAGGGTTAGGGTTTGTGTTGGTAGAATCGAGGTTTTGGGTTAGGCTTAGGGTCAGGAGAGCATTTGGGGTCATAATTCAGAGCATTTGGGCTTAGGGTTAGAGTTGAAATTGATGATTTAGTTATAGCGTTAGAATCAGGCACATTTAGGGATAGAGTTATGATTAGAATTCAGTGCATTTACGGTTAGGGTTAGGGTTAGGGTTAGGTTTAGGGTCAGGGTTAGAATCAAGAGCATTAAGGATAGTGCTAGGGTTAGAGTTAGGTTGAGGGTTAGCTTTCGTAGAATCGAGGGTTAGGCTTAGGGTTAGGCTTAGGGTGAGGGTTAGGGTTAGAATCAAGCACAGTTTTAGTGTTAGCGTTAGGGTGAGGATTAGGGTTAAAGTGCTTTTAGGGCTAGTGGAAGGGATAGGGTTAGGATTAGGGTTAAAGTTTGTGTTGGTAGAATCGAGGTTTAGGTTTAGCCTTAGGGTCAGGATTGCATTTTGGATCAGAATCGAGTGTATTTAGGCTTTGGGTTAGTGTTCAAATTGACGATTTAGTGTTAGGGTTTCAATCGAGCACAATTAGGGTGAGAGTTATGCTTAGAATTCAATGCATTTAGGGTTAGCGTTAGGGTTAGGGTTAGGTTGAGCGTCAGGGTTAAAATCGAGAGCATTTAAGGATAGTGCGAGGGTTAGAGTTAGGTTTAGCGTTCGCTTTCGTAGAATCGAGGTTTAGGCTTAAGGTTAGGGTTAGGGTTAGGGTTAGGGTTAGAATCAGGCACATTTTTAGTGGTCTGCTTTTCATCAGGGTATGGCTTAAAGTGCATTTAGGGGTAGTCGTAGGACTAGGGTTAGGATTAGGGTTGAGGTTTGTGTTGGTAGAATCGAGGTTTAGGGTTGGGCTTGGGGTCACGAATGACTTTTGAGTTAGGGTCGAGTGCATTCAGGGTTAGGGATAGTGTTGAAATTGACGATTTAGTATTTTCGTTAGAATCGAGCACATTTAGGGTTAGAGTTTTGGTTAGAATTCGTTAGGGTTAGTGTAAGGGGTAGGGGTAGGGTTAGAGTGCATTTAGGGGTAGGGGTAGGGGTAGGGTTAGGATTAGGGTTAGGGTTTGTGTTGGTAGAATCGAAGTTTAGGGTTGGGCGTAGGGTGAGGATTGCCTTTTGGGTTACAACTGAGTGCATTTAGAGTTAGGGTTAGTGTTGAGATTGACGATTTAGTGTTAGACTTAGAATCCAGCACATTAGGGTTAGAGTTATGGCTGGAATCCACTCTATTTAAGCTTAGGGTTAGGGTTAGGGTTTGTGTTGGTAAAATCGAGGTTTAGGGTTAGGCTTAGGGTCAGGATTGCCTTTTGGGTTAGAGTCGAGTGCATGTAGGGTTAGGCTTAGTGTTGAGATTGACGATTTAGTGTTAGGGTTATAATCGAGCACATTAGGGTTTGAGTTATGGTTAGAATCCAGTGCATTTAGGGTGAGGATTAGGGATAGGGTTAGGTGTATGTTTAGGGTGAGGGTTAGAATCGAGTGCATTTAAGGATAGTGTTAGGGTTAGAGTTAGGTATAGGGTTAGCTTTCGTAGAATCGAGGGTGTGTTTGGGTGAGAGTTAGGGTTAGGATTAGGGTTAGAATCAGGAGCATTTTTAGCGTTAGGGTTGGGGTTAGGGTCAGGGTTTGAGTGCATTTAGGGCTAGGGGAGGAGTTGGGTTAGGATTAGGGTTAGGGTTTGTGTTGGTAGAATCGAGGTTTTGAGTTAGCCTTAGGGTCAGGAGGGCATTTGGGGTCATAATTCAGAGCATTTGGGCTTAGGGTTAGTGTTGAAATTGATGATTTAGTTATAGCGTTAGAATCAGGCACATTTAGGGATAGAGTTATAATTAGAATTCAGTGCATTTACGGTTAGGGTTAGGGTTAGGGTCAGGTTTAGGGTCAGGGTTAGAATCGAGAGCATTAAGAATAGTGCTAGGGTTAGAGTTAGGTGTAGGGTTAGCTTTCGTAGAATCGAGGGTTAGGCTTAGGGTTAGGCTTAGGGTGAGGGTTAGGGTTAGAATCAAGCACAATTTTAGTGTTAGCGTTAGGGTGAGGATTAGGGTTAAAGTGCTTTCAGGGCTAGTGGAAGGGATAGGGTTAGGATTAGGATTAAGGTTTGTGTTGGTAGAATCGAGGTTTAGGTTTAGGCTTAGGGTCAGGATTGTATTTTGGATCAGAATCGAGTGTATTTAGGCTTTGGGTTAGTGTTCAAATTGACGATTTAGTGTTAGGGTTTGAATCGAGCACATTTAGGGTGAGAGTTATGCTTAGAATTCAATGCATTTAGGGTTAGCGTTAGGGTTAGGGTTAGGTTGAGCGTCAGGGTTAAAATCGAGAGCATTTAAGGATAGTGCTAGGGTTAGAGTTAGGTTTAGCGTTCGCTTTCGTAGAATTGAGGCTTAGGCTTAAGGTTAGGCTTAGGGTTAGAATCAGGCACATTTTTAGTGGTCTTCTTTTCATCAGGCTATGGCTTAGAGTGCATTTAGGGGTAGGCGTAGGACTAGGGTTAGGATTAGGGTTAAGGTTTGTGTTGGTAGAATCGAGGTTTAGGGTTGGGCTTGGGGTCAGGAATGACTTTTGTGTTAGAGTCGAGTGCATTCAGGGTTAGGGATAGTGTTGAAATTGACGATTTAGTGTTTGTGTAAGAATCGAGCACATTTAGGGTTAGAGTTTTGGTTAGAATTCGTTAGTGTTAGGGTTAGTGTAAGGGGTAGGGGTAGGGTTAGAGTGCATTTAGGGGTAGGGGTAGGGGTAGGGTTAGGATTAGGGTTAGGGTTTATGTTGGTAGAATCGAAGTTTAGGGTTAGGCGTAGGGTGAAGGTTGCCTTTTGGGTTACAACTGAGTGCATTTAGAGTTAGGTTTAGTGTTGAGATTGATGATTTAGTGTTAGACTTAGAATCGAGCACATTAGGGTTAGAGTTATGGCTAGAATCCAGTGCATTTCGGGTTAGGATTAGGGATAGGGTTAGGTTTATGTTTAGGGTGAGGGTTAGAATCGAGTGCATTTAAGGATAGTGTTAGGGTTAGAGTTAGGTATAGGGTTAGCTTTCGTAGAATCGAGGGTCAGTGTTCGGGTGAGGGTTAGGGTTAGGATTAGGGTTAGAATCAGGAGCATTTTTAGCGTTAGGGTTAGGGTTAGGGTCAGGGTTTGAGTGCATTTAGGGGTAGGGGAGGAGTTGGGTTAGGATTAGGGTTAGGGTTTGTGTTGGTAGAATCGAGGTTTTGGGTTAGGCTTAGGGTCAGGAGAGCATTTGGGGTCATAATTCAGAGCATTTGGGCTTAGGGTTAGTGTTGAAATTGATGATTTAGTTATAGCGTTAGAATCAGGCACATTTAGGGATAGAGTTATGATTAGAATTCAGTGCATTTAGGGTTAGGGTTAGGGTTAGGGTTAGGTTTAGGGTCAGGGTTAGAATCGAGAGCATTAAGGATAGTGCTAGGGTTAGAGTTAGTTTGAGGGTTTGCTTTGGTAGAATCGAGGGTTAGGCTTAGGGTTAGACTTAGGGTGAGGGTTAGGGTTAGAATCAAGCACAGTTTTAGTGTTAGCGTTAGGGTGAGGATTAGGGTTAAAGTGCTTTTAGGGCTAGTGGAAGGGATAGGGTTAGGATTAGGGTTAAAGTTTGTGTTGGTAGAATCGAGGTTTAGGTTTAGCCTTAGGGTCAGGATTGCATTTTGGATCAGAATCGAGTGTATTTAGGCTTTGGGTTAGTGTTCAAATTGACGATTTAGTGTTAGGGTTTGAATCGAGCACATTTAGGGTGAGAGTTATGCTTAGAATTCAATGCATTTAGGCTTAGCGTTAGGGTTAGGGTTAGGTTGAGCGTCAGGGTTAAAATCGAGAGCATTTAATGATAGTGGTAGGGTTCGAGTTAGGTTTAGCGTTCGCTTTCGTAGAATTGAGACTTAGGCTTAAGATTAGGCTTAGGGTTAGAATCAGGCACATTTTTAGCGGTCTGCTTTTCATCAGGGTATGGCTTAGAGTGCATTTAGGGGTAGGCAAAGGAGTAGGGTTAGGATTAGGGTTAAGGTTTGTGTTGGAGGAATCGAGGTTTAGGGTTGGGCTTGGGGTCAGGAATGACTTTTGGGTCAGAGTCGAGTGCATTCAGGGTTAGGGATAGTGTTGAAATTGACGATTTAGTGTTTGGGTTAGAATCGAGCACATTTAGGGTTAGAGTTTTGGTTAGAATTCGTTAGGGTTAGGGTTAGTGTAAGGCGTAGGGGTAGGGTTAGAGTGCATTTAGGGGTAGGGGTAGGGGTAGGGTTAGGATTAGGGTTAGGGTTTATGTTGGTAGAATCGAAGTTTAGGGTTAGGCGTAGGGTGAAGGTTGCCTTTTGGGTTACAACTGAGTGCATTTAGAGTTAGGTTTAGTGTTGAGATTGACGATTTAGTGTTAGACTTAGAATCAAGCACATTAGGGTTAGAGTTATGGCTAGAATCCAGTGCATTTCGGGTTAGGATTAGGGATAGGGTTAGGTTTATGTTTAGGGTGAGGGTTAGAATCGAGTGCATTTAAGGATAGTGTTAGGGTTAGAGTTAGGTATAGGGTTAGCTTTCGTAGAATCGAGGGTCAGTGTTCGGGTGAGGGTTAGGGTTAGGATTAGGGTTAGAATCAGGAGCATTTTTAGCGTTAGGGTTGGGGTTAGGGTCCGGGTTTGAGTGCATTTAGGGGTAGGGGAGGAGTTGGGTTAGGATTAGGGTTAGGGTTTGTGTTGGTAGAATCGAGGTTTTGGGTTAGGCTTAGGGTCAGGAGAGCATTTGGGGTCATAATTCAGAGCATTTGGGCTTAGGGTTAGAGTTGAAATTGATGATTTAGTTATAGCGTTAGAATCAGGCACATTTAGGGATAGAGTTATGATTAGAATTCAGTGCATTTACGGTTAGGGTTAGGGTTAGGGTTAGGTTTAGGGTCAGGGTTAGAATCAAGAGCATTAAGGATAGTGCTAGGGTTAGAGTTAGGTTGAGGGTTAGCTTTCGTAGAATCGAGGGTTAGGCTTAGGGTTAGGCTTAGGGTGAGGGTTAGGGTTAGAATCAAGCACAGTTTTAGTGTTAGCGTTAGGGTGAGGATTAGGGTTAAAGTGCTTTTAGGGCTAGTGGAAGGGATAGGGTTAGGATTAGGGTTAAAGTTTGTGTTGGTAGAATCGAGGTTTAGGTTTAGCCTTAGGGTCAGGATTGCATTTTGGATCAGAATCGAGTGTATTTAGGCTTTGGGTTAGTGTTCAAATTGACGATTTAGTGTTAGGGTTTCAATCGAGCACAATTAGGGTGAGAGTTATGCTTAGAATTCAATGCATTTAGGGTTAGCGTTAGGGTTAGGGTTAGGTTGAGCGTCAGGGTTAAAATCGAGAGCATTTAAGGATAGTGCGAGGGTTAGAGTTAGGTTTAGCGTTCGCTTTCGTAGAATCGAGGTTTAGGCTTAAGGTTAGGGTTAGGGTTAGGGTTAGGGTTAGAATCAGGCACATTTTTAGTGGTCTGCTTTTCATCAGGGTATGGCTTAAAGTGCATTTAGGGGTAGTCGTAGGACTAGGGTTAGGATTAGGGTTGAGGTTTGTGTTGGTAGAATCGAGGTTTAGGGTTGGGCTTGGGGTCACGAATGACTTTTGAGTTAGGGTCGAGTGCATTCAGGGTTAGGGATAGTGTTGAAATTGACGATTTAGTATTTTCGTTAGAATCGAGCACATTTAGGGTTAGAGTTTTGGTTAGAATTCGTTAGGGTTAGTGTAAGGGGTAGGGGTAGGGTTAGAGTGCATTTAGGGGTAGGGGTAGGGGTAGGGTTAGGATTAGGGTTAGGGTTTGTGTTGGTAGAATCGAAGTTTAGGGTTGGGCGTAGGGTGAGGATTGCCTTTTGGGTTACAACTGAGTGCATTTAGAGTTAGGGTTAGTGTTGAGATTGACGATTTAGTGTTAGACTTAGAATCCAGCACATTAGGGTTAGAGTTATGGCTGGAATCCACTCTATTTAAGCTTAGGGTTAGGGTTAGGGTTTGTGTTGGTAAAATCGAGGTTTAGGGTTAGGCTTAGGGTCAGGATTGCCTTTTGGGTTAGAGTCGAGTGCATGTAGGGTTAGGCTTAGTGTTGAGATTGACGATTTAGTGTTAGGGTTATAATCGAGCACATTAGGGTTTGAGTTATGGTTAGAATCCAGTGCATTTAGGGTGAGGATTAGGGATAGGGTTAGGTGTATGTTTAGGGTGAGGGTTAGAATCGAGTGCATTTAAGGATAGTGTTAGGGTTAGAGTTAGGTATAGGGTTAGCTTTCGTAGAATCGAGGGTGTGTTTGGGTGAGAGTTAGGGTTAGGATTAGGGTTAGAATCAGGAGCATTTTTAGCGTTAGGGTTGGGGTTAGGGTCAGGGTTTGAGTGCATTTAGGGCTAGGGGAGGAGTTGGGTTAGGATTAGGGTTAGGGTTTGTGTTGGTAGAATCGAGGTTTTGGGTTAGGCTTAGGGTCAGGAGAGCATTTGGGGTCATAATTCAGAGCATTTGGGCTTAGGGTTAGTGTTGAAATTGATGATTTAGTTATAGCGTTAGAATCAGGCACATTTAGGGATAGAGTTATGATTAGAATTCAGTGCATTTAGGGTTAGGGTTAGGGTTAGGGTTAGGTTTAGGGTCAGGGTTAGAATCGAGAGCATTAAGGATAGTGCTAGGGTTAGAGTTAGTTTGAGGGTTTGCTTTGGTAGAATCGAGGGTTAGGCTTAGGGTTAGACTTAGGGTGAGGGTTAGGGTTAGAATCAAGCACAGTTTTAGTGTTAGCGTTAGGGTGAGGATTAGGGTTAAAGTGCTTTTAGGGCTAGTGGAAGGGATAGGGTTAGGATTAGGGTTAAAGTTTGTGTTGGTAGAATCGAGGTTTAGGTTTAGCCTTAGGGTCAGGATTGCATTTTGGATCAGAATCGAGTGTATTTAGGCTTTGGGTTAGTGTTCAAATTGACGATTTAGTGTTAGGGTTTGAATCGAGCACATTTAGGGTGAGAGTTATGCTTAGAATTCAATGCATTTAGGCTTAGCGTTAGGGTTA
The DNA here is from genome assembly GCF_028372415.1 of Notamacropus eugenii. NCBI lineage: Eukaryota > Metazoa > Chordata > Mammalia > Diprotodontia > Macropodidae > Notamacropus > Notamacropus eugenii. Next base: position 299,559 of record NW_027325095.1, read on the forward strand.
GGGTTAGGTTGAGCGTCAGGGTTAAAATCGAGAGCATTTAATGATAGTGGTAGGGTTCGAGTTAGGTTTAGCGTTCGCTTTCGTAGAATTGAGACTTAGGCTTAAGATTAGGCTTAGGGTTAGAATCAGGCACATTTTTAGCGGTCTGCTTTTCATCAGGGTATGGCTTAGAGTGCATTTAGGGGTAGGCAAAGGAGTAGGGTTAGGATTAGGGTTAAGGTTTGTGTTGGAGGAATCGAGGTTTAGGGTTGGGCTTGGGGTCAGGAATGACTTTTGGGTCAGAGTCGAGTGCATTCAGGGTTAGGGATAGTGTTGAAATTGACGATTTAGTGTTTGGGTTAGAATCGAGCACATTTAGGGTTAGAGTTTTGGTTAGAATTCGTTAGGGTTAGGGTTAGTGTAAGGCGTAGGGGTAGGGTTAGAGTGCATTTAGGGGTAGGGGTAGGGGTAGGGTTAGGATTAGGGTTAGGGTTTATGTTGGTAGAATCGAAGTTTAGGGTTAGGCGTAGGGTGAAGGTTGCCTTTTGGGTTACAACTGAGTGCATTTAGAGTTAGGTTTAGTGTTGAGATTGACGATTTAGTGTTAGACTTAGAATCAAGCACATTAGGGTTAGAGTTATGGCTAGAATCCAGTGCATTTCGGGTTAGGATTAGGGATAGGGTTAGGTTTATGTTTAGGGTGAGGGTTAGAATCGAGTGCATTTAAGGATAGTGTTAGGGTTAGAGTTAGGTATAGGGTTAGCTTTCGTAGAATCGAGGGTCAGTGTTCGGGTGAGGGTTAGGGTTAGGATTAGGGTTAGAATCAGGAGCATTTTTAGCGTTAGGGTTGGGGTTAGGGTCCGGGTTTGAGTGCATTTAGGGGTAGGGGAGGAGTTGGGTTAGGATTAGGGTTAGGGTTTGTGTTGGTAGAATCGAGGTTTTGGGTTAGGCTTAGGGTCAGGAGAGCATTTGGGGTCATAATTCAGAGCATTTGGGCTTAGGGTTAGAGTTGAAATTGATGATTTAGTTATAGCGTTAGAATCAGGCACATTTAGGGATAGAGTTATGATTAGAATTCAGTGCATTTACGGTTAGGGTTAGGGTTAGGGTTAGGTTTAGGGTCAGGGTTAGAATCAAGAGCATTAAGGATAGTGCTAGGGTTAGAGTTAGGTTGAGGGTTAGCTTTCGTAGAATCGAGGGTTAGGCTTAGGGTTAGGCTTAGGGTGAGGGTTAGGGTTAGAATCAAGCACAGTTTTAGTGTTAGCGTTAGGGTGAGGATTAGGGTTAAAGTGCTTTTAGGGCTAGTGGAAGGGATAGGGTTAGGATTAGGGTTAAAGTTTGTGTTGGTAGAATCGAGGTTTAGGTTTAGCCTTAGGGTCAGGATTGCATTTTGGATCAGAATCGAGTGTATTTAGGCTTTGGGTTAGTGTTCAAATTGACGATTTAGTGTTAGGGTTTCAATCGAGCACAATTAGGGTGAGAGTTATGCTTAGAATTCAATGCATTTAGGGTTAGCGTTAGGGTTAGGGTTAGGTTGAGCGTCAGGGTTAAAATCGAGAGCATTTAAGGATAGTGCGAGGGTTAGAGTTAGGTTTAGCGTTCGCTTTCGTAGAATCGAGGTTTAGGCTTAAGGTTAGGGTTAGGGTTAGGGTTAGGGTTAGAATCAGGCACATTTTTAGTGGTCTGCTTTTCATCAGGGTATGGCTTAAAGTGCATTTAGGGGTAGTCGTAGGACTAGGGTTAGGATTAGGGTTGAGGTTTGTGTTGGTAGAATCGAGGTTTAGGGTTGGGCTTGGGGTCACGAATGACTTTTGAGTTAGGGTCGAGTGCATTCAGGGTTAGGGATAGTGTTGAAATTGACGATTTAGTATTTTCGTTAGAATCGAGCACATTTAGGGTTAGAGTTTTGGTTAGAATTCGTTAGGGTTAGTGTAAGGGGTAGGGGTAGGGTTAGAGTGCATTTAGGGGTAGGGGTAGGGGTAGGGTTAGGATTAGGGTTAGGGTTTGTGTTGGTAGAATCGAAGTTTAGGGTTGGGCGTAGGGTGAGGATTGCCTTTTGGGTTACAACTGAGTGCATTTAGAGTTAGGGTTAGTGTTGAGATTGACGATTTAGTGTTAGACTTAGAATCCAGCACATTAGGGTTAGAGTTATGGCTGGAATCCACTCTATTTAAGCTTAGGGTTAGGGTTAGGGTTTGTGTTGGTAAAATCGAGGTTTAGGGTTAGGCTTAGGGTCAGGATTGCCTTTTGGGTTAGAGTCGAGTGCATGTAGGGTTAGGCTTAGTGTTGAGATTGACGATTTAGTGTTAGGGTTATAATCGAGCACATTAGGGTTTGAGTTATGGTTAGAATCCAGTGCATTTAGGGTGAGGATTAGGGATAGGGTTAGGTGTATGTTTAGGGTGAGGGTTAGAATCGAGTGCATTTAAGGATAGTGTTAGGGTTAGAGTTAGGTATAGGGTTAGCTTTCGTAGAATCGAGGGTGTGTTTGGGTGAGAGTTAGGGTTAGGATTAGGGTTAGAATCAGGAGCATTTTTAGCGTTAGGGTTGGGGTTAGGGTCAGGGTTTGAGTGCATTTAGGGCTAGGGGAGGAGTTGGGTTAGGATTAGGGTTAGGGTTTGTGTTGGTAGAATCGAGGTTTTGAGTTAGCCTTAGGGTCAGGAGGGCATTTGGGGTCATAATTCAGAGCATTTGGGCTTAGGGTTAGTGTTGAAATTGATGATTTAGTTATAGCGTTAGAATCAGGCACATTTAGGGATAGAGTTATAATTAGAATTCAGTGCATTTACGGTTAGGGTTAGGGTTAGGGTCAGGTTTAGGGTCAGGGTTAGAATCGAGAGCATTAAGAATAGTGCTAGGGTTAGAGTTAGGTGTAGGGTTAGCTTTCGTAGAATCGAGGGTTAGGCTTAGGGTTAGGCTTAGGGTGAGGGTTAGGGTTAGAATCAAGCACAATTTTAGTGTTAGCGTTAGGGTGAGGATTAGGGTTAAAGTGCTTTCAGGGCTAGTGGAAGGGATAGGGTTAGGATTAGGATTAAGGTTTGTGTTGGTAGAATCGAGGTTTAGGTTTAGGCTTAGGGTCAGGATTGTATTTTGGATCAGAATCGAGTGTATTTAGGCTTTGGGTTAGTGTTCAAATTGACGATTTAGTGTTAGGGTTTGAATCGAGCACATTTAGGGTGAGAGTTATGCTTAGAATTCAATGCATTTAGGGTTAGCGTTAGGGTTAGGGTTAGGTTGAGCGTCAGGGTTAAAATCGAGAGCATTTAAGGATAGTGCTAGGGTTAGAGTTAGGTTTAGCGTTCGCTTTCGTAGAATTGAGGCTTAGGCTTAAGGTTAGGCTTAGGGTTAGAATCAGGCACATTTTTAGTGGTCTTCTTTTCATCAGGCTATGGCTTAGAGTGCATTTAGGGGTAGGCGTAGGACTAGGGTTAGGATTAGGGTTAAGGTTTGTGTTGGTAGAATCGAGGTTTAGGGTTGGGCTTGGGGTCAGGAATGACTTTTGTGTTAGAGTCGAGTGCATTCAGGGTTAGGGATAGTGTTGAAATTGACGATTTAGTGTTTGTGTAAGAATCGAGCACATTTAGGGTTAGAGTTTTGGTTAGAATTCGTTAGTGTTAGGGTTAGTGTAAGGGGTAGGGGTAGGGTTAGAGTGCATTTAGGGGTAGGGGTAGGGGTAGGGTTAGGATTAGGGTTAGGGTTTATGTTGGTAGAATCGAAGTTTAGGGTTAGGCGTAGGGTGAAGGTTGCCTTTTGGGTTACAACTGAGTGCATTTAGAGTTAGGTTTAGTGTTGAGATTGATGATTTAGTGTTAGACTTAGAATCGAGCACATTAGGGTTAGAGTTATGGCTAGAATCCAGTGCATTTCGGGTTAGGATTAGGGATAGGGTTAGGTTTATGTTTAGGGTGAGGGTTAGAATCGAGTGCATTTAAGGATAGTGTTAGGGTTAGAGTTAGGTATAGGGTTAGCTTTCGTAGAATCGAGGGTCAGTGTTCGGGTGAGGGTTAGGGTTAGGATTAGGGTTAGAATCAGGAGCATTTTTAGCGTTAGGGTTAGGGTTAGGGTCAGGGTTTGAGTGCATTTAGGGGTAGGGGAGGAGTTGGGTTAGGATTAGGGTTAGGGTTTGTGTTGGTAGAATCGAGGTTTTGGGTTAGGCTTAGGGTCAGGAGAGCATTTGGGGTCATAATTCAGAGCATTTGGGCTTAGGGTTAGTGTTGAAATTGATGATTTAGTTATAGCGTTAGAATCAGGCACATTTAGGGATAGAGTTATGATTAGAATTCAGTGCATTTAGGGTTAGGGTTAGGGTTAGGGTTAGGTTTAGGGTCAGGGTTAGAATCGAGAGCATTAAGGATAGTGCTAGGGTTAGAGTTAGTTTGAGGGTTTGCTTTGGTAGAATCGAGGGTTAGGCTTAGGGTTAGACTTAGGGTGAGGGTTAGGGTTAGAATCAAGCACAGTTTTAGTGTTAGCGTTAGGGTGAGGATTAGGGTTAAATTGCTTTTAGGGCTAGTGGAAGGGATAGGGTTAGGATTAGGGTTAAAGTTTGTGTTGGTAGAATCGAGGTTTAGGTTTAGCCTTAGGGTCAGGATTGCATTTTGGATCAGAATCGAGTGTATTTAGGCTTTGGGTTAGTGTTCAAATTGACGATTTAGTGTTAGGGTTTGAATCGAGCACATTTAGGGTGAGAGTTATGCTTAGAATTCAATGCATTTAGGCTTAGCGTTAGGGTTAGGGTTAGGTTGAGCGTCAGGGTTAAAATCGAGAGCATTTAATGATAGTGGTAGGGTTCGAGTTAGGTTTAGCGTTCGCTTTCGTAGAATTGAGACTTAGGCTTAAGATTAGGCTTAGGGTTAGAATCAGGCACATTTTTAGCGGTCTGCTTTTCATCAGGGTATGGCTTAGAGTGCATTTAGGGGTAGGCAAAGGAGTAGGGTTAGGATTAGGGTTAAGGTTTGTGTTGGAGGAATCGAGGTTTAGGGTTGGGCTTGGGGTCAGGAATGACTTTTGGGTCAGAGTCGAGTGCATTCAGGGTTAGGGATAGTGTTGAAATTGACGATTTAGTGTTTGGGTTAGAATCGAGCACATTTAGGGTTAGAGTTTTGGTTAGAATTCGTTAGGGTTAGGGTTAGTGTAAGGCGTAGGGGTAGGGTTAGAGTGCATTTAGGGGTAGGGGTAGGGGTAGGGTTAGGATTAGGGTTAGGGTTTATGTTGGTAGAATCGAAGTTTAGGGTTAGGCGTAGGGTGAAGGTTGCCTTTTGGGTTACAACTGAGTGCATTTAGAGTTAGGTTTAGTGTTGAGATTGACGATTTAGTGTTAGACTTAGAATCAAGCACATTAGGGTTAGAGTTATGGCTAGAATCCAGTGCATTTCGGGTTAGGATTAGGGATAGGGTTAGGTTTATGTTTAGGGTGAGGGTTAGAATCGAGTGCATTTAAGGATAGTGTTAGGGTTAGAGTTAGGTATAGGGTTAGCTTTCGTAGAATCGAGGGTCAGTGTTCGGGTGAGGGTTAGGGTTAGGATTAGGGTTAGAATCAGGAGCATTTTTAGCGTTAGGGTTGGGGTTAGGGTCCGGGTTTGAGTGCATTTAGGGGTAGGGGAGGAGTTGGGTTAGGATTAGGGTTAGGGTTTGTGTTGGTAGAATCGAGGTTTTGGGTTAGGCTTAGGGTCAGGAGAGCATTTGGGGTCATAATTCAGAGCATTTGGGCTTAGGGTTAGTGTTGAAATTGATGACTTAGTTATAGCGTTAGAATCAGGCACATTTAGGGATAGAGTTATGATTAGAATTCAGTGCATTTAGGGTTAGGGTTAGGGTTAGGGTTAGGTTTAGGGTCAGGGTTAGAATCGAGAGCATTAAGGATAGTGCTAGGGTTAGAGTTAGGTTGAGGGTTAGCTTTGGTAGAATCGAGGGTTAGGCTTAGGGTTAGGCTTAGGGTGAGGGTTAGGGTTAGAATCAAGCACAGTTTTAGTGTTAGCGTTAGGGTGAGGATTAGGGTTAAAGTGCTTTCAGGGCTAGTGGAAGGGATAGGGTTAGGATTAGGGTTAAGGTTTGTGTTAATAGAATCGAGGTTGAGGTTTAGGCTTAGGGTCAGGATTGCATTTTGGATCAGAATCGAGTGTATTTAGGCTTTGGGTTAGTGTTCAAATTGACGATTTAGTGTTAGGGTTTGGATCGACCACATTTGGGGTGAGAGTTATGCTTGAAATTCAGTGCATTTAGGGTTAGCGTTAGGGTTAGGGTTAGCTTGAGCGTCAAGGTTAAAATTGAGAGCATTTAAGAATAGTGCTAGGGTTAGAGTTAGGTTTAGCGTTCGCTTTCGTAGAATCGAGGGTTAGGCTTAAGGTTAGGCTTAGGGTTAGGGTTAGGGTTAGAATCAGGCACATTTTTAGTGGTCTGCTTTTCATCAGGGTATGGCTTAGAGTGCATTTAGGGGTAGGGGTAAGAGCAGGGTTAGGATTAGGGTTAAGGTTTGTGTTGGTAGAATCGAGGTTCAGGGTTGGGCTTGGGGTCAGGAATGACTTTTGGGTTAGAGTCGAGTGCATTTAGCGTTAGGGATAGTGTTGAAATTGACGATGTAGTGTTTGGGTTAGAATCGAGCACATTTAGGGTTAGAGTTTTGGTTAGAATTCGTTAGGGTTAGGGTTAGAATCAGGGACATTTTTAGTGGTCTGCTTTCCATCAGGGTATGGCTTAGAGTGCATTTAGGGGTAGGGGTAATGGTAGGGTTAGGATTAGGGTTAGGGTTTATGTTGGTAGAATCGAAGTTTAGGGTTAGGCGTAGGGTGAAGATTGCCTTTTGGGTTACAACTGAGTGCATTTAGAGTTAGGTTTAGTGTTGAGATTGACGATTTAGTGTTAGACTTAGAATCGAGCACATTAGGCTTAGAGTTATGGCTAGAATCCAGTGCATTTCGGGTTAGGATTAGGGATAGGGTTAGGTTTATGTTTAGGGTGAGAGTTAGAATCGAGTGCATTTAAGGATAGTGTTAGGGTTAGAGTTAGGTATAGGGTTAGCTTTCGTAGAATCGAGGGTCAGTGTTTGGGTGAGGGTTAGGGTTAGGATTAGGGTTAGAATCAGGAGCATTTTTAGCGTTAAGGTTGGGGTTAGGGTCAGGGTTTGAGTGCATTTAGGGGTAGGGGAGGAGTTGGGTTAGGATTAGGGTTAGGGTTTGTGTTGGTAGAATCGAGGTTTTGGGTTAGGCTTAGGGTCAGGATTGCATTTTGGATCAGAATCGAGTGTATTTAGGCTTTGGGTTAGTGTTCAAATTGACGATTTAGTGTTAGGGTTTGAATCGAGCACATTTAGGGTGAGAGTTATGCTTAGAATTCAATGCATTTAGTGTTAGCGTTAGGGTTAGGGTTAGGTTGAGCGACAGGGTTAAAATCGAGAGCATTTAATGATAGTGGTAGGGTTAGAGTTAGGTTTAGCGTTCGCTTTCGTAGAATTGAGGCTTAGGCTTAAGGTTAGGCTTAGGGTTAGAATCAGGCACATTTTTAGTGGTCTGCTTTTCATCAGGGTATGGCTTGGAGTGCATTTAGGGGTAGGCGTAGGACTAGGGTTAGGATTAGGGTTAAGGTTTGTGTTGGTAGAATCGAGGTTTAGGGTTGGGCTTGGGGTCAGGAATGACTTTTGTGTTAGAGTCGAGTGCATTCAGGGTTAGGGATAGTGTTGAAATTGACGATTTAGTGTTTGCGTAAGAATCGAGCACATTTAGGGTTAGAGTTTTGGTTAGAATTCGTTAGGGTTAGGGTTAGTGTAAGGGGTAGGGGTAGGGTTAGAGTGCATTTAGGGGTAAGGTTAGGGGTAGGGGTAGGATTAGGGTTAGGGTTTATGTTGGTAGAATCGAAGTTTAGGGTTAGGCGTAGGGTGAAAGTTGCCTTTTGGGTTACAACTGAGTGCATTTAGAGTTAGGTTTAGTGTTGAGATTGACGATTTAGTGTTAGACTTAGAATCGAGCACATTAGGGTTAGAGTTATGGTTAGAATCCAGTGCATTTCGGGTTAGGATTAGGGATAGGGTTAGGTTTATGTTTAGGGTGAGGGTTAGAATCGAGTGCATTTAAGGATAGTGTTAGGGTTAGAGTTAGGTATAGGGTTAGCTTTCGTAGAATCGAGGGTCAGTGTTCGGGTGAGGGTTAGGGTTAGGATTAGGGTTAGAATCAGGAGCATTTTTAGCGTTAGGGTTAGGGTCAGGGTTTGAGTGCATTTAGGGGTAGGGGAGGAGTTGGGTTAGGATTAGGGTTAGGGTTTGTGTTGGTAGAATCGAGGTTTTGGGTTAGGCTTAGGGTCAGGAGAGCATTTGGGGTCATAATTCAGAGCATTTGGGCTTAGGGTTAGTGTTGAAATTGATGATTTAGTTATAGCGTTAGAATCAGGCACATTTAGGGATAGAGTTATGATTAGAATTCAGTGCATTTAGGGTTAGGGTTAGGGTTAGGGTTAGGTTTAGGGTCAGGGTTAGAATCAAGAGCATTAAGGATAGTGCTAGGGTTAGAGTTAGGTTGAGGGTTAGCTTTCGTAGAATCGAGGGTTAGGCTTAGGGTTAGACTTAGGGTGAGGGTTAGGGTTAGAATCAAGCACAGTTTTAGTGTTAGCGTTAGGGTGAGGATTAGGGTTAAAGTGCTTTTAGGGCTAGTGGAAGGGATAGGGTTAGGATTAGGGTTAAGGTTTGTGTTGGTAGAATCGAGGTTTAGGTTTAGGCTTAGGGTCAGGATTGCATTTTGGATCAGAATCGAGTGTATTTAGGCTTTGGGTTAGTGTTCAAATTGACGATTTAGTGTTAGGGTTTCAATCGAGCACATTTAGGGTGAGAGTTATGCTTAGAATTCAATGCATTTGGGGTTAGCGTTAGGGTTAGGGTTAGGTTGAGCGTCAGGGTTAAAATCGAGAGCATTTAATGATAGTGGTAGGGTTAGAGTTAGGTTTAGCGTTCGCTTTCGTAGAATTGAGGCTTAGGCTTAAGGTTAGGCTTAGGGTTAGGGTTAGGGTTAGAATCAGGCACATTTTTAGTGGTCTGCTTTTCATCAGGGTATGGCTTAGAGTGCATTTAGGGGTAGGCGTAGGAGTAGGGTTAGGATTCGGGTTAAGGTTTGTGTTGGTAGAATCGAGGTTTAGGGTTGGGCTTGGGGTCAGGAATGACTTTTGGGTTAGAGTCGAGTGCATTCAGGGTTAGGGATAGTGTTGAAATTGACGATTTAGTGTTTGCGTTAGAATCGAGCACATTTAGGGTTAGAGTTTTGGTTAGAATTCGTTAGGGTTAGGGTTAGTGTAAGGGGTAGGGGTAAGGTTAGAGTGCATTTAGGGGTAGGGGTAGGGGTAGGGTTAGGATTAGTGTTAGGGTTTATGTTGGTAGAATCGAAGTTTAGGGTTAGGCGTAGGGTGAAGATTGCCTTTTGGGTTACAACTGAGTGCATTTAGACTTAGGTTTAGTGTTGAGATTGACGATTTAGTGTTAGACTTAGAATCGAGCACATTAGGGTTAGAGTTATGGCTAGAATCCAGTGCATTTCAGGTTAGGATTAGAGATAGGGTTAGGTTTATGTTTAGGGTGAGGGTTAGAATCGAGTGCATTTAAGGATAGTGTTAGGGTTAGAGTTAGGTATAGGGTTAGCTTTCGTAGAATCGAGGGTCAGTGTTTGGGTGAGGGTTAGGGTTAGGATTAGGGTTAGAATCAGGAGGATTTTTAGCGTTAGGGTTGGGGTTAGGGTCAGGGTTTGAGTGCATTTAGGGCTAGGGGAGGAGTTGGGTTAGGATTAGGGTTAGGGTTTGTGTTGGTAGAATCGAGGTTTTGGGTTAGGCTTAGGGTCAGGAGAGCATTTGGAGTCATAATTCAGAGCATTTGGGCTTAGGGTTAGAGTTGAAATTGATGATTTAGTTATAGCGTTAGAGGCAGGCACATTTAGGGATAGAGTTATGATTAGAATTCAGTGCATTTAGGGTTAGGGTTAGGGTTAGGGTTAAGTTTAGTGTCAGGGTTAGAATCGAGAGCATTAAGGATAGTGCTAGGGTTAGAGTTAGGTTTAGGGTTAGCTTTCGTAGAATCGAGGGTTAGGCTTAGGGTTAGGCTTAGGGTGAGGGTTATGGTTAGAATCAAGCACAGATTTAGTGTTAGCGTTAGGGTGAGGATTAGGGTTAAAGTGTTTTTAGGGCTAATGGAAGGGATAGGGTTAGGATTAGGGTTAAGGTTTGTGTTGGTAGAATCGAGGTTTAGGTTTAGCCTTAGGGTCAGGATTGCATTTTGGATCAGAATCGAGTGTATTTAGACTTTGGGTTAGTGTTCAAATTGACGATTTAGTGTTAGGGTTTGAATCGAGCACATTTAGGGTGACAGTTATGCTTAGAATTCAGTGCATTCAGTGTTAGCGTTAGGGTTAGGGTTAGGTTGAGCGTCAGGGTTAAAATCGAGAGCATTTAAGGATAGTGCTAGGGTGAGAGTTACGTTTAGCATTCTCTTTCGTAGAATTGAGGGTTAGGCTTAAGGTTAGGCTTAGGGTTAGTGTTAAGGTTAGAATCAGGCACATTTTTAGTGGTCTGCTTTTCATCAGGGTATGGCTTAAAGTGCATTTAGGGGTAGGCGTAGGAGTAGGGTTAGGATTAGGGTTAAGGTGTGTGTTGGTAGAATCGAGGTTGGCTTGGGGTCAGGAATGACTTTTGGGTTAGAGTCGAGTGCATTTAGGGTTAGGGATAGTGTTGAAATTGACGATTTAGTGTTAGGGTTAGAATCGAGCACATTTAGGGTTAGAGTTTTGGTTAGAATTCGTTAGGGTTAGTGTAAGGGGTAGGGGTAGGGTTAGAGTGCATTTAGGGGTAGGGGTAGTGGTAGGGTTAGGATTAGGGTTAGGGTTTGTGTTGGTAGAATCGAAGTTTAGGGTTGGGAGTAGGGTGAGGATTGCCTTTTGGGTTACAACTGAGTGCATTTAGAGTTAGGGTTAGTGTTGAGATTGACGATTTAGTGTTAGACTTAGAATCCAGCACATTAGGGTTAGAGTTATGGCTGGAATCCACTCTATTTAAGCTTAGGGTTAGGGTTAGGGTTTGTGTTGGTAAAATCGAGGTTTAGGGTTAGGCTTAGGGTCAGGATTGCCTTTTGGGTTAGAGTCGAGTTCATGTAGGGTTAGGCTTAGTGTTGAGATTGACGATTTAGTGTTAGGGTTATAATCGAGCACATTAGGGTTTGAGTTATGGTTAGAATCCAGTGCATTTCGGGTTAGGATTAGGGATAGGGTTAGGTGTATGTTTAGGGTGAGGGTTAGAATCGAGTGCATTTAAGGATAGTGTTAGGGTTAGAGTTAGGTATAGGGTTAGCTTTCGTAGAATCGAGGGTCAGTATTGGGGTGAGGGTTAGGGTTAGGATTAGGGTTAGAATCAGGGGCATTTTTAGCGTTAGGGTTGGGATTAGGGTCAGGGTTTGAGTGCATTTAGGGGTACGGGAGGAGTTGGGTTAGGATTAGGGTTAGGGTTTGTGTTGGTAGAATCGAGGTTTTGGGTTAGGCTTAGGGTCAGCAGAGCATTTGGGGTCATAATTCAGAGCATTTGGGCTTAGGGTTAGTGTTGAAATTGATGATTTAGTTATAGCGTTAGAATCAGGCACATTTAGGGATAGAGTTATGATTAGAATTCAGTGCATTTACGGTTAGGGTTAGGGTTAGGGTTAGGTTTAGGGTCAGGGTTAGAATCAAGAGCATTAAGGATAGTGCTAGGGTTAGAGTTAGGTTGAGGGTTAGCTTTCGTAGAATCGAGGGTTAGGCTTAGGGTTAGGCTTAGGGTGAGGGTTAGGGTTAGAATCAAGCACAGTTTTAGTGTTAGCGTTAGGGTGAGGATTAGGGTTAAAGTGCTTTTAGGGCTAGTGGAAGGGATAGGGTTAGGATTAGGGTTAAAGTTTGTGTTGGTAGAATCGAGGTTTAGGTTTAGCCTTAGGGTCAGGATTGCATTTTGGATCAGAATCGAGTGTATTTAGGCTTTGGGTTAGTGTTCAAATTGACGATTTAGTGTTAGGGTTTCAATCGAGCACAATTAGGGTGAGAGTTATGCTTAGAATTCAATGCATTTAGGGTTAGCGTTAGGGTTAGGGTTAGGTTGAGCGTCAGGGTTAAAATCGAGAGCATTTAAGGATAGTGCGAGGGTTAGAGTTAGGTTTAGCGTTCGCTTTCGTAGAATCGAGGTTTAGGCTTAAGGTTAGGGTTAGGGTTAGGGTTAGGGTTAGAATCAGGCACATTTTTAGTGGTCTGCTTTTCATCAGGGTATGGCTTAAAGTGCATTTAGGGGTAGTCGTAGGACTAGGGTTAGGATTAGGGTTGAGGTTTGTGTTGGTAGAATCGAGGTTTAGGGTTGGGCTTGGGGTCACGAATGACTTTTGAGTTAGGGTCGAGTGCATTCAGGGTTAGGGATAGTGTTGAAATTGACGATTTAGTATTTTCGTTAGAATCGAGCACATTTAGGGTTAGAGTTTTGGTTAGAATTCGTTAGGGTTAGTGTAAGGGGTAGGGGTAGGGTTAGAGTGCATTTAGGGGTAGGGGTAGGGGTAGGGTTAGGATTAGGGTTAGGGTTTGTGTTGGTAGAATCGAAGTTTAGGGTTGGGCGTAGGGTGAGGATTGCCTTTTGGGTTACAACTGAGTGCATTTAGAGTTAGGGTTAGTGTTGAGATTGACGATTTAGTGTTAGACTTAGAATCCAGCACATTAGGGTTAGAGTTATGGCTGGAATCCACTCTATTTAAGCTTAGGGTTAGGGTTAGGGTTTGTGTTGGTAAAATCGAGGTTTAGGGTTAGGCTTAGGGTCAGGATTGCCTTTTGGGTTAGAGTCGAGTTCATGTAGGGTTAGGCTTAGTGTTGAGATTGACGATTTAGTGTTAGGGTTATAATCGAGCACATTAGGGTTTGAGTTATGGTTAGAATCCAGTGCATTTAGGGTGAGGATTAGGGATAGGGTTAGGTGTATGTTTAGGGTGAGGGTTAGAATCGAGTGCATTTAAGGATAGTGTTAGGGTTAGAGTTAGGTATAGGGTTAGCTTTCGTAGAATCGAGGGTCAGTATTGGGGTGAGGGTTAGGGTTAGGATTAGGGTTAGAATCAGGAGCACTTTTAGCGTTAGGGTTGGGGTTAGGGTCAGGGTTTGAGTGCATTTAGGGCTAGGGGAGGAGTTGGGTTAGGATTAGGGTTAGGGTTTGTGTTGGTAGAATCGAGGTTTTGAGTTAGCCTTAGGGTCAGGAGGGCATTTGGGGTCATAATTCAGAGCATTTGGGCTTAGGGTTAGTGTTGAAATTGATGATTTAGTTATAGCGTTAGAATCAGGCACATTTAGGGATAGAGTTATAATTAGAATTCAGTGCATTTACGGTTAGGGTTAGGGTTAGGGTCAGGTTTAGGGTCAGGGTTAGAATCGAGAGCATTAAGAATAGTGCTAGGGTTAGAGTTAGGTGTAGGGTTAGCTTTCGTAGAATCGAGGGTTAGGCTTAGGGTTAGGCTTAGGGTGAGGGTTAGGGTTAGAATCAAGCACAATTTTAGTGTTAGCGTTAGGGTGAGGATTAGGGTTAAAGTGCTTTCAGGGCTAGTGGAAGGGATAGGGTTAGGATTAGGATTAAGGTTTGTGTTGGTAGAATCGAGGTTTAGGTTTAGGCTTAGGGTCAGGATTGTATTTTGGATCAGAATCGAGTGTATTTAGGCTTTGGGTTAGTGTTCAAATTGACGATTTAGTGTTAGGGTTTGAATCGAGCACATTTAGGGTGAGAGTTATGCTTAGAATTCAATGCATTTAGGGTTAGCGTTAGGGTTAGGGTTAGGTTGAGCGTCAGGGTTAAAATCGAGAGCATTTAAGGATAGTGCTAGGGTTAGAGTTAGGTTTAGCGTTCGCTTTCGTAGAATTGAGGCTTAGGCTTAAGGTTAGGCTTAGTGTTAGAATCAGGCACATTTTTAGTGGTCTTCTTTTCATCAGGCTATGGCTTAGAGTGCATTTAGGGGTAGGCGTAGGACTAGGGTTAGGATTAGGGTTAAGGTTTGTGTTGGTAGACTCGAGGTTTAGGGTTGGGCTTGGGGTCAGGAATGACTTTTGGGTTAGAGTCGAGTGCATGTAGGGTTAGGGATAGTGTTGAAATTGACGATTTAGTTATACCGTTAGAATCAGGCACATTTAGGGATAGAGTTATGATTAGAATTCAGTGCATTTAGGGTTAGGTTTAGGGTTAGAGTTAGGGTTAGGTTTAGTGTCAGGGTTAGAATCGAGAGCATTAAGGATAGTGCTAAGGTTAGATTTAGGTTTAGGGTTAGCTTTCGTAGAATCGAGGGTCAGTGTTCGGGTGAGGGTTAGGGTTAGTATTAGGGTTAGAATCAGGAGCAGTTTTAGCGTTAGGGTTGGGGTTAGGGTCAGGGTTTGAGTGCATTTAGGGGTAGGGGAGGAGTTGGGTTAGGATTAGGGTTAGGGTTTGTGTTGGTAGAATCGAGGTTTTGGGTTAGGCTTAGGGTCAGGAGAGCATTTGGGGTCATAATTCAGAGCATTTGGGCTTAGGGTCAGTGTTGAAATTTATGATTTAGTTATAGCGTTAGAATCAGGCACATTTAGGGATAGAGTTATGATTAGAATTCAGTGCAGTTAAGGTTAGGGTTAGGGTTAGGGTTAGGTTTAGGGTCAGGGTTAGAATCGAGAGCATTAAGGATAGTGCTAGGGTTAGAGTTAGGTTTAGGGTTATCTTTCGTAGAATCGAGGGTTAGGCTTAGGGTTAGGTTTAGTGTGAGAGTTAGGGTTAGTATCAAGCACAGTTTTAGTGTTAACGTTAAGGTGAGGATTAAGGTTAAAGTGCTTTTAGGGCTAGTGGAAGGGATAGGTTAGGATTAGGGTTAAGGTTTGTGTTGGTAGAATCGAGGTTTAGGTTTAGCCTTAGGGTCAGGATTGCATTTTGGATCAGAATCGAGTGTATTTAGTCTTTGGGTTAATGTTCAAATTGACGATTTAGTGTTAGGGTTTGAATCGAGCACATTTGGGGTGAGAATTATGCTTAGAATTCAGTGCATTTAGGGTTAGCGTTAGAGTTAGGGTTAGGTTGAGGGTCAGGGTTAAAATCGAGAGCGTTTAAGGATAGTGCTAGGGTTAGAGTTAGGTTTAGCGTTCGCTTTCGCAGAATCGAGGGTTAGGCTTAAGGTTAGGCTTAGGGTAAGGGTTAGGGTTAGAATCAGGCACAATTTTAGTGGTCTGCTTTTCATCAGGGTACGGCTTAGAGTGCATTTAGGGGTAGGCGTAGGAGTAGGGTTAGAATTAGGGTTAAGGTTTGTGTTGGTGGAATCGAGGTTTAACGTTGGGCTTGGGGTCAGGAATGACTTTTGGGTTAGAGTCGAGTGCATTCAGGGTTAGGGATAGTGTTGAAATTGACGATTTAGTGTTTGCGTTAGAATCGAGCACATTTAGGGTTAGAGTTTTGGTTAGAATTCGTTAGGGTTAGGGTTAGTGTAAGGGGTAGGGGTAGGGTTAGAGTGCATTTAGGGGTAGGGGTAGGGGTAGGGTTAGGATTAGGGTTAGGGTTTATGTTGGTAGAATCGAAGTTTAGGGTTAGGCGTAGGGTGAAGATTGCCTTTTGGGTTACAACTGAGTGCATTTAGAGTTAGGTTTAGTGTTGAGATTGACGATTTAGTGTTAGACTTAGAATCGAACACATTAGGGTTAGAGTTATGGCTAGAATCCAGTGCATTTCGGATTAGGATTAGGGATAGGGTTAGGTTTATGTTTAGGGTGAGGGTTAGAATCGAGTGCATTTAAGGATAGTGTTAGGGTTAGAGTTAGGTATAGGGTTAGCTTTCGTAGAATCGAGGGTCAGTGTTCGGGTGAGGGTTAGGGTTAGGATTAGGGTTAGAATCAGGAGCATTTTTAGCGATAGGGTTGGGGTTAGGGTCAGGGTTTGAGTGCATTTAGGGGTAGGGGAGGAGTTGGGTTAGGATTAGGGTTAGGGTTTGTGTTGGTAGAATCGAGGTTTTGGGTTAGGCTTAGGGTCAGGAGAGCATTTGGGGTCATAATTCAGAGCATTTGGGCTTAGGGTTAGTGTTGAAATTGATGATTTAGTTATAGCGTTAGAATCAGGCACATTTAGGGATAGAGTTATGATTAGAATTCAGTGCATTTAGGGTGAGGGTTAGGGTTAGGATTAGGGTTAGGTTTAGGGTCAGGGTTAGAATCGAGAGCATTAAGGATAGTGCTAGGGTTAGAGTTAGGTATAGGGTTAGCTTTCGTAGAATCGAGGGTCAGTGTTCGGGTGAGGGTTAGGGTTAGGATTAGGGTTAGAATCAGGAGCATTTTTAGCGTTAGGGTTGGGGTTAGGGTCAGGGTTTGAGTGCATTTAGGGGTAGGGGAGGAGTTGGGTTAGGATTAGGGTTAGGGTTTGTGTTGGTAGAATCGAGGTTTTGGGTTAGGCTTAGGGTCAGGAGAGCATTTGGGGTCATAATTCAGAGCATTTGGGCTTAGAGTTAGTTTTGAAATTGATGATTTAGTTATACCGTTAGAATCAGGCACATTTAGGGATAGAGTTATGATTAGAATTCAGTGCATTTAGGGTTAGGTTTAGGGTTAGAGTTAGGGTTAGGTTTAGTGTCAGGGTTAGAATCGAGAGCATTAAGGATAGTGCTAGGGTTAGATTTAGGTTTAGGGTTAGCTTTCGTAGAATCGAGGGTCAGTGTTCGGGTGAGGGTTAGGGTTAGTATTAGGGTTAAAATCAGGAGCAGTTTTAGCGTTAGGGTTGGGGTTAGGGTCAGGGTTTGAGTGCATTTAGGGGTAGGGGAGGAGTTGGGTTAGGATTAGGGTTAGGGTTTGTGTTGGTAGAATCGAGGTTTTGGGTTAGGCTTAGGGTCAGGAGAGCATTTGGGGTCATAATTCAGAGCATTTGGGCTTAGGGTCAGTGTTGAAATTTATGATTTAGTTATAGCGTTAGAATCAGGCACATTTAGGGATAGAGTTATGATTAGAATTCAGTGCAGTTAAGGTTAGGGTTAGGGTTAGGGTTAGGTTTAGGGTCAGGGTTAGAATCGAGAGCATTAAGGATAGTGCTAGGGTTAGAGTTAGGTTTAGGGTTATCTTTCGTAGAATCGAGGGTTAGGCTTAGGGTTATGTTTAGTGTGAGAGTTAGGGTTAGTATCAAGCACAGTTTTAGTGTTAACGTTAAGGTGAGGATTAAGGTTAAAGTGCTTTTAGGGCTAGTGGAAGGGATAGGTTAGGATTAGGGTTAAGGTTTGTGTTGGTAGAATCGAGGTTTAGGTTTAGCCTTAGGGTCAGGATTGCATTTTGGATCAGAATCGAGTGTATTTAGTCTTTGGGTTAGTGTTCAAATTGACGATTTAGTGTTAGGGTTTGAATCGAGCACATTTGGGGTGAGAATTATGCTTAGAATTCAGTGCATTTAGGGTTAGCGTTAGAGTTAGGGTTAGGTTGAGGGTCAGGGTTAAAATCGAGAGCGTTTAAGGATAGTGCTAGGGTTAGAGTTAGGTTTAGCGTTCGCTTTCGCAGAATCGAGGGTTAGGCTTAAGGTTAGGCTTAGGGTAAGGGTTAGGGTTAGAATCAGGCACAATTTTAGTGGTCTGCTTTTCATCAGGGTACGGCTTAGAGTGCATTTAGGGGTAGGTGTAGGAGTAGGGTTAGAATTAGGGTTAAGGTTTGTGTTGGTGGAATCGAGGTTTAAGGTTGGGCTTGGGGTCAGGAATGACTTTTGGGTTAGAGTCGAGTGCATTCAGGGTTAGGGATAGTGTTGAAATTGACGATTTAGTGTTTGCGTTAGAATCGAGCACATTTAGGGTTAGAGTTTTGGTTAGAATTCGTTAGGGTTAGGGTTAGTGTAAGGGGTAGGGGTAGGGTTAGAGTGCATTTAGGGGCAGGGGTAGGGGTAGGGTTAGGATTAGGGTTAGGGTTTATGTTGGTAGAATCGAAGTTTAGGGTTAGGCGTAGGGTGAAGATTGCCTTTTGGGTTACAACTGAGTGCATTTAGAGTTAGGTTTAGTGTTGAGATTGACGATTTAGTGTTAGACTTAAAATCGAACACATTAGGGTTAGAGTTATGGCTAGAATCCAGTGCATTTCGGGTTAGGATTAGGGATAGGGTTAGGTTTATGTTTAGGGTGAGGGTTAGAATCGAGTGCATTTAAGGATAGTGTTAGGGTTAGAGTTAGGTATAGGGTTAGCTTTCGTAGAATCGAGGGTCAGTGTTCGGGTGAGGGTTAGGGTTAGGATTAGGGTTAGAATCAGGAGCATTTTTAGCGATAGGGTTGGGGTTAGGGTCAGGGTTTGAGTGCATTTAGGGGTAGGGGAGGAGTTGGGTTAGGATTAGGGTTAGGGTTTATGTTGGTAGAATCGAGGTTTTGGGTTAGGCTTAGGGTCAGGAGAGCATTTGGGGTCATAATTCAGAGCATTTGGGCTTAGGGTTAGTGTTGAAATTGATGATTTAGTTATAGCGTTAGAATCAGGCACATTTAGGGATAGAGTTATGATTAGAATTCAGTGAATTTAGGGTGAGGGTTAGGGTTAGGATTAGGGTTAGGTTTAGGGTCAGGGTTAGAATCGAGAGCATTAAGGATAGTGCTAGGGTTAGAGTTAGGTATAGGGTTAGCTTTCGTAGAATCGAGGGTCAGTGATCGGGTGAGGGTTAGGGTTAGGATTAGGGTTAGAATCAGGAGCATTTTTAGCGTTAGGGTTGGGGTTAGGGTCAGGGTTTGAGTGCATTTAGGGGTAGGGGAGGAGTTGGGTTAGGATTAGGGTTAGGGTTTGTGTTGGTAGAATCGAGGTTTTGGGTTAGGCTTAGGGTCAGGAGAGCATTTGGGGTCATAATTCAGAGCATTTGGGCTTAGGGTTAGTGTTGAAATTCATGATTTAGTTATAGCGTTAGAATCAGGCACATTTAGGGATAGAGTTATGATTAGAATTCAGTGCAGTTAAGGTTAGGGTTAGGGTTAGGGTTAGGTTTAGGGTCAGGGTTAGAATAGAGAGCATTAAGGATAGTGCTAGGGTTAGAGTTAGGTTGACTGTTAGCTTTGGTAGAATCGAGGGTTAGGTTTAGGGTTAGGATTAGGGTGAGGGTTAGGGTTACAATCAATCACAGTTTTAGTGTTAGCGTTAGGGTGAGGATTAGAGTTAAAGTGCTTTTAGGGCTAGTGGAAGGGATAGGGTTAGGATTAGGGTTAAGGTTTGTGTTGGTAGAATCGAGGTTTAGGTTAAGCCTTAGGGTCAGGATTGCATTTTGGATCAGAATCGAGTGTATTTAGGTTTTGGGTTAGTTTTCAAATTGACGATTTAGTGTTAGGGTTTGAATCGAGCACATTTGGGGTGAGAGTTATGCTTAGAATTCAGTGCATTTAGGGTTAGCGTTAGGGTTAGGGTTAGGTTGAGCGTCAGGGTTAAAATCGAGAGCATTTAAGGATAGTGCTACGGTTAGAGTTAGGTTTAGCGTTCGCTTTCGTGGAATCGAGGGTTAGGCTTAAGGTTAGGCTTCGGGTTAGGGTTAGGGTTAGAATCAGGCACATATTTAGTGGTCTGCTTTTCATCAGGGTATGGCTTAGAGTGCATTTAGGGGTAGGCGTAGGAGTAGGGTTAGGATTAGGGTTAAGGTTTGTGTTGGTAGAATCGAGGTTTAGGGTTGGGCTTGGGGTCAGGAATGACTTTTGAGTTAGAGTCGAGTGCATTCAGGGTTAGGGATAGTGTTGAAATTGACGATTTAGTGTTTGCGTTAGAATCGAGCACATTTAGGGTTAGAGTTTTGGTTAGAATTCGTTAGGGTTAGGGTTAGTGTAAGGGGTAGGGGTAGGGTTAGAGTGCATTTAGGGGTAGGGGTAGGGGTAGGGTTAGGATTAGGGTTAGGGTTTATGTTGGTAGAATCGAAGTTTAGGGTTAGGCGTAGGGTGAAGGTTGCCTTTTGGGTTACAACTGAGTGCATTTAGAGTTAGGTTTAGTGTTGAGATTGACGATTTAGTGTTAGACTTAGAATCGAGCACATTAGGGTTAGAGTTATGGCTAGAATCCAGTGCATTTCGGGTTAGGATTAGGGATAGGGTTAGGTTTATGTTTAGGGTGAGGGTTAGAATCGAGTGCATTTAAGGATAGTGTTAGGGTTAGAGTTAGGTATAGGGTTAGCTTTCGTAGAATCGAGGGTCAGTGTTCGGGTGAGGGTTAGGGTTAGAATTAGGGTTAGAATCAGGAGCATTTTTAGCGTTAGGGTTGGGGTTAGGGTCCGGGTTTGAGTGCATTTAGGGGTAGGGGAGGAGTTGGGTTAGGATTAGGGTTAGGGTTTGTGTTGGTAGAATCGAGGTTTTGCGTTAGGCTTAGGGTCAGGAGAGCATTTGGGGTCATAATTCAGAGCATTTGGGCTTAGGGTTAGTGTTGAAATTGATGATTTAGTTATAGCGTTACAATCAGGCACATTTAGGGATAGAGTTATGATTAGAATTCAGTGCATTTAGGGTGAGGGTTAGGGTTAGGATTAGGGTTAGGTTTAGGGTCAGGGTTAGAATCGAGAGCATTAAGGATAGTGCTAGGGTTAGAGTTAGGTATAGGGTTAGCTTTCGTAGAATCGAGGGTCAGTGTTCGGGTGAGGGTTAGGGTTAGGATTAGGGTTAGAATCAGGAGCATTTTTAGCGTTAGGGTTGGGGTTAGGGTCAGGGTTTGAGTGCATTTAGGGGTAGGGGAGGAGTTGGGTTAGGATTAGGGTTAGGGTTTGTGTTGGTAGAATCGAGGTTTTGGGTTAGGCTTAGGGTCAGGAGAGCATTTGGGGTCATAATTCAGAGCATTTGGGCTTAGAGTTAGTGTTGAAATTGATGATTTAGTTATACCGTTATAATCAGGCACATTTAGGGATAGAGTTATGATTAGAATTCAGTGCATTTAGGGTTAGGTTTAGGGATAGAGTTAGGGTTAGGTTTAGTGTCAGGGTTAGAATCGAGAGCATTAAGGATAGTGCTAGGGTTAGATTTAGGTTTAGGGTTAGCTTTCGTAGAATCGAGGGTCAGTGTTCGGGTGAGGGTTAGGGTTAGTATTAGGGTTAGAATCAGGAGCAGTTTTAGCGTTAGGGTTGGGGTTAGGGTCAGGGTTTGAGTGCATTTAGGGGTAGGGGAGGAGTTGGGTTAGGATTAGGGTTAGGGTTTGTGTTGGTAGAATCGAGGTTTTGGGTTAGGCTTAGGGTCAGGAGAGCATTTGGGGTCATAATTCAGAGCATTTGGGCTTAGGGTCAGTGTTGAAATTTATGATTTAGTTATAGCGTTAGAATCAGGCACATTTAGGGATAGAGTTATGATTAGAATTCAGTGCAGTTAAGGTTAGGGTTAGGGTTAGGGTTAGGTTTAGGGTCAGGGTTAGAATCGAGAGCATTAAGGATAGTGCTAGGGTTAGAGTTAGGTTTAGGGTTATCTTTCGTAGAATCGAGGGTTAGGCTTAGGGTTAGGTTTAGTGTGAGAGTTAGGGTTAGTATCAAGCACAGTTTTAGTGTTAACGTTAAGGTGAGGATTAAGGTTAAAGTGCTTTTAGGGCTAGTGGAAGGGATAGGTTAGGATTAGGGTTAAGGTTTGTGTTGGTAGAATCGAGGTTTAGGTTTAGCCTTAGGGTCAGGATTGCATTTTGGATCAGAATCGAGTGTATTTAGTCTTTGGGTTAGTGTTCAAATTGACGATTTAGTGTTAGGGTTTGAATCGAGCACATTTGGGGTGAGAATTATGCTTAGAATTCAGTGCATTTAGGGTTAGCGTTAGAGTTAGGGTTAGGTTGAGGGTCAGGGTTAAAATCGAGAGCGTTTAAGGATAGTGCTAGGGTTAGAGTTAAGTTTAGCGTTCGCTTTCGCAGAATCGAGGGTTAGGCTTAAGGTTAGGCTTAGGGTAAGGGTTAGGGTTAGAATCAGGCACAATTTTAGTGGTCTGCTTTTCATCAGGGTACGGCTTAGAGTGCATTTAGGGGTAGGCGTAGGAGTAGGGTTAGAATTAGGGTTAAGGTTTGTGTTGGTGGAATCGAGGTTTAAGGTTGGGCTTGGGGTCAGGAATGACTTTTGGGTTAGAGTCGAGTGCATTCAGGGTTAGGGATAGTGTTGAAATTGACGATTTAGTGTTTGCGTTAGAATCGAGCACATTTAGGGTTAGAGTTTTGGTTAGAATTCGTTAGGGTTAGGGTTAGTGTAAGGGGTAGGGGTAGGGTTAGAGTGCATTTAGGGGTAGGGGTAGGGGTAGGGTTAGGATTAGGGTTAGGGTTTATGTTGGTAGAATCGAAGTTTAGGGTTAGGCGTAGGGTGAAGATTGCCTTTTGGGTTACAACTGAGTGCATTTAGAGTTAGGTTTAGTGTTGAGATTGACGATTTAGTGTTAGACTTAGAATCGAACACATTAGGGTTAGAGTTATGGCCAGAATCCAGTGCATTTCGGGTTAGAATTAGGGATAGGGTTAGGTTTATGTTTAGGGTGAGGGTTAGAATCGAGTGCATTTAAGGATAGTGTTAGGGTTAGAGTTAGGTATAGGGTTAGCTTTCGTAGAATCGAGGGTCAGTGTTCGGGTGAGGGTTAGGGTTAGGATTAGGGTTAGAATCAGGAGCATTTTTAGCGATAGGGTTGGGGTTAGGGTCAGGGTTTGAGTGCATTTAGGGGTAGGGGAGGAGTTGGGTTAGAATTAGGGTTAGGGTTTATGTTGGTAGAATCGAAGTTTAGGGTTAGGCGTAGGGTGAAGATTGCCTTTTGGGTTACAACTGAGTGCATTTAGAGTTAGGTTTAGTGTTGAGATTGACGATTTAGTGTTAGACTTAGAATCGAGCACATTAGGGTTAGAGTTATGGCTAGAATCCAGTGCATTTCGGGTTAGGATTAGGGATAGGGTTAGGTTTATGTTTAGGGTGAGGGTTAGAATCGAGTGCATTTAAGGATAGTGTTACGGTTAGAGTTAGGTATAGGGTGAGCTTTCGTAGAATCGAGGGTCAGTGTTCGGGTGAGGGTTAGGGTTAGAATTAGGGTTAGAATCAGGAGCATTTTTAGCGTTAGGGTTGGGGTTAGGGTCCGGGTTTGAGTGCATTTAGGGGTAGGGGAGGAGTTGGGTTAGGATTAGGGTTAGGGTTTGTGTTGGTAGAATCGAGGTTTTGGGTTAGGCTTAGGGTCAGGAGAGCATTTGGGGTCATAATTCAGAGCATTTGGGCCTAGAGTTAGTGTTGAAATTGATGATTTAGTTATAGCGTTAGAATCAGGCACATTTAGGGATAGAGTTATGATTAGAATTCAGTGCATTTAGGGTTAGGTTTAGGGTTAGGGTTAGGGTTAGGTTTAGTGTCAGGGTTAGAATCGAGAGCATTAAGGATAGTGCTAGGGTTAGATTTAGGTTTAGGGTTAGCTTTCGTAGAATCGAGGGTCAGTGTTCGGGTGAGGGTTAGGGTTAGTATTAGGGTTAGAATCAGGAGCATTTTTAGCGTTAGGGTTGGGGTTAGGGTCAGGGTTTGAGTGCATTTAGGGGTAGGGGAGGAGTTGGGTTAGGATTAGGGTTAGGGTTTGTGTTGGTAGAATCGAGGTTTTGGGTTAGGCTTAGGGTCAGGAGAGCATTTGGGGTCATAATTCAGAGCATTTGGGCTTAGGGTCAGTGTTGAAATTTATGATTTAGTTATAGCGTTAGAATCAGGCACATTTAGGGATAGAGTTATGATTAGAATTCAGTGCAGTTAAGGTTAGGGTTAGGGTTAGGGTTAGGTTTAGGGTCAGGGTTAGAATCGAGAGCATTAAGGATAGTGCTAGGGTTAGAGTTAGGTTTAGGGTTATCTTTCGTAGAATCGAGGGTTAGGCTTAGGGTTAGGTTTAGTGTGAGAGTTAGGGTTAGTATCAAGCACAGTTTTAGTGTTAACGTTAAGGTGAGGATTAAGGTTAAAGTGCTTTTAGGGCTAGTGGAAGGGATAGGTTAGGATTAGGGTTAAGGTTTGTGTTGGTAGAATCGAGGTTTAGGTTTAGCCTTAGGGTCAGGATTGCATTTTGGATCAGAATCGAGTGTATTTAGTCTTTGGGTTAATGTTCAAATTGACGATTTAGTGTTAGGGTTTGAATCGAGCACATTTGGGGTGAGAATTATGCTTAGAATTCAGTGCATTTAGGGTTAGCGTTAGAGTTAGGGTTAGGTTGAGGGTCAGGGTTAAAATCGAGAGCGTTTAAGGATAGTGCTAGGGTTAGAGTTAGGTTTAGCGTTCGCTTTCGCAGAATCGAGGGTTAGGCTTAAGGTTAGGCTTAGGGTAAGGGTTAGGGTTAGAATCAGGCACAATTTTAGTGGTCTGCTTTTCATCAGGGTACGGCTTAGAGTGCATTTAGGGGTAGGCGTAGGAGTAGGGTTAGAATTAGGGTTAAGGTTTGTGTTGGTGGAATCGAGGTTTAACGTTGGGCTTGGGGTCAGGAATGACTTTTGGGTTAGAGTCGAGTGCATTCAGGGTTAGGGATAGTGTTGAAATTGACGATTTAGTGTTTGCGTTAGAATCGAGCACATTTAGGGTTAGAGTTTTGGTTAGAATTCGTTAGGGTTAGGGTTAGTGTAAGGGGTAGGGGTAGGGTTAGAGTGCATTTAGGGGTAGGGGTAGGGGTAGGGTTAGGATTAGGGTTAGGGTTTATGTTGGTAGAATCGAAGTTTAGGGTTAGGCGTAGGGTGAAGATTGCCTTTTGGGTTACAACTGAGTGCATTTAGAGTTAGGTTTAGTGTTGAGATTGACGATTTAGTGTTAGACTTAGAATCGAACACATTAGGGTTAGAGTTATGGCTAGAATCCAGTGCATTTCGGGTTAGGATTAGGGATAGGGTTAGGTTTATGTTTAGGGTGAGGGTTAGAATCGAGTGCATTTAAGGATAGTGTTAGGGTTAGAGTTAGGTATAGGGTTAGCTTTCGTAGAATCGAGGGTCAGTGTTCGGGTGAGGGTTAGGGTTAGGATTAGGGTTAGAATCAGGAGCATTTTTAGCGATAGGGTTGGGGTTAGGGTCAGGGTTTGAGTGCATTTAGGGGTAGGGGAGGAGTTGGGTTAGGATTAGGGTTAGGGTTTGTGTTGGTAGAATCGAGGTTTTGGGTTAGGCTTAGGGTCAGGAGAGCATTTGGGGTCATAATTCAGAGCATTTGGGCTTAGGGTTAGTGTTGAAATTGATGATTTAGTTATAGCGTTAGAATCAGGCACATTTAGGGATAGAGTTATGATTAGAATTCAGTGCATTTAGGGTGAGGGTTAGGGTTAGGATTAGGGTTAGGTTTAGGGTCAGGGTTAGAATCGAGAGCATTAAGGATAGTGCTAGGGTTAGAGTTAGGTATAGGGTTAGCTTTCGTAGAATCGAGGGTCAGTGTTCGGGTGAGGGTTAGGGTTAGGATTAGGGTTAGAATCAGGAGCATTTTTAGCGTTAGGGTTGGGGTTAGGGTCAGGGTTTGAGTGCATTTAGGGGTAGGGGAGGAGTTGGGTTAGGATTAGGGTTAGGGTTTGTGTTGGTAGAATCGAGGTTTGGGTTAGGCTTAGGGTCAGGAGAGCATTTGGGGTCATAATTCAGAGCATTTGGCTTAGAGTTAGTTTTGAAATTGATGATTTAGTTTATACCGTTAGAATCAGGCACATTTAGGGATAGAGTTATGATTAGAATTCAGTGCATTTAGGGTTAGGTTTAGGGTTAGAGTTAGGGTTAGGTTTAGTGTCAGGGTTAGAATCGAGAGCATTAAGGATAGTGCTAGGTTAGATTTAGGTTTAGGGTTAGCTTTCGTAGAATCGAGGGTCAGTGTTCGGGTGAGGGTTAGGGTTAGTATTAGGGTTAAAATCAGGAGCAGTTTTAGCGTTAGGGTTGGGGTTAGGGTCAGGGTTTGAGTGCATTTAGGGGTAGGGGAGGAGTTGGGTTAGGATTAGGGTTAGGGTTTGTGTTGGTAGAATCGAGGTTTTGGGTTAGGCTTAGGGTCAGGAGAGCATTTGGGGTCATAATTCAGAGCATTTGGGCTTAGGGTCAGTGTTGAAATTTATGATTTAGTTATAGCGTAGAATCAGGCACATTTAGGGATAGAGTTATGATTAGAATTCAGTGCAGTTAAGGTTAGGGTTAGGGTTAGGGTTAGGTTTAGGGTCAGGGTTAGAATCGAGAGCATTAAGGATAGTGCTAGGGTTAGAGTTAGGTTTAGGGTTATCTTTCGTAGAATCGAGGGGTTAGGCTTAGGGTTATGTTTAGTGTGAGAGTTAGGGTTAGTATCAAGCACAGTTTTAGTGTTAACGTTAAGGTGAGGATTAAGGTTAAAGTGCTTTTAGGGCTAGTGGAAGGGATAGGTTAGGGATTAGGGTTAAGGTTTGTGTTGGTAGAATCGAGGTTTAGGTTTAGCCTTAGGGTCAGGATTGCATTTTGGATCAGAATCGAGTGTATTTAGTCTTTGGGTTAGTGTTCAAATTGACGATTTAGTGTTAGGGTTTGAATCGAGCACATTTGGGGTGAGAATTATGCTTAGAATTCAGTGCATTTAGGGTTAGCGTTAGAGTTAGGATTAGGTTGAGGGTCAGGGTTAAAATCGAGAGCGTTTAAGGATAGTGCTAAGGTTAGAGTTAGGTTTAGCGTTCGCTTTCGCAGAATCGAGGGTTAGGCTTAAGGTTAGGCTTAGGGTAAGGGTTAGGGTTAGAATCAGGCACAATTTTAGTGGTCTGCTTTTCATCAGGGTACGGCTTAGAGTGCATTTAGGGGTAGGTGTAGGAGTAGGGTTAGAATTAGGGTTAAGGTTTGTGTTGGTGGAATCGAGGTTTAAGGTTGGGCTTGGGGTCAGGAATGACTTTTGGGTTAGAGTCGAGTGCATTCAGGGTTAGGGATAGTGTTGAAATTGACGATTTAGTGTTTGCGTTAGAATCGAGCACATTTAGGGTTAGAGTTTTGGTTAGAATTCGTTAGGGTTAGGGTTAGTGTAAGGGGTAGGGGTAGGGTTAGAGTGCATTTAGGGGCAGGGGTAGGGGTAGGGTTAGGATTAGGGTTAGGGTTTATGTTGGTAGAATCGAAGTTTAGGGTTAGGCGTAGGGTGAAGATTGCCTTTTGGGTTACAACTGAGTGCATTTAGAGTTAGGTTTAGTGTTGAGATTGACGATTTAGTGTTAGACTTAAAATCGAACACATTAGGGTTAGAGTTATGGCTAGAATCCAGTGCATTTCGGGTTAGGATTAGGGATAGGGTTAGGTTTATGTTTAGGGTGAGGGTTAGAATCGAGTGCATTTAAGGATAGTGTTAGGGTTAGAGTTAGGTATAGGGTTAGCTTTCGTAGAATCGAGGGTCAGTGTTCGGGTGAGGGTTAGGGTTAGGATTAGGGTTAGAATCAGGAGCATTTTTAGCGATAGGGTTGGGGTTAGGGTCAGGGTTTGAGTGCATTTAGGGGTAGGGGAGGAGTTGGGTTAGGATTAGGGTTAGGGTTTATGTTGGTAGAATCGAAGTTTAGGGTTAGGCGTAGGGTGAAGATTGCCTTTTGGGTTACAACTGAGTGCATTTAGAGTTAGGTTTAGTGTTGAGATTGACGATTTAGTGTTAGACTTAGAATCGAGCACATTAGGGTTAGAGTTATGGCTAGAATCCAGTGCATTTCGGGTTAGGATTAGGGATAGGGTTAGGTTTATGTTTAGGGTGAGGGTTAGAATCGAGTGCATTTAAGGATAGTGTTACGGTTAGAGTTAGGTATAGGGTGAGCTTTCGTAGAATCGAGGGTCAGTGTTCGGGTGAGGGTTAGGGTTAGAATTAGGGTTAGAATCAGGAGCATTTTTAGCGTTAGGGTTGGGGTTAGGGTCCGGGTTTGAGTGCATTTAGGGGTAGGGGAGGAGTTGGGTTAGGATTAGGGTTAGGGTTTGTGTTGGTAGAATCGAGGTTTTGGGTTAGGCTTAGGGTCAGGAGAGCATTTGGGGTCATAATTCAGAGCATTTGGGCTTAGGGTTAGTGTTGAAATTGATGATTTAGTTATAGCGTTAGAATCAGGCACATTTAGGGATAGAGTTATGATTAGAATTCAGTGAATTTAGGGTGAGGGTTAGGGTTAGGATTAGGGTTAGGTTTAGGGTCAGGGTTAGAATCGAGAGCATTAAGGATAGTGCTAGGGTTAGAGTTAGGTATAGGGTTAGCTTTCGTAGAATCGAGGGTCAGTGTTCGGGTGAGGGTTAGGGTTAGGATTAGGGTTAGAATCAGGAGCATTTTTAGCGTTAGGGTTGGGGTTAGGGTCAGGGTTTGAGTGCATTTAGGGGTAGGGGAGGAGTTGGGTTAGGATTAGGGTTAGGGTTTGTGTTGGTAGAATCGAGGTTTTGGGTTAGGCTTAGGGTCAGGAGAGCATTTGGGGTCATAATTCAGAGCATTTGGGCTTAGGGTTAGTGTTGAAATTCATGATTTAGTTATAGCGTTAGAATCAGGCACATTTAGGGATAGAGTTATGATTAGAATTCAGTGCAGTTAAGGTTAGGGTTAGGGTTAGGGTTAGGTTTAGGGTCAGGGTTAGAATAGAGAGCATTAAGGATAGTGCTAGGGTTAGAGTTAGGTTGACTGTTAGCTTTGGTAGAATCGAGGGTTAGGTTTAGGGTTAGGATTAGGGTGAGGGTTAGGGTTACAATCAATCACAGTTTTAGTGTTAGCGTTAGGGTGAGGATTAGAGTTAAAGTGCTTTTAGGGCTAGTGGAAGGGATAGGGTTAGGATTAGGGTTAAGGTTTGTGTTGGTAGAATCGAGGTTTAGGTTAAGCCTTAGGGTCAGGATTGCATTTTGGATCAGAATCGAGTGTATTTAGGTTTTGGGTTAGTTTTCAAATTGACGATTTAGTGTTAGGGTTTGAATCGAGCACATTTGGGGTGAGAGTTATGCTTAGAATTCAGTGCATTTAGGGTTAGCGTTAGGGTTAGGGTTAGGTTGAGCGTCAGGGTTAAAATCGAGAGCATTTAAGGATAGTGCTACGGTTAGAGTTAGGTTTAGCGTTCGCTTTCGTGGAATCGAGGGTTAGGCTTAAGGTTAGGCTTCGGGTTAGGGTTAGGGTTAGAATCAGGCACATATTTAGTGGTCTGCTTTTCATCAGGGTATGGCTTAGAGTGCATTTAGGGGTAGGCGTAGGAGTAGGGTTAGGATTAGGGTTAAGGTTTGTGTTGGTAGAATCGAGGTTTAGGGTTGGGCTTGGGGTCAGGAATGACTTTTGAGTTAGAGTCGAGTGCATTCAGGGTTAGGGATAGTGTTGAAATTGACGATTTAGTGTTTGCGTTAGAATCGAGCACATTTAGGGTTAGAGTTTTGGTTAGAATTCGTTAGGGTTAGGGTTAGTGTAAGGGGTAGGGGTAGGGTTAGAGTGCATTTAGGGGTAGGGGTAGGGGTAGGGTTAGGATTAGGGTTAGGGTTTATGTTGGTAGAATCGAAGTTTAGGGTTAGGCGTAGGGTGAAGGTTGCCTTTTGGGTTACAACTGAGTGCATTTAGAGTTAGGTTTAGTGTTGAGATTGACGATTTAGTGTTAGACTTAGAATCGAGCACATTAGGGTTAGAGTTATGGCTAGAATCCAGTGCATTTCGGGTTAGGATTAGGGATAGGGTTAGGTTTATGTTTAGGGTGAGGGTTAGAATCGAGTGCATTTAAGGATAGTGTTAGGGTTAGAGTTAGGTATAGGGTTAGCTTTCGTAGAATCGAGGGTCAGTGTTCGGGTGAGGGTTAGGGTTAGAATTAGGGTTAGAATCAGGAGCATTTTTAGCGTTAGGGTTGGGGTTAGGGTCCGGGTTTGAGTGCATTTAGGGGTAGGGGAGGAGTTGGGTTAGGATTAGGGTTAGGGTTTGTGTTGGTAGAATCGAGGTTTTGCGTTAGGCTTAGGGTCAGGAGAGCATTTGGGGTCATAATTCAGAGCATTTGGGCTTAGGGTTAGTGTTGAAATTGATGATTTAGTTATAGCGTTAGAATCAGGCACATTTAGGGATAGAGTTATGATTAGAATTCAGTGCATTTAGGGTGAGGGTTAGGGTTAGGATTAGGGTTAGGTTTAGGGTCAGGGTTAGAATCGAGAGCATTAAGGATAGTGCTAGGGTTAGAGTTAGGTATAGGGTTAGCTTTCGTAGAATCGAGGGTCAGTGTTCGGGTGAGGGTTAGGGTTAGGATTAGGGTTAGAATCAGGAGCATTTTTAGCGTTAGGGTTGGGGTTAGGGTCAGGGTTTGAGTGCATTTAGGGGTAGGGGAGGAGTTGGGTTAGGATTAGGGTTAGGGTTTGTGTTGGTAGAATCGAGGTTTTGGGTTAGGCTTAGGGTCAGGAGAGCATTTGGGGTCATAATTCAGAGCATTTGGGCTTAGAGTTAGTGTTGAAATTGATGATTTAGTTATACCGTTATAATCAGGCACATTTAGGGATAGAGTTATGATTAGAATTCAGTGCATTTAGGGTTAGGTTTAGGGTTAGAGTTAGGGTTAGGTTTAGTGTCAGGGTTAGAATCGAGAGCATTAAGGATAGTGCTAGGGTTAGATTTAGGTTTAGGGTTAGCTTTCGTAGAATCGAGGGTCAGTGTTCGGGTGAGGGTTAGGGTTAGTATTAGGGTTAGAATCAGGAGCAGTTTTAGCGTTAGGGTTGGGGTTAGGGTCAGGGTTTGAGTGCATTTAGGGGTAGGGGAGGAGTTGGGTTAGGATTAGGGTTAGGGTTTGTGTTGGTAGAATCGAGGTTTTGGGTTAGGCTTAGGGTCAGGAGAGCATTTGGGGTCATAATTCAGAGCATTTGGGCTTAGGGTCAGTGTTGAAATTTATGATTTAGTTATAGCGTTAGAATCAGGCACATTTAGGGATAGAGTTATGATTAGAATTCAGTGCAGTTAAGGTTAGGGTTAGGGTTAGGGTTAGGTTTAGGGTCAGGGTTAGAATCGAGAGCATTAAGGATAGTGCTAGGGTTAGAGTTAGGTTTAGGGTTATCTTTCGTAGAATCGAGGGTTAGGCTTAGGGTTAGGTTTAGTGTGAGAGTTAGGGTTAGTATCAAGCACAGTTTTAGTGTTAACGTTAAGGTGAGGATTAAGGTTAAAGTGCTTTTAGGGCTAGTGGAAGGGATAGGTTAGGATTAGGGTTAAGGTTTGTGTTGGTAGAATCGAGGTTTAGGTTTAGCCTTAGGGTCAGGATTGCATTTTGGATCAGAATCGAGTGTATTTAGTCTTTGGGTTAGTGTTCAAATTGACGATTTAGTGTTAGGGTTTGAATCGAGCACATTTGGGGTGAGAATTATGCTTAGAATTCAGTGCATTTAGGGTTAGCGTTAGAGTTAGGGTTAGGTTGAGGGTCAGGGTTAAAATCGAGAGCGTTTAAGGATAGTGCTAGGGTTAGAGTTAAGTTTAGCGTTCGCTTTCGCAGAATCGAGGGTTAGGCTTAAGGTTAGGCTTAGGGTAAGGGTTAGGGTTAGAATCAGGCACAATTTTAGTGGTCTGCTTTTCATCAGGGTACGGCTTAGAGTGCATTTAGGGGTAGGCGTAGGAGTAGGGTTAGAATTAGGGTTAAGGTTTGTGTTGGTGGAATCGAGGTTTAAGGTTGGGCTTGGGGTCAGGAATGACTTTTGGGTTAGAGTCGAGTGCATTCAGGGTTAGGGATAGTGTTGAAATTGACGATTTAGTGTTTGCGTTAGAATCGAGCACATTTAGGGTTAGAGTTTTGGTTAGAATTCGTTAGGGTTAGGGTTAGTGTAAGGGGTAGGGGTAGGGTTAGAGTGCATTTAGGGGTAGGGGTAGGGGTAGGGTTAGGATTAGGGTTAGGGTTTATGTTGGTAGAATCGAAGTTTAGGGTTAGGCGTAGGGTGAAGATTGCCTTTTGGGTTACAACTGAGTGCATTTAGAGTTAGGTTTAGTGTTGAGATTGACGATTTAGTGTTAGACTTAGAATCGAACACATTAGGGTTAGAGTTATGGCTAGAATCCAGTGCATTTCGGGTTAGAATTAGGGATAGGGTTAGGTTTATGTTTAGGGTGAGGGTTAGAATCGAGTGCATTTAAGGATAGTGTTAGGGTTAGAGTTAGGTATAGGGTTAGCTTTCGTAGAATCGAGGGTCAGTGTTCGGGTGAGGGTTAGGGTTAGGATTAGGGTTAGAATCAGGAGCATTTTTAGCGATAGGGTTGGGGTTAGGGTCAGGGTTTGAGTGCATTTAGGGGTAGGGGAGGAGTTGGGTTAGGATTAGGGTTAGGGTTTATGTTGGTAGAATCGAAGTTTAGGGTTAGGCGTAGGGTGAAGATTGCCTTTTGGGTTACAACTGAGTGCATTTAGAGTTAGGTTTAGTGTTGAGATTGACGATTTAGTGTTAGACTTAGAATCGAGCACATTAGGGTTAGAGTTATGGCTAGAATCCAGTGCATTTCGGGTTAGGATTAGGGATAGGGTTAGGTTTATGTTTAGGGTGAGGGTTAGAATCGAGTGCATTTAAGGATAGTGTTACGGTTAGAGTTAGGTATAGGGTGAGCTTTCGTAGAATCGAGGGTCAGTGTTCGGGTGAGGGTTAGGGTTAGAATTAGGGTTAGAATCAGGAGCATTTTTAGCGTTAGGGTTGGGGTTAGGGTCCGGGTTTGAGTGCATTTAGGGGTAGGGGAGGAGTTGGGTTAGGATTAGGGTTAGGGTTTGTGTTGGTAGAATCGAGGTTTTGGGTTAGGCTTAGGGTCAGGAGAGCATTTGGGGTCATAATTCAGAGCATTTGGGCCTAGAGTTAGTGTTGAAATTGATGATTTAGTTATAGCGTTAGAATCAGGCACATTTAGGGATAGAGTTATGATTAGAATTCAGTGCATTTAGGGTTAGGTTTAGGGTTAGGGTTAGGGTTAGGTTTAGTGTCAGGGTTAGAATCGAGAGCATTAAGGATAGTGCTAGGGTTAGATTTAGGTTTAGGGTTAGCTTTCGTAGAATCGAGGGTCAGTGTTCGGGTGAGGGTTAGGGTTAGTATTAGGGTTAGAATCAGGAGCAGTTTTAGCGTTAGGGTTGGGGTTAGGGTCAGGGTTTGAGTGCATTTAGGGGTAGGGGAGGAGTTGGGTTAGGATTAGGGTTAGGGTTTGTGTTGGTAGAATCGAGGTTTTGGGTTAGGCTTAGGGTCAGGAGAGCATTTGGGGTCATAATTCAGAGCATTTGGGCTTAGGGTCAGTGTTGAAATTTATGATTTAGTTATAGCGTTAGAATCAGGCACATTTAGGGATAGAGTTATGATTAGAATTCAGTGCAGTTAAGGTTAGGGTTAGGGTTAGGGTTAGGTTTAGGGTCAGGGTTAGAATAGAGAGCATTAAGGATAGTGCTAGGGTTAGAGTTAGGTTGACTGTTAGCTTTGGTAGAATCGAGGGTTAGGCTTAGGGTTAGGCTTAGGGTGAGGGTTAGGGTTACAATCAATCACAGTTTTAGTGTTAGCGTTAGGGTGAGGATTAGAGTTAAAGTGCTTTTAGGGCTAGTGGAAGGGATAGGGTTAGGATTAGGGTTAAGGTTTGTGTTGGTAGAATCGAGGTTTAGGTTAAGCCTTAGGGTCAGGATTGCATTTTGGATCAGAATCGAGTGTATTTAGGCTTTGGATTAGTTTTCAAATTGACGATTTAGTGTTAGGGTTTGAATCGAGCACATTTGGGGTGAGAGTTATGCTTAGAATTCAGTGCATTTAGGGTTAGCGTTACGGTTAGGGTTAGGTTGAGCGTCAGGGTTAAAATCGAGAGCATTTAAGGATAGTGCTACGGTTAGAGTTAGGTTTAGCGTTCGCTTTCGTAGAATCGAGGGTTAGGCTTAAGGTTAGGCTTCGGGTTAGGGTTTGGGTTAGAATCAGGCACAATTTTAGTGGTCTGCTTTTCATCAGGGTATGGCTTAGAGCGCATTTAGGGGTAGGCGTAGGAGTAGGGTTAGGATTAGGGTTAAGGTTTGTGTTGGTAGAATCGAGGTTTAGGGTTGGGCTTGGGGTCAGGAATGACTTTTGAGTTAGAGTCGAGTGCATTCAGGGTTAGGGATAGTGTTGAAATTGACGATTTAGTGTTTGCGTTAGAATCGAGCACATTTAGGGTTAGAGTTTTGGTTAGAATTCGTTAGGGTTAGGGTTAGTGTAAGGGGTAGGGGTAGGGTTAGAGTGCATTTAAGGGCAGGGGTAGGGGTAGGGTTAGGATTAGGGTTAGGGTTTGTGTTGGTAGAATCGAAGTTTAGGGTTAGGCGTAGGGTGAGGATTGCCTTTTGGGTTACAACTGAGTGCATTTAGAGTTAGGGTTAGTGTTGAGATTGACGATTTAGTGTTAGACTTAGAATCGAGCACATTAGGGTTAGAGTTATGGCTAGAATCCACTCTATTTAAGCTTAGGATTACGGTTAGGGTTTGTGTTGGTAGAATCGAGGTTTAGGGTTAGGCTTAGGGTCAGGATTGCCTTTTGGGTTAGAGTCGAGTGCATTTAGGGTTAGGCTTAGTGTTGAGATTGACGATTTATTGTTAGGGTTATAATCGAGCACATTAGGGTTAGAGTTATGGTTAGAATCCAGTGCATTTCGGGTTAAGATTAGGGATAGGGTTAGGTTTATGTTTAGGGTGAGGGTTAGAATCGAGTGCATTTAAGGATAGTGTTAGGGTTGGAGTTAGGTATAGGGTTATCTTTCGTAGAATCGAGGGTCAGCGTTCGGGAGAGGGTTAGGGTTAGGATTAGGGTTAGAATCAGGAGCATTTTTAGCGTCAGGGTTGGGGTTAGGGTCAGGGTTTGAGTGCCTTTAGAGGTAGGGAAGGAGTTGGGTTAGGATTAGGGTTAGGGTTTGTGTGGGTAGAATCGAGGTTTTGGGTTAGGCTGAGGGTCAGGAGAGCATTTCGGGTCATAATTCAGAGTATTTGGGCTTAGGGTTAGTGTTGAAATTGATGATTTAGTTATAGCGTTAGTATCAGGCACATTTAGGGATAGAGTTATGATTAGAATTCAGTGCATTTAGGGTTAGGGCTGGGTTAGGGTTAGGGTTAGGTTTAGCGTCAGGGTTAGAATCGAGAGCATTAAGTATAGTGCTAGGGTTAAAGTTAGGTTAGGGTTAGCTTTTGTAGAATCGAGGGTCAGTGTTCGGGTGAGGGTTAGGGTTAGTATTAGGGTTAGAATCAGGAGCAGTTTTAGCGTTAGGGTTGGGGTTAGGGTCAGGGTTTGAGTGCATTTAGGGGTAGGGGAGGAGTTTTGTTAGGATTAGGGTTAGGGTTTGTGTTGGTAGAATCGAGGTTTTGGGTTAGGCTTAGGGTCAGGAGAGCATTTGGGGTCATAATTCAGAGCATTTGGGCTTAGGGTCAGTGTTGAAATTTATGATTTAGTTATAGCGTTAGAATCAGGCACATTTAGGGATAGAGTTATGATTAGAATTGAGTGCAGTTAGGGTTAAGGTTAGGGTTAGGGTTAGGTTTAGGGTCAGGGTTAGAATAGAGAGCATTAAGGATAGTGCTAGGGTTAGAGTTAGGTTGACTGTTAGCTTTGGTAGAATCGAGGGTTAGGCTTAGGGTTAGGCTTAGGGTGAGGGTTAGGGTTACAATCAATTACAGATTTAGTGTTAGCGTTAGGGTGAGGATTAGAGTTAAAGTGCTTTTAGGGCTAGTGGAAGGGATAGGGTTAGGATTAGGGTTAAGGTTTGTGTTGGTAGAATCGAGGTTTAGGTTAAGCCTTAGCGTCAGGATTGCATTTTGGATCAGAATCGAGTGGATTTAGGCTTTGGGTTAGTTTTCAAATTGACGATTTAGTGTTAGGGTTTGAATCGAGCACATTTAAGGTGAGAGTTATGCTTAGAATTCAGTGCATTTAGGGTTAGCGTTAGGGTTAGGTTTAGGTTGAGCGTCAGGGTTAAAATCGAGAGCATTTAAGGATAGTGCTACGGTTAGAGTTAGGTTTAGCGTTCGCTTTCGTAGAATCGAGGGTTAGGCTTAAGGTTAGGCTTCGGGTTAGGGTTAGGGTTAGAATCAGGCACATATTTAGTTGTCTGCTTTTCATCAGGGTATAACTTAGAGTGCATTTAGGGGTAGGCGTAGGAGTAGGGTTAGGATTAGGGTTAAGGTTTGTGTTGGTAGAATCGAGGTTTAGGGTTGGGCTTGGGGTCAGGAATGACTTTTGAGTTAGAGTCGAGTGCATTCAGGGTTAGGGATAGTGTTGAAATTGACGATTTAGTGTTTGCGTTAGAATCGAGCACATTTAGGGTTAGAGTTTTGGTTAGAATTCGTTAGGGTTAGGGTTAGTGTAAGGGGTAGGGGTAGGGTTAGAGTGCATTTAGGGGCAGGGGTAGGGGTAGGGTTAGGATTAGGGTTAGGGTTTGTGTTGGTAGAATCGAAGTTTAGGGTTAGGCGTAGGGTGAGGATTGCCTTTTGGGTTACAACTGAGTGCATTTAGAGTTAGGGTTAGTGTTGAGATTGACGATTTAGTGTTAGACTTAGAATCGAGCACATTAGGGTTAGAGTTATGGCTAGAATCCACTACATTTAAGCTTAGGGTTAGGGTTAGGGTTTGTGTTGGTAAAATCGAGGTTTAGGGTTAGGCTTAGGGTCAGGATTGCCTTTTGGGTTAGAGTCGAGTGCATTTAGGGTTAGGCTTAGTGTTGAGATTGACGATTTCTTGTTAGGGTTATAATCGAGCACATTAGGGTTAGAGTTATGGTTAGAATCCAGTGCATTTCGGGTTAAGATTAGGGATAGGGTTAGGTTTATGTTTAGGGGAGGGTTAGAATCGAGTGCATTTAAGGATAGTGTTAGGGTTAGAGTTAGGTATAGGGTTAGCTTTCGTAGAATCGAGGGTCAGCGTTCGGGTGAGGGTTAGGGTTAGGATTAGGGTTAGAATCAGGAGCAGTTTTAGCGCTAGGGTTGGGGTTAGGGTCAGGGTTTGAGTGCATTTAGGGGTAGGGGAGGAGTTGGGTTAGGATTGGGGTTAGGGTTTGTGTTGGTAGAATCGAGGTTTAGTGTTAGGCTTAGGGTCAGGAGAGCATTTGGGGTCATAATTCAGAGCATTTGGGCTTAGGGTTAGTGTTGAAATTGATGATTTAGTTATAGCGTTAGAATCAGGCACATTTAGGGATAGAGTTATGATTAGAATTCAGTGCATTTAAGGTTAGGGTTGGGGTTAGGGATAGGGTTAGGTTTAGTGTCAGGGTTAGAATCGAGAGCATTAAGGATAGTGCTAGGGTTAGAGTTAGGTTTAGGGTTAGCTTTCGTAGAATCGAGGGTTAGGCTTAGGGTTAGGCTTAGGGTGAGGGTTAGGGTTAGAACCAAGCACAGTTTTAGTGTTAGCGTTAGGGTGAGGATTAGGGTTAAAGTGCTTTTAGGGCTAGTGGAAGGGATAGGGTTAGGAATAGGGTTAAGGTTTGTGTTGGTAGAATCGAGGTTTAGATTTAGCCTTAGGGTCAGGATTGCATTTTGGGTCAGAATCGAGTGTATTTAGGCTTTCGGTTAGTGTTCAAATTGACGATTTAGTGTTAGGGTTTGAATCGAGCACATTTAGGGTGAGAGTTATGCTTAGAATTCAGTGCATTTAGGGTTAGCGTTAGGGTTAGGGTTAGGTTGAGCGTCAGGGTTAAAATCGAGAGCATTTAAGGACAGTGCGAGGGTTAGAGTTAGGTTTAGCGTTCACTTTCGTAGAATCGAGGGTTAGGCTTAAGGTTAGGCTTAGGGTTAGGGTTAGGGTTAGAATCAGGCACATTTTTAGTGGTCTGCTTTTCATCAGGGTATGGCTTAGAGTGCATTCAGGGGTAGGCGTAGGAGTAGGGTTAGGATTAGGGTTAAGGTTTGTGTTGGTAGAATCGAGGTTTAGGGTTGGGCTTGGGGTCAGGAATGACTTTTGTGTTAGAGTCGAGTACATTCAGGGTTAGGGATAGTGTTGAAATTGACGATTTAGTGTTTGCGTTAGAATCGAGAACATTTAGGGTTAGAGTTTTGGTTAGAATTCGTTAGGGTTAGGGTTAGTGTAAGGGGTAGGGGTAGGGTTAGAGTGCATTTAGGGGTAGGGGTAGGGGTAGGGTTAAGATTAGGGTTAGGGTTTGTGTTGGTAGAATCGAAGTTTAGGGTTAGGCGTAGGGTGAGGATTGCCTTTTGGGTTACAACTGAGTGCATTTAGAGTTAGGGTTAGTGTTGAGATTGACGATTTAGTGTTAGACTTAGAATCGAGCACATTAGGGTTAGAGTTATGGCTAGAATCCACTGTATTTGAGCTTGGGGTTAGGGTTAGGGTTTGTGTTGGTAGAATCGAGGTTTAGGGTTAGACTTAGGGTCAGGATTGCCTTTTGGGTTAGAGTCGAGTGCATGTAGGGTTAGGCT
Source organism: Notamacropus eugenii (assembly GCF_028372415.1). NCBI lineage: Eukaryota > Metazoa > Chordata > Mammalia > Diprotodontia > Macropodidae > Notamacropus > Notamacropus eugenii. The sequence goes on from NW_027325095.1 coordinate 337,670, forward strand.
TAGTGTTGAGATTGAGGATTTAGTGTTAGGGTTATAATAGAGCATATTAGGGTTAGAGTTATGGTTAGAATCCAGTGCATTTAGGGTTAGGATTAGGGATAGGATTAGGTTTATGTTTAGGGTGAGCGTTAGAATCGAGTGCATTTAAGGATAGTGTTAGGGTTAAAGTTAGGTATAGGGTTAGCTTTCATAGAATCGAGGGTGAGTGTTCGGGTGAGGCTTAGGGTTAGGATTTGGGTTAGAATCAGGAGCATTTTTAGCGTTAGGGTTGGTGTTAGGGTCAGGGTTTGAGTGCATTTAGAGGTAGGGAAGGAGTTGGGTTAGGATTAGGGTTAGGGTTTGTGTGGGTAGAATCGAGGTTTTGGGTTAGGCTGAGGGTCAGGAGAGCATTTCGGGTCATAATTCAGAACATTTGGGCTTAGGGTTAGTGTTGAAATTGATGATTTAGTTATAGCGTTAGAATCAGGCACATTTAGGGATAGAGTTATGATTAGAATTCAGTGCATTTAGGGTTAGGGTTAGGGTTAGGGTTAGGGTTAGGTTTAGCGTCAGGGTTAGAATCGAGAGCATTAAGTATAGTGCTAGGGTTAGAGTTAGGTTTAGGGTTAGCTTTTGTAGAATCGAGGGTCAGTGTTCGGGTGAGGGTTAGGGTTAGGATTAGGGTTAGAATCAGGAGCAGTTTTAGCGTTAGGGTTGGGGTTAGGGTCAGGGTTTGAGTGCATTTAGGGGTAGGGGAGGAGTTGGGTTAGGATTAGGGTTAGGGTTTGTGTTGGTAGAATCGAGGTTTTGGGTTAGGCTTAGGGTCAGGAGAGCACTTGGGGCCATAATTCAGAGCATTTGGGCTTAGGTTCAGTGTTGAAATTGATGATTTAGTTATAGCGTTAGAACCAGGCACATTTAGGGATAGAGTTATGATTAGAATTCTCTGCATTTAGGGTTAGAGTTAAAGTTAGGGTTAGGTTTAGGGTCAGGGTTAGAATCGAGAGCATTAAGGATAGTGCTAGGGTTAGAGTTAGGTTGAGGGTTCGCTTTCGTAGAATCGAGGGTTAGGCTTAGGGTTAGGCTTAGGGTGAGGGTTAGGGTTAGAATCAAGCACAGTTTCAGTGTTAGCGTTAGGGTGAGGATTAGGGTTAAAGTGCTTTTAGGGCTAGTGGAAGGGATAGGGTTAGGATTAGGGTTAAGGTTTGTGTTGGTAGAAACGCGGTTTAGGTTTAGGCTTAGGGTCAGGATTGCATTTTGGATCAGAATCGAGTGTATTTAGGCTTTGGGTTAGTGTTCAAATTGACGATTAAGTGTTAGGGTTTGAATCGAGCACATTTAGGGTGAGAGTTATGATTAGAATTCAATGCATTTAGGGTAAGCGTTAGGGTTAGGGTTAGGTTGAGCGTCAGGGTTAAAATCGAGAGCATTTAATGATAGTGCTAGGGTTAGAGTTAGGTTTAGCGTTCGCTTTCGTAGAATTGAGGCTTAGGCTTAAGGTTAGGCTTAGGGTTAGGGTTAGGGTTAGAATCAGGCACATTTTTAGTGGTCTGCTTTTCATCAGGGTATGGCTTAGAGTGCATTTAGGGGTAGGCGTAGGAGTAGGGTTAGGATTAGGGTTAAGGTTTGTGTTGGTAGAATCGAGGTTTAGGGTTGGGCTTGGGGTCAGGAATGACTTTTGGGTTAGAGTCGAGTGCACTCAGGGTTAGGGATAGTGTTGAAATTGACGATTTAGTGTTTGCGTTAGAATCGAACACATTTAGGGTTAGAGTTTTGGTTAGAATTCGTTAGGGTTAGGGTTAGTGTAAGGGGTAGGGGTAGGGTTAGAGTGCATTTAGGGGTAGGGGTAGGGGTAGGGTTAGGATTAGGGTTAGGGTTTATGTTGGTAGAATCGAAGTTTAGGGTTAGGCGTAGGGTGAAGATTGCCTTTTGGGTTACAACTGAGTGCATTTAGAGTTAGGTTTAGTGTTGAGATTGACGATTTAGTGTTAGACTTAGAATCGAGCACATTAGGGTTAGAGTTTTGGCTAGAATCCACTGTATTTAAGCTTGGGGTTAGGGTTAGGGTTTGTGTTGGTAGAATCGAGGTTTAGGGTTAGGCTTAGGGTGAGGATTGCCTTTTGCGTTAGAGTCGAGTGCATTTAGGGTTAGGCTTAGTGTTGAGATTGACGATTTAGTGTTAGGGTTATAATAGAGCACATTAGCGTTAGAGTTATGGTTAGAATCCAGTGCATTTCGGGTTAAGATTAGGGATAGGGTTAGGTTTATGTTTAGGGTGAGGGTTAGAATCGGGTGCATTTAAGGATAGTGTTAGGGTTAGAGTTAGGTATAGGGTTAGCTTTCGTAGAATCGAGGGTCAGCGTTCGGGTGAGGGTTAGGGTTAGGATTAGGGTTAGAATCAGGAGCATTTTTAGCGTTAGGTTTGGGGTTAGGGTCAGGGTTTGAGTGCATTTAGGGGTAGGGGAGGAGTTGGGTTAAGATTAGGGTTAGGGTTTGTGTTGGTAGAATCGAGGTTTTGGGTTAGGCTTAGGGTCAGGAGAGCATTTGGGGTCATAATTCAGAGCATTTGGGCTTAGGGTTAGTGTTGAAATTGATGATTTAGTTATAGCGTTAGAATCAGGCACATTTAGGGATAGAGTTATGATTAGAATTCAGTGCATTTAGGGTGAGGGTTAGGGTTAGGATTAGGGTTAGGTTTAGGGTCAGGATTAGAATCGAGAGCATTAAGGATAGTGCTAGGGTTAGAGTTAGGTATAGGGTAAGCTTTCGTAGAATCGAGGGTCAGCGTTCGGGTGAGGGTTAGGGTTAGGATTAGGGTTAAATTCAGGAGCATTTTTAGCGTTAGGGTTGGGGTTAGGGTCAGGGTTTGAGTGCATTTAGGGGTAGGGGAGGAGTTGGGTTAGGATTAGGGTTAGGGTTTGTGTTGGTAGAATCGAGGTTTTGGGTTAGGCTTAGGGTCAGGAGAGCATTTGGGGTCATAATTCAGAGCATTTGGGCTTAGGGTTAGTGTTGAAATTGATGATTTAGTTATAGCGTTAGAATCAGGCACATTTAGGGATAGAGTTATGATTAGAATTCTCTGCATTTAGGGTTAGCGTTAAAGTTAGGGTTAGGTTTAGGGTCAGGGTTAGAATCGAGAGCATTAAGGATAGTGCTAGGGTTAGAGTTAGGTTGAGGGTTAGCTTTCGTAGAATCGAGGGTTAGGCTTAGGGTTAGGCTTAGGGTGAGTGTTAGGGTTAGAATCAAACAGAGTTTTAGTGTTAACGTTAGAGTGAGGATTAGGGTTTAAGTGCTTTTAGGGCTAGTGGAAGGGATAGGGTTAAGATATGGGTTCAGGTTTGTGTTGGTAGAATCGAGGTTTAGGTTTACGCGTAGGGTCAGGAATGCATTTTGGATCAGAATCGAGTGTATTTAGGCTTTGGGTTAGTGTTCAAATTGACGATTTAGTGTTAGGGTTTGAATCGAGCACATTTAGGGTGAGAGTTATGCTTAGAATTCAGTGCATTTAGCGTTAGCGTTAGGGTTAGGTTGAGGGTCAGGGTTAAAATCGAGAGCGTTTAAGGATAGTGGTAGGGTTAGAGTTAGGTTTAGCGTTCGCTTTCGTAGAATCGAGGGTTAGGCTTAAAGTTAGGCTTAGGGTTAGGGTTAGGGTTAGAATCAGGCACAATTTTAGTGGTCTGCTTTTCATCAGGGTATGGCTTAGAGTGCATTTAGGGCTAGGCGTAGAAGTAGGGTTAGGATTAGGGTTAAGGTTTGTGTTGGTAGAATCGAGGTTTAGGGTTGGGCTTGGTGTCAGGAATGACTTTTGGGTTATAGGCGAGTGCATTTAGGGTTAGGGATAGTGTTGAAATTGACGATTTAGTGTTTGGGTTAGAATCGAGCACATTTAGGGTTCGAGTTTTGGTTAGAATTCGTTAGGGTTAGGGTTAGTGTAAGGGGTAGGGGTAGGGTTAGAGTGCATTTAGGGGTAGGGGTAGGGGTAGGGTTAGGATTAGGGTTAGGGTTTGTGTTGGTAGAATCGAAGTTTAGGGTTAGGCGTAGGGTGAGGATTGCCTTTTGGGTTACAACTGAGTGCATTTAAAGTTAGGGTTAGTGTTGAGATTGACGATTTAGTGTTAGACTTAGAATCGAGCACATTAGGGTTAGAGTTATGGCTAGAATCCACTCTATTTAAGCTTAGGGTTAGCGTTAGGGTTTGTATTGGTAGAATCGAGGTTTAGTGTTAGGCTTAGGGTCAGGAGAGCATTTGGGGTCATAATTCAGAGCATTTGGGCTTAGGGTTAGTGTTGAAATTGATGATTTAGTTATAGCGTTAGAATCAGGCACATTTAGGGATAGAGTTATGATTAGAATTCAGTGCATTTAGGGTTAGGGTTGGGGTTAGGGATAGGGTTAGGTTTAGTGTCAGGGTTAGAATCGAGAGCATTAAGGATAGTGCTAGGGTTAGAGTTAGGTTTAGGGTTAGCTTTCGTAGAATCGAGGGTTAGGCTTAGGGTTAGGCTTAGGGTGAGGGTTAGGGTTAGAACCAAGCACAGTTTTAGTGTTAGCGTTAGGGTGAGGATTAGGGTTAAAGTGCTTTTAGGGCTAGTGGAAGGGATAGGGTTAGGAATAGGGTTAAGGTTTGTGTTGGTAGAATCGATGTTTAGATTTAGCCTTAGGGTCAGGATTGCATTTTGGGTCAGAATCGAGTGTATTTAGGCTTTGGGTTAGTGTTCAAATTGACGATTTAGTGTTAGGCTTTGAATCGAGCACATTTAGGGTGAGAGTTATGCTTAGAATTCAGTGCATTTAGGGTTAGCGTTAGGGTTAGGGTTAGGTTGAGCGTCAGGGTTAAAATCGAGAGCATTTAAGGATAGTGCTAGGGTTAGAGTTAGGTTTAGCGTTCACTTTCGTAGAATCGAGGGTTAGGCTTAAGGTTAGGCTTAGGGTTAGGGTTAGGGTTAGAATCAGGCACATTTTTAGTGGTCTGCTTTTCATCAGGGTATGGCTTAGAGTGCATTCAGGGGTAGGCGTAGGACTAGGGTTAGGATTAGGGTTAAGGTTTGTGTTGGTAGAATCGAGGTTTAGGGTTGGGCTTGGGGTCAGGAATGACTTTTGTGTTAGAGTCGAGTACATTCAGGGTTAGGGATAGTGTTGAAATTGACGATTTAGTGTTTGCGTTAGAATCGAGAACATTTAGGGTTAGAGTTTCGGTTAGAATTCGTTAGGGTTAGGGTTAGTGTAAGGGGTAGGGGTAGGGTTAGAGTGCATTTAGGGGTAGGGGTAGGGGTAGGGTTAAGATTAGGGTTAGGGTTTGTGTTGGTAGAATCGAAGTTTAGGGTTAGGCGTAGGGTGAGGATTGGCTTTTGGGTTACAACTGAGTGCATTTACAGTTAGGGTTAGTGTTGAGATTGACGATTTAGTGTTAGACTTAGAATCGAGCACATTAGGGTTAGAGTTATGGCTAGAATCCACTGTATTTGAGCTTGGGGTTAGGGTTAGGGTTTGTGTTGGTAGAATCGAGGTTTAGGGTTAGACTTAGGGTCAGGATTGCCTTTTGGGTTAGAGTCGAGTGCATGTAGGGTTAGGCTTAGTGTTGAGATTGAGGATTTAGTGTTAGGGTTATAATAGAGCATATTAGGGTTAGAGTTTTGGTTAGAATCCAGTGCATTTAGGGTTAGGATTAGGGATAGGATTAGGTTTATGTTTAGGGTGAGCGTTAGAATCGAGTGCATTTAAGGATAGTGTTAGGGTTAAAGTTAGGTATGGGGTTAGCTTTCATAGAATCGAGGGTGAGTGTTCGGGTGAGGGTTAGGGTTAGGATTAGGGTTAGAATCAGGAGCATTTTTAGCGTTAGGGTTGGGGTTAGGGTCAGGGTTTGAGTGCATTTAGAGGTAGGGAAGGAGTTGGGTTAGGATTAGGGTTAGGGTTTGTGTGGGTAGAATCGAGGTTTTGGGTTAGGCTGAGGGTCAGGAGAGCATTTCGGGTCATAATTCAGAACATTTGGGCTTAGGGTTAGTGTTGAAATTGATGATTTAGTTATAGCGTTAGTATCAGGCACATTTAGGGATAGAGTTATGATTAGAATTCAGTGCATTTAGGGTTAGGGTTAGGGTTAGGGTTAGGGTTAGGTTTAGCGTCAGGGTTAGAATCGAGAGCATTAAGTATAGTGCTAGGGTTAGAGTTAGGTTTAGGGTTAGCTTTTGTAGAATCGAGGGTCAGTGTTCGGGTGAGGGTTAGGGTTAGGATTAGGGTTAGAATCAGGAGCAGTTTCAGCGTTAGGGTTGTGGTTAGGGTCAGAGTTTGAGTGCATTTAGGGGTAGGGGAGGAGTTGGGTTAGGATTAGGGTTAGGGTTTGTGTTGGTAGAATCGAGGTTTTGGGTTAGGCTTAGGGTCAGGAGAGCATTTGGGGCAATAATTGAGAGCATTTGGGCTTAGATTCAGTGTTGAAATTGATGATTTAGGTATAGCGTTAGAATCAGGCACATTTAGGGATAGAGTTATGATTAGAATTCAGTGCATTTAGGGTTATGGTTAGGGTTAGGGTTAGGTTTAGGGTCAGGGTTAGAATCGAGAGCATTAAGGATAGTGCTAGGGTTAGGGTTAGGTTTAGGGTCAGCGTTAGAATCGAGAGCATTAAGGATAGTGCTAGGGTTAGAGTTAGGTTGAGGGTTCGCTTTCGTAGAATCGAGGGTTAGGCTTAGGGTTAGGCTTAGGGTGAGGGTTAGGGTTAGAATCAAGCACAGTTTCAGTGTTAGCGTTAGGGTGAGGATTAGGGTTAAAGTGCTTTTAGGGCTAGTGGAAGGGATAGGGTTAGGATTAGGGTTAAGGTTTGTGTTGGTAGAAACGCGGTTTAGGTTTAGGCTTAGGGTCAGGATTGCATTTTGGATCAGAATCGAGTGTATTTAGGCTTTGGGTTAGTGTTCAAATTGACGATTTAGTGTTAGGGTTTGAATCGAGCACATTTAGGGTGTGAGTTATGATTAGAATTCAATGCATTTAGGGTTATCGTTAGGGTTAGGGTTAGGTTGAGCGTCAGGGTTAAAATCGAGAGCATTTAATGATAGTGCTAGGGTTAGAGTTAGGTTTAGCGTTCGCTTTCGTAGAATTGAGGCTTAGGCTTAAGGTTAGGCTTAGGGTTAGGGTTAGGGTTAGAATCCGGCACATTTTTAGTGGTCTGCTTTTCATCAGGGTATGGCTTAGAGTGCATTTAGGGGTAGGCGTAGGAGTAGGGTTAGGATTAGGGTTAAGGTTTGTGTTGGTAGAATCGAGGTTTAGGGTTGGGCTTGGGGTCAGGAATGACTTTTGGGTTAGAGTCGAGTGCATTCAGGGTTAGGGATAGTCTTGAAATTGACGATTTAGTGTTTGCGTTAGAATCGAGCACATTTAGGGTTAGAGTTTTGGTTAGAATTCGTTAGGGTTAGGGTTAGTGTAAGGGGTAGGGGTAGGGTTAGAGTGCATTTAGGGGTAGGGGTAGGGGTAGGGTTAGGATTAGGGTTAGGGTTTATGTTGGTAGAATCGAAGTTTAGGGTTAGGCGTAGGGTGAAGATTGCCTTTTGGGTTACAACTGAGTGCATTTAGAGTTAGGTTTAGTGTTGAGATTGACGATTTAGTGTTAGACTTAGAATCGAGCATATTAGAGTTAGAGTTTTGGCTAGAATCCACTGTATTTAAGCTTGGGGTTAGGGTTAGGGTTTGTGTTGGTAGAATCGAGGTTTAGGGTTAGGCTTAGGGTGAGGATTGCCTTTTGCGTTAGAGTCGAGTGCATTTAGGGTTAGGCTTAGTGTTGAGATTGACGATTTAGTGTTAGGGTTATAATAGAGCACGTTAGCGTTAGAGTTATGGTTAGAATCCAGTGCATTTCGGGTTAAGATTAGGGATAGGGTTAGGTTTATGTTTAGGGTGAGGGTTAGAATCGGGTGCATTTAAGGATAGTGTTAGGGTTAGAGTTAGGTATAGGGTTAGCTTTCGTAGAATCGAGGGTCAGCGTTCGGGTGAGGGTTAGGGTTAGGATTAGGGTTAGAATCAGGAGCATTTTTAGCGTTAGGGTTGGGGTTAGGGTCAGGGTTTGAGTGCATTTAGGGGTAGGGGAGGAGTTGGGTTAGGATTAGGGTTAGGGTTTGTGTTGGTAGAATCGAGGTTTTGGGTTAGGCTTAGGGTCAGGAGAGCATTTGGGGTCATAATTCAGAGCATTTGGGCTTAGGGTTAGTGTTGAAATTGATGATTTAGTTATAGCGTTAGAATCAGGCACATTTAGGGATAGAGTTATGATTAGAATTCACTGCATTTAGGGTTAGCGTTAAAGTTAGGGTTAGGTTTAGGGTCAGGGTTAGAATCGAGAGCATTAAGGATAGTGCTAGGGTTAGAGTTAGGTTGAGGGTTAGCTTTCGTAGAATCGAGGGTTAGGCTTAGGGTTAGGCTTAGGGTGAGTGTTAGGGTTAGAATCAAACAGAGTTTTAGTGTTAACGTTAGAGTGAGGATTAGGGTTAAAGTGCTTTTAGGGCTAGTGGAAGGGATAGGGTTAAGATATGGGTTCAGGTTTGTGTTGGTAGAATCGAGGTTTAGGTTTACGCGTAGGGTCAGGAATGCATTTTGGATCAGAATCGAGTGTATTTAGGCTTTGGGTTAGTGTTCAAATTGACGATTTAGTGTTAGGGTTTGAATCGAGCACATTTAGGGTGAGAGTTATGCTTAGAATTCAGTGCATTTAGCGTTAGCGTTAGGGTTAGGTTGAGGGTCAGGGTTAAAATCGAGAGCGTTTAAGGATAGTGCTAGGGTTAGAGTTAGGTTTAGCGTTCGCTTTCGTAGAATCGAGGGTTAGGCTTAAAGTTAGGCTTAGGGTTAGGGTTAGGGTTAGAATCAGGCACAATTTTAGTGGTCTGCTTTTCATCAGTGTATGGCTTAGAGTGCATTTAGGGGTAGGCGTAGGAGTAGGGTTAGGATTAGGGTTAAGGTTTGTGTTGGTAGAATCGAGGTTTAGGGTTGGGCTTGGTGTCAGGAATGACTTTTGGGTTATAGGCGAGTGCATTTAGGGTTAGGGATAGTGTTGAAATTGAGGATTTAGTGTTTGGGTTAGAATCGAGCACATTTAGGGTTCGAGTTTTAGTTAGAATTCGTTAGGGTTAGGGTTAGTGTAAGGGGTAGGGGTAGGGTTAGAGTGCATTTAGGGGTAGGGGTAGGGGTAGGGTTAGGATTAGGGTTAGGGTTTGTGTTGGTAGAATCGAAGTTTAGGGTTAGGCGTAGGGTGAGGATTGCCTTTTGGGTTACAACTGAGTGCATTTAAAGTTAGGGTTAGTGTTGAGATTGACGATTTAGTGTTAGACTTAGAATCGAGCACATTAGGGTTAGAGTTATGGCTAGAATCCACTCTATTTAAGCTTAGGGTTAGCGTTAGGGTTTGTATTGGTATAATCGAGGTTTAGGGTTAGGCTTAGGGTCAGGATTGCCTTTTGGGTTAGAGTCCAGGGCAGTTAGGGTTAGGCATAGTGTTGAGATTGACGATTTAGTGTTAGGGTTATAATCGAGCACATCAGGGTTAGAGTTATGGTTAGAATCCAGTGCATTTAGGGTTAGGATTAGGGATGGGGTTAGGTTTATGTTTAGGGTGAGGGTTAGAATCGAGTGCATTTAAGGATAGTGTGAGGGTTAGAGTTAGGTATCGGGTTAGCTTTCGTAGAATCGAGGGTCAGTGTTCGGGTGAGGGTTAGGGTTAGGATTAGGTTTAGAATCAGGAGCATTTTTAGCGTTAGGGTTGGGGTTAGGGTCAGGGTTTGAGTGCATTTAGGGGTAGGGGAGGAGTTGGGTTAGGATTAGGGTTAGGGTTTGTGTTGGTAGAATCGAGGTTTTGGGTTAGGCTTATGGTCAGGAGAGCATTTGGGGTCATAATTCAGAGCATATGGGCTTAGGGTTAGAGTTGAAATTGATGATTTAGTTATAGCGTTGGAATCAGGCACATTTAGGGATAGAGTTATGATTAGAATTCAGTGCATTTAGGGTTAGGGTTAGGATTAGGGTTAGGTTTAGGGTCAGGGTTAGAATCGAGAGCATTAAGGATAGTGCTAGGGTTAGAGTTAGGTTTAGGGTTAGCTTTCGTAGAATCGAGTGTTAGGCTTAGGGTTAGGCTTAGGGTGAGGGTTAGGGTTAGAATCAAGCACAGTTTTAGTGTTAGCGTTAGGGTGAGGGTTAGGGTTAAAGTGCTTTTAGGGCTAGTGGTAGGGGTAGTGTTAGGATTAGGGTTAAGGTTTGTGTTGGTAGAATCGAGGTTTAGGTTTAGCCTAGGGTCAGGATTGCATTTTGGATCAGAATCGAGTGTATTTAGGCTTTGGGTTAGTGTTCAAATTGGCGATTTAGTGTTAGGCTTTGAATCGAGCACATTTAGGGTGAGAGTTATGCTTAGAATTCAGTGCATTTAGGGTTAGCGTTAGGGTTACGGTTAGGTTGAGGGTCAGGGTTAAAATCGAGAGCATTTAAGGATAGTGCTAGGGTTAGAGTTAGGTTTAGCGTTCGCTTTCGTAGAATCGAGGGTTAGGCTTAAGGTTAGGCTTAGGGTTACGGTTAGGGTTAGAATCAGGCACATTTTTAGTGGTCTGCTTTTCATCAGGGTATGGCTTAGAGTGCATTAAGGGGTAGGCGTAGGAGTAGGGTTAGGATTAGGGTTAAGGTTTGTGATGGTAGAATCGAGGTTTAGGGTTGGGCTTGGGGTCAGGAATGACTTTTGGGTTAGAGTCGAGTGCATTCAGGGTTAGGGATAGTGTTGAAATTGACGATTTAGTGTTTGGGTTAGAATCGAGCACATTTAGGGTTAGAGTTTTGGTTAGAATTCGTTAGGGTTAGGGTTAGGGTTAGTGTAAGGGGTAGGGGTAGGGTTAGAGTGCATTTAGGGGCACGGGTAGGGGTAGGGTTAGGATTAGGGTTAGGGTTTGTGTTGGTAGTATCGAAGTTTAGGGTTAGGCGTAGGGTGAGGATTGCCTTTTGGGTTACAACTGAGTGCATTTAGAGTTCGGGTTAGTGTTGAGATTGACGATTTAGTGTTAGACTTAGAATCGAGCACATTAGGGTTAGAGTTATGGCTAGAATCCACTATATTTAAGCTTAGGGTTAGGGTTATGGTTTGTGTTGGTAGAATCGAGGTTTAGGGTTAGGCTTAGGGTCAGGATTGCCTTTTGGGTTAGAGTCGAGTGCATTTAGGGTCAGGCTTAGTGTTGAGATTGACGATTTAGTGTTAGGGTTATAATCGAGCACATTAGGGTTAGAGTTATGGTTAGAATCCAGTGCATTTAGGGTGAGGATTAGGGATAGGGTTAGGTTTATGTTTAGGGTGAGGGTTAGAATCGAGTGCATTTAAGGATAGTGTTAGGGTTAGAGTTAGGTATAGGGTTAGCTTTCGTAGAATCGAGGGTCAGTGTTCGGGTGAGGGTTAGGGTTAGGATTCAGGTTAGAATCAGGAGCATTTTTAGCGTTAGCGTTGGGGTTAGGGTCAGGGTTTGAGTGCATTTAGGGGTAGGGGAGGAGTTGGGTTAGGATTAGGGTTAGGGTTTGTGTTGGTAGAATCGAGGTTTTGGGTTAGGCTTAGGGTCAGGAGAGCATTTGGGGTCATAATTCAGAGCATTTGGGCTTAGGGTTAGAGTTGAAATTGATGATTTAGTTATAGCGTTAGAATCAGGCACATTTAGGGATAGAGTTATGATTAGAATTCAGTGCATTTAGGGTTAGGGTTAGGGTTAGGGTTAGGTTTAGGGTCAGGGTTAGAATCGAGAGCATTAAGGATAGTGCTAGGGTTAGAGTTAGGTTTAGGGTTAGCTTTCGTAGAATCGAGGGTTAGGCTTAGGTTTAGGCTTAGGGTGAGGGTTAGGGTTAGAATCAAGCACAGTTTTAGTGTTAGCGTTAGGGTGAGGGTTAGGGTTAAAGTGCTTTTAGGGCTAGTGGAAGGGATAGGGTTAGGATTAGGGTTAAGGTTTGTGTTGGTAGAATCGAGGTTTAGGTTTAGCCTTAGGGTCAGGATTGCATTTTGGATCAGAATCGATTGTATTTAGGCTTTGGGTTAATGTTCAAATTGACGATTTAGTGTTAGGGTTTGAATCGAGCACATTTGCGGTGAGAGTTATGCTTAGAATTCAGTGCATTTAGGGTTAGCATTAGGGTTAGGGTTAGGTTGAGGGTCAGGGTTAAAATCGAGAGCATTTAAGGATAGTGCTAGGGTTAGAGTTAGGTTTAGAGTTCGCTTTCGTAGAATCGAGGGTTAGGCTTAAGGTTAGGCTTAGGGTTAGTGTTAGGGTTAGAATCAGGCACATTTTTAGTGGTCTGCTTTTCATCAGGGTATGGCTTAGAGTGCATTTAGGGGTAGGCGTAGGAGTAGGGTTAGGATTAGGGTTAAGGTTTGTGTTGGTAGAATCGAGGTTTAGGGTTGGGCTTGGGGTCAGGAATGACTTTTGGGTTAGAGTCGAGTGCATTCAGGGTTAGGGATAGTGTTGAAATTGACGATTTAGTGTTTGGGTTAGAATCCAGCACATTTAGGGTTAGAGTTTTGGTTAGAATTCGTTAGGGTTAGGGTTAGTGTAAGGGGTAGGGGTAGGGTTAGAGTGCATTTAGCGGCAGGGGTAGGTGTAGGGTTAGGATTAGGGTTAGTGTTTGTGTTGGTTGAATCGAAGTTTAGGGTTAGGCAGAGGGTGAGGATTGCCTTTTGGGTTACAACTGAGTGCATTTAGAGTTAGGGTTAGTGTTGAGATTGACGATTTAGTGTTAGACTTAGAATCGAGCACATTAGGGTTAGAGTTATGGCTAGAATCCACTCTATTTAAGCTTAGGGTTAGGGTTAGGGTTTGTATTGGTAGAATCGAGGTTTAGGGTTAGGCTTAGGGTCAGGATTGCCTTTTGGGTTAGAGTCGAGTGCATTTAGGGTTAGGCTTAGTGTTGTTTGACGATTTAGTGTTAGGGTTATAATCGAGCACATTAGGGTTACAGTTATGGTTAGAATCCAGTGCATTTCGGGTTAGGATTAGGGATAGGGTTAGGTTTATGTTTAGGGTGAGGGTTAGAATCGAGTGCATTTAAGGATAGTGTTAGGGTTAGAGTTAGGTATAGGGGTAGCTTTCATAGAATCGAGGGTCAGTGTTCGGGTGAGGGTTAGGGTTAGGATTAGGGTTAGAATCAGAAGCATTTTTAGCGTTAGGGTTGGGGTTAGGGTCAGGGTTTGAGTGCATTTAGAGGTAGGGGAGGAGTTGGGTTAGGATTAGGCTTAGGGTTTGTGTTGGTAGAATCGAGGTTTTGGGTTAGGCTTAGGGTCAGGAGAGCATTTGGGGTCATAATTCAGAGCATTTGGGCTTAGGGTTAGAGTTGAAATTGATGATTTAGTTATAGCGTTAGAATCAGGCACATTTAGGGATAGAGTTATGATTAGAATTCAGTGCATTTAGGGTTAGGGTTAGGGTTAGGGTTAGGGTTAGGGTTAGGTTTAGGGTCAGGGTTAGAATCGAGAGCATTAAGAATAGTGCTAGGGTTAGAGTTAGGTTTAGGGTTATCTTTCGTAGAATCGAGGGTTAGGCTTAGGGTTAGGTTTAGTGTGAGAGTTAGGGTTAGTATCAAGCACAGTTTTAGTGTTAACGTTAAGGTGAGGATTAAGGTTAAAGTGCTTTTAGGGCTAGTGGAAGGGATAGGTTAGGATTAGGGTTAAGGTTTGTGTTGGTAGAATCGAGGTTTAGGTTTAGCCTTAGGGTCAGGATTGCATTTTGGATCAGAATCGAGTGTATTTAGTCTTTGGGTTAGTGTTCAAATTGACGATTTAGTGTTAGGGTTTGAATCGAGCACATTTGGGGTGAGAATTATGCTTAGAATTCAGTGCATTTAGGGTTAGCGTTAGGGTTAGGGTTAGGTTGAGGGTCAGGGTTAAAATCGAGAGCGTTTAAGGATAGTGCTAGGGTTAGAGTTAGGTTTAGCGTTCGCTTTCGCAGAATCGAGGGTTAGGCTTAAGGTTAGGCTTAGGGTAAGGGTTAGGGTTAGAATCAGGCACAATTTTAGTGGTCTGCTTTTCATCAGGGTACGGCTTAGAGTGCATTTAGGGGTAGGCGTAGGAGTAGGGTTAGAATTAGGGTTAAGGTTTGTGTTGGTGGAATCGAGGTTTAGGGTTGGGCTTGGGGTCAGGAATGACTTTTGGGTTAGAGTCGAGTGCATTCAGGGTTAGGGATAGTGTTGAAATTGACGATTTAGTGTTTGGGTTAGAATCGAGCACATTTAGGGTTAGAGTTTTGGTTAGAATTCGTTAGGGTTAGGGTTAGTGTAAGGGGTAGGGGTAGGGTTAGAGTGCATTTAGGGGTAGGGGTAGGGGTAGGGTTAGGATTAGGGTTAGGGTTTGTGTTGGTAGAATCGAAGTTTAGGGTTAGGCGTAGGGTGAGGATTGCCTTTTGGGTTACAACTGAGTGCATTTAGAGTTAGGGTTAGTGTTGAGATTGACGATTTAGTGTTAGACTTAGAATCGAGCACATTAGGGTTAGAGTTATGGCTAGAATTCACGATATGTAAGCTTAGGGTTAGGGTTAGGGTTTGTGTTGGTAGAATCGAGGTTTAGGGTTAGGCTTAGGGTCAGGATGGCCTTTTGGGTTAGAGTCGAGTGCATTTAGGGTTAAGCTTAGTGTTGAGATTGACGATTTAGTGTTAGGGTTATAATCGAGCACATTAGGGTTAGAGTTATGGTTAGAACCCAGTGCATTTAGGGTGACGATTAGGGATAGGGTTAGGTTTATATTTAGGGTGAGGGTTAGAATCGAGTGCATTTAAGGATAGTGTTAGGGTTAGAGTTAGGTATAGGGTTAGCTTTCGTAGAATCAAGGGTCAGTGTTCGGGTGAGGGTTAGGGTTAGGATTAGGGTTAGAATCAGGAGCATTTTTAGCGTTAGGGTTGGGGTTAGGGTCAGGGTTTGAGTGCATTTAGGGCTAGGGGAGGAGTTGGGTTAGGATTAGGGTTAGGGTTTGTGTTGGTAGAATCGAGGTTTTGGGTTAGGCTTATGGTCAGGAGAGCATTTGGGGTCATAATTCAGAGCATTTGGGCTTAGGGTTAGAGTTGAAATTGATGATTTAGTTATAGCGTTAGAATCAGGCACATTTAGGGATAGAGTTATGATTAGAATTCAGTGCATTTAGGGTTAGGGTTAGGGTTAGGGTTAGGTTTAGGGTCAGGGTTAGAATCGAGAGCATTAAGGATAGTGCTAGGGTTAGAGTTAGGTTTAGGGTTAGCTTTCGTAGAATCGAGGGTTAGGCTTAGGTTTAGGCTTAGGGTGAGGGTTAGGGTTAGAATCAAGCACAGTTTTAGTGTTACCGTTAGGGTGAGGATTAGGGTTAAAGTGCTTTTAGGGCTAGTGGAAGAGATAGGGTTAGGATTAGGGTGAAGGTTTGTGTTGGTAGAATCGAGGTTTAGGTTTAGCCTTAGGGTCAGGATTGCATTTTGGATCAGAATCGAGTGTATTTAGACTTTGGGTTAGTGTTCAAATTGACGATTTAAAGTTAGGGTTTGAATCGAGCACATTTGGGGTGAGAGTTATGCTTAGAATTCAATGCATTTAGGGTTAGCGTTAGGGTTAGGGTTAGGTTTAGGGTCAGGGTTAAAATCGAGAGCGTTTAAGGATAGTGCTAGGGTTAGAGTTAAGTTTAGCGTTCGCTTTCGTAGAATCGAGGGTTAGGCTTAAGGTTAGGCTTAGGATTAGGGTTAGGGTTAGAATCAGGCACATTTTTAGTGGTCTGCTTTTCATCAGGGTATGGCTTAGAGTGCATTTAGGGGTAGGCGTAGGAGTAGGGTTAGGATTAGGGTTAAGCTTTGTGTTGGTAGAATCGAGGTTTAGGGTTGGGCTTGGGGTCAGGAATGACTTTTGGGTTAGAGTCGAGTGCATTTAGGGTTAGGGATAGTGTTGAAATCGACGATTTAGTGTTTGCGTTAGAATCGAGCACATTTAGGGTTAGAGTTTTGGTTAGAATTCGTTAGGGTTAGGGTTAGTGTAAGGGGTAGGGGTAGGGTTAGAGTGCATTTAGGGGTAGGGGTAGGGGTAGGGTTAGGATTAGGGTTAGGGTTTGTTTTGGTAGAATCGAAGTTTAGGGTTAGGCGTAGGGTGAGGATTGCCTTTTGGGTTGCAACTGAGTGCATTTAGAGTTAGGGTTAGTGTTGAGATTGACGATTTAGTGTTAGACTTAGAATCGAGCACATTAGGGTTAGAGTTATGGCTAGAATCCACTCTATTTAAGCGTAGGGTTAGGGTTAGGGTTTGTATTGGTAGAATCGAGGTTTAGGGTTAGGCTTAGGGTCAGGATTGCCTTTTGGGTTAGAGTCTAGTGCAGTTAGGGTCAGGCTTAGTGTTGAGATTGACGATTTAGTGTTAGGGTTATAATCGAGCACATTAGGGTTTAAGTTATGGTTAGAACCCAGTGCATTTAGTGTTAGGATTAGGGATAGGGTTAGGTTTATGTTTAGGGTGAGGGTTAGAATCGAGTGCATTTAAGGATAGTGTTAGTGTTAGAGTTAGGTATAGGGTTAGCTTTCATAGAATCGAGGGTCAGTGTTTGGGTGAGGGTTAGGGTTAGGATTAGGGTTAGAATCAGGAGCATTTTTAGCGTTAGGGTTGGGGTTAGGGTCAGGGTTTGAGTGCATTTAGAGGTAGGGAAGGAGTTGGGTTAGGATTAGGGTTAGGGTTTGTGTGGGTAGAATCGAGGTTTTGGGTTAGGCTTAGGGTCAGGAGAGCATTTGGGGTCATAATTAGAGCATTTGGGCTTAGGGTTAGTGTTGAAATTGATGATTTAGTTATAGCGTTAGAATCAGGCACATTTAGGGATAGAGTTATGCTTAGAATTCAGTGCATTTAGGGTTAGCGTTAGGGTTACGGTTAGGTTGAGGGTCAGGGTTAAAATCGAGAGCATTTAAGGATAGTGCTAGGGTTAGAGTTAGGTTTAGCGTTCGCTTTCGTAGAATCGAGGGTTAGGCTTAAGGTTAGGCTTAGGGTTACGGTTAGGGTTAGAATCAGGCACATTTTTAGTGGTCTGCTTTTCATCAGGGTATGGCTTAGAGTGCATTAAGGGGTAGGCGTAGGAGTAGGGTTAGGATTAGGGTTAAGGTTTGTGATGGTAGAATCGAGGTTTAGGGTTGGGCTTGGGGTCAGGAGTGACTTTTGGATTAGAGTCGAGTGCATTCAGGGTTAGGGATAGTGTTGAAATTGACGATTTAGTGTTTGGGTTAGAATCGAGCACATTTAGGGTTAGAGTTTTGGTTAGAATTCGTTAGGGTTAGGGTTAGGGTTAGTGTAAGGGGTAGGGGTAGGGTTAGAGTGCATTTAGGGGCACGGGTAGGGGTAGGGTTAGGATTAGGGTTAGGGTTTGTGTTGGTAGTATCGAAGTTTAGGGTTAGGCGTAGGGTGAGGATTGCCTTTTGGGTTACAACTGAGTGCATTTAGAGTTAGGGTTAGTGTTCAGATTGACGATTTAGTGTTAGACTTAGAATCGAGCACATTAGGGTTAGAGTTATGGCTAGAATCCACTCTATTTAAGCTTAGGGTTAGGGTTAGGGTTTGTGTTGGTAGAATCGAGGTTTAGGGTTAGGCTTAGGGTCAGGATTGCCTTTTGGGTTAGAGTCGAGTGCATTTAGGGTCAGGCTTAGTGTTGAGATTGACGATTTAGTGTTAGGGTTATAATCGAGCACATTAGGGTTAGAGTTATGGTTAGAATCCAGTGCATTTAGGGTGAGGATTAGGGATAGGGTTAGGTTTATGTTTAGGGTGAGGGTTAGAATCGAGTGCATTTAAGGATAGTGTTAGGGTTAGAGTTAGGTATAGGGTTAGCTTTCGTAGAATCGAGGGTCAGTGTTCGGGTGAGGGTTAGGGTTAGGATTCAGGTTAGAATCAGGAGCATTTTTAGCGTTAGCGTTGGGGTTAGGGTCAGGGTTTGAGTGCATTTAGGGGTAGGGGAGGAGTTGGGTTAGGATTAGGGTTAGGGTTTGTGTTGGTAGAATCGAGGTTTTGGGTTAGGCTTAGGGTCAGGAGAGCATTTGGGGTCATAATTCAGAGCATTTGGGCTTAGGGTTAGAGTTGAAATTGATGATTTAGTTATAGCGTTAGAATCAGGCACATTTAGGGATAGAGTTATGATTAGAATTCAGTGCATTTAGGGTTAGGGTTAGGGTTAGGGTTAGGTTTAGGGTCAGGGTTAGAATCGAGAGCATTAAGGATAGTGCTAGGGTTAGAGTTAGGTTTACGGTTAGCTTTCGTAGAATCGAGGGTTAGGCTTAGGTTTAGGCTTAGGGTGAGGGTTAGGGTTAGAATCAAGCACAGTTTTAGTGTTAGCGTTAGGGTGAGGGTTAGGGTTAAAGTGCTTTTAGGGCTAGTGGAAGGGATAGGGTTAGGATTAGGGTTAAGGTTTGTGTTGATAGAATCGAGGTTTAGGTTTAGCCTTAGGGTCAGGATTGCATTTTGGATCAGAATCGATTGTATTTAGGCTTTGGGTTAATGTTCAAATTGACGATTTAGTGTTAGGGTTTGAATCGAGCACATTTGCGGTGAGAGTTATGCTTAGAATTCAGTGCATTTAGGGTTAGCATTAGGGTTAGGGTTAGGTTGAGGGTCAGGGTTAAAATCGAGAGCATTTAAGGATAGTGCTAGGGTTAGAGTTAGGTTTAGAGTTCGCTTTCGTAGAATCGAGGGTTAGGCTTAAGGTTAGGCTTAGGGTTAGTGTTAGGGTTAGAATCAGGCACATTTTTAGTGGTCTGCTTTTCATCAGGGTATGGCTTAGAGTGCATTTAGGGGTAGGCGTAGGAGTAGGGTTAGGATTAGGGTTAAGGTTTGTGTTGGTAGAATCGAGGTTTAGGGTTGGGCTTGGGGTCAGGAATGACTTTTGGGTTAGAGTCGAGTGCATTCAGGGTTAGGGATAGTGTTGAAATTGACGATTTAGTGTTTGGGTTAGAATCCAGCACATTTAGGGTTAGAGTTTTGGTTAGAATTCGTTAGGGTTAGGGTTAGTGTAAGGGGTAGGGGTAGGGTTAGAGTGCATTTAGCGGCAGGGGTAGGTGTAGGGTTAGGATTAGGGTTAGTGTTTGTGTTGGTTGAATCGAAGTTTAGGGTTAGGCAGAGGGTGAGGATTGCCTTTTGGGTTACAACTGAGTGCATTTAGAGTTAGGGTTAGTGTTGAGATTGACGATTTAGTGTTAGACTTAGAATCGAGCACATTAGGGTTAGAGTTATGGCTAGAATCCACTCTATTTAAGCTTAGGGTTAGGGTTAGGGTTTGTATTGGTAGAATCGAGGTTTAGGGTTAGGCTTAGGGTCAGGATTGCCTTTTGGGTTAGAGTCGAGTGCATTTAGGGTTAGGCTTAGTGTTGTTTGACGATTTAGTGTTAGGGTTATAATCGAGCACATTAGGGTTACAGTTATGGTTAGAATCCAGTGCATTTCGGGTTAGGATTAGGGATAGGGTTAGGTTTATGTTTAGGGTGAGGGTTAGAATCGAGTGCATTTAAGGATAGTGTTAGGGTTAGAGTTAGGTATAGGGGTAGCTTTCATAGAATCGAGGGTCAGTGTTCGGGTGAGGGTTAGGGTTAGGATTAGGGTTAGAATCAGAAGCATTTTTAGCGTTAGGGTTGGGGTTAGGGTCAGGGTTTGAGTGCATTTAGAGGTAGGGGAGGAGTTGGGTTAGGATTAGGCTTAGGGTTTGTGTTGGTAGAATCGAGGTTTTGGGTTAGGCTTAGGGTCAGGAGAGCATTTGGGGTCATAATTCAGAGCATTTGGGCTTAGGGTTAGAGTTGAAATTGATGATTTAGTTATAGCGTTAGAATCAGGCACATTTAGGGATAGAGTTATGATTAGAATTCAGTGCATTTAGGGTTAGGGTTAGGGTTAGGGTTAGGGTTAGGTTTAGGGTCAGGGTTAGAATCGAGAGCATTAAGAATAGTGCTAGGGTTAGAGTTAGGTTTAGGGTTATCTTTCGTAGAATCGAGGGTTAGGCTTAGGGTTAGGTTTAGTGTGAGAGTTAGGGTTAGTATCAAGCACAGTTTTAGTGTTAACGTTAAGGTGAGGATTAAGGTTAAAGTGCTTTTAGGGCTAGTGGAAGGGATAGGTTAGGATTAGGGTTAAGGTTTGTGTTGGTAGAATCGAGGTTTAGGTTTAGCCTTAGGGTCAGGATTGCATTTTGGATCAGAATCGAGTGTATTTAGTCTTTGGGTTAGTGTTCAAATTGACGATTTAGTGTTAGGGTTTGAATCGAGCACATTTGGGGTGAGAATTATGCTTAGAATTCAGTGCATTTAGGGTTAGCGTTAGGGTTAGGGTTAGGTTGAGGGTCAGGGTTAAAATCGAGAGCGTTTAAGGATAGTGCTAGGGTTAGAGTTAGGTTTAGCGTTCGCTTTCGCAGAATCGAGGGTTAGGCTTAAGGTTAGGCTTAGGGTAAGGGTTAGGGTTAGAATCAGGCACAATTTTAGTGGTCTGCTTTTCATCAGGGTACGGCTTAGAGTGCATTTAGGGGTAGGCGTAGGAGGAGGGTTAGAATTAGGGTTAAGGTTTGTGTTGGTGGAATCGAGGTTTAGGGTTGGGCTTGGGGTCAGGAATGACTTTTGGGTTAGAGTCGAGTGCATTCAGGGTTAGGGATAGTGTTGAAATTGACGATTTAGTGTTTGGGTTAGAATCGAGCACATTTAGGGTTAGAGTTTTGGTTAGAATTCGTTAGGGTTAGGGTTAGTGTAAGGGGTAGGGGTAGGGTTAGAGTGCATTTAGGGGTAGGGGTAGGGGTAGGGTTAGGATTAGGGTTAGGGTTTGTGTTGGTAGAATCGAAGTTTAGGGTTAGGCGTAGGGTGAGGATTGCCTTTTGGGTTACAACTGAGTGCATTTAGAGTTAGGGTTAGTGTTGAGATTGACGATTTAGTGTTAGACTTAGAATCGAGCACATTAGGGTTAGAGTTATGGCTAGAATTCACGATATGTAAGCTTAGGGTTAGGGTTAGGGTTTGTGTTGGTAGAATCGAGGTTTAGGGTTAGGCTTAGGGTCAGGATGGCCTTTTGGGTTAGAGTCGAGTGCATTTAGGGTTAAGCTTAGTGTTGAGATTGACGATTTAGTGTTAGGGTTATAATCGAGCACATTAGGGTTAGAGTTATGGTTAGAACCCAGTGCATTTAGGGTGAGGATTAGGGATAGGGTTAGGTTTATATTTAGGGTGAGGGTTAGAATCGAGTGCATTTAAGGATAGTGTTAGGGTTAGAGTTAGGTATAGGGTTAGCTTTCGTAGAATCAAGGGTCAGTGTTCGGG
Source organism: Notamacropus eugenii (assembly GCF_028372415.1). Classification (NCBI taxonomy): domain Eukaryota; kingdom Metazoa; phylum Chordata; class Mammalia; order Diprotodontia; family Macropodidae; genus Notamacropus; species Notamacropus eugenii. Next base: position 358,883 of record NW_027325095.1, read on the forward strand.
TGAGGGTTAGGGTTAGGATTAGGGTTAGAATCAGGAGCATTTTTAGCGTTAGGGTTGGGGTTAGGGTCAGGGTTTGAGTGCATTTAGGGCTAGGGGAGGAGTTGGGTTAGGATTAGGGTTAGGGTTTGTGTTGGTAGAATCGAGGTTTTGGGTTAGGCTTATGGTCAGGAGAGCATTTGGGGTCATAATTCAGAGCATTTGGGCTTAGGGTTAGAGTTGAAATTGATGATTTAGTTATAGCGTTAGAATCAGGCACATTTAGGGATAGAGTTATGATTAGAATTCAGTGCATTTAGGGTTAGGGTTAGGGTTAGGGTTAGGTTTAGGGTCAGGGTTAGAATCGAGAGCATTAAGGATAGTGCTAGGGTTAGAGTTAGGTTTAGCGTTAGCTTTCGTAGAATCGAGGGTTAGGCTTAGGTTTAGGCTTAGGGTGAGGGTTAGGGTTAGAATCAAGCACAGTTTTAGTGTTAGCGTTAGGGTGAGGATTAGGGTTAAAGTGCTTTTAGGGCTAGTGGAAGAGATAGGGTTAGGATTAGGGTGAAGGTTTGTGTTGGTAGAATCGAGGTTTAGGTTTAGCCTTAGGGTCAGGATTGCATTTTGGATCAGAATCGAGTGTATTTAGACTTTGGGTTAGTGTTCAAATTGACGATTTAAAGTTAGGGTTTGAATCGAGCACATTTGGGGTGAGAGTTATGCTTAGAATTCAGTGCATTTAGGGTTAGCGTTAGGGTTAGGGTTAGGTTTAGGGTCAGGGTTAAAATCGAGAGCGTTTAAGGATAGTGCTAGGGTTAGAGTTAGGTTTAGCGTTCGCTTTCGTAGAATCGAGGGTTAGGCTTAAGGTTAGGCTTAGGATTAGGGTTAGGGTTAGAATCAGGCACATTTTTAGTGGTCTGCTTTTAATCAGGGTATGGCTTAGAGTGCATTTAGGGGTAGGCGTAGGAGTAGGGTTAGGATTAGGGTTAAGCTTTGTGTTGGTAGAATCGAGGTTTAGGGTTGGGCTTGGGGTCAGGAATGACTTTTGGGTTAGAGTCGAGTGCATTTAAGGTTAGGGATAGTGTTGAAATCGACGATTTAGTGTTTGGGTTAGAATCGAGCACATTTAGGGTTAGAGTTTTGGTTAGAATTCGTTAGGGTTAGGGTTAGTGTAAGGGGTAGGGGTAGGGTTAGAGTGCATTTAGGGGTAGGGGTAGGGGTAGGGTTAGGATTAGGGTTAGGGTTTGTTTTGGTAGAATCGAAGTTTAGGGTTAGGCGTAGGGTGAGGATTGCCTTTTGGGTTACAACTGAGTGCATTTAGAGTTAGGGTTAGTGTTGAGATTGACGATTTAGTGTTAGACTTAGAATCGAGCACATTAGGGTTAGAGTTATGGCTAGAATCCACTCTATTTAAGCGTAGGGTTAGGGTTAGGGTTTGTATTGGTAGAATCGAGGTTTAGGGTTAGGCTTAGGGTCAGGATTGCCTTTTGGGTTAGAGTCCAGTGCAGTTAGGGTCAGGCTTAGTGTTGAGATTGACGATTTAGTGTTAGGGTTATAATCGAGCACATTAGGGTTTAAGTTATGGTTAGAACCCAGTGCATTTAGTGTTAGGATTAGGGATAGGGTTAGGTTTATGTTTAGGGTGAGGGTTAGAATCGAGTGCATTTAAGGATAGTGTTAGTGTTAGAGTTAGGTATAGGGTTAGCTTTCATAGAATCGAGGGAAAGTGTTTGGGTGAGGGTTAGGGTTAGGATTAGGGTTAGAATCAGGAGCATTTTTAGCGTTAGGGTTGGGGTTAGGGTCAGGGTTTGAGTGCATTTAGAGGTAGGGAAGGAGTTGGGTTAGGATTAGGGTTAGGGTTTGTGTGGGTAGAATCGAGGTTTTGGGTTAGGCTTAGGGTCAGGAGAGCATTTGGGGTCATAATTAGAGCATTTGGGCTTAGGGTTAGTGTTGAAATTGATGATTTAGTTATAGCGTTAGAATCAGGCACATTTAGGGATAGAGTTATGATTAGAATTCAGTGCATTTAGGGTTAGGGTTGGGGTTAGAGATAGGGTTAGGTTTAGTGTCAGGGTTAGAATCGAGAGCATTAAGGATAGTGCTAGGGTTAGAGTTAGGTTTAGGGTTAGCTGTCGTAGAATCGAGGGTTAGGCTTAGGGTTAGGCTTAGGGTGAGGGTTAGGGTTAGAACCAAGCACAGTTTTAGTGTTAGCGTTAGGGTGAGGATTAGGGTTAAAGTGCTTTTAGGGCTAGTGGAAGGGATAGGGTTAGGAATAGGGTTAAGGTTTGTGTTGGTAGAATCGATGTTTAGATTTAGCCTTAGGGTCAGGATTGCATTTTGGGTCAGAATCGAGTGTATTTAGGCTTTGGGTTAGTGTTCAAATTGACGATTTAGTGTTAGGGTTTGAATCGAGCACATTTAGGGTGAGAGTTATGCTTAGAATTCAGTGCATTTAGGGTTAGCGTTAGGGTTAGGGTTAGGTTGAGGGTCAGGGTTAAAATCGAGAGCATTTAAGGATAGTGCGAGGGTTAGAGTTAGGTTTAGCGTTCACATTCGTAGAATCGAGGGTTAGGCTTAAGGTTAGGCTTAGGGTTAGGGTTAGGGTTAGAATCAGGCACATTTTTAGTGGTCTGCTTTTCATCAGGGTATGGCTTAGAGTGCATTCAGGGGTAGGCGTAGGACTAGGGTTAGGATTAGGGTTAAGGTTTGTGTTGGTAGAATCAAGGTTTAGGGTTGGGCTTGGGTTCAGGAATGACTTTTGGGTTAGAGTCGAGTGCATTTAGGTTTAGGGATAGTGTTGAAATTGACGATTTAGTGTTTGCGTTAGAATCGAGAACATTTAGGGTTAGAGTTTTGGTTAGAATTCGTTAGGGTTAGGGTTAGTGTAAGGGGTAGGGGTAGGGTTAGAGTGCATTTAGGGGTAGGGGTAGGGGTAGGGTTAGGATTAGGGTTAGGGTTTGTGTTGGTAGAATCGAAGTTTAGGGTTAGGCGTAGGGTGAGGATTGCCTTTTGGGTTACAACTGAGTGCATTTAGAGTTAGGGTTAGTGTTGAGATTGACGATTTAGTGTTAGACTTAGAATCGAGCACATTAGGGTTAGAGTTATGGCTAGAATCCACTGTATTTGAGCTTGGGGTTAGGGTTAGGGTTTGTGTTGGTAGAATCGAGGTTTAGGGTTAGACTTAGGGTCAGGATTGCCTTTTGGGTTAGAGTCGAGTGCATTTAGGGTTAGGCTTAGTGTTGAGATTGACGATTTAGTGTTAGGGTTATAATAGAGCATATTAGGGTTAGAGTTATGGTTAGAATCCAGTGCATTTAGGGTTAGCATTAGGGATAGGATTAGGTTTATGTTTAGGGTGAGCGTTAGAATCGAGTGCTTTTAAGGATAGTGTTAGGGTTAAAGTTAGGTATAGGGTTAGCTTTCATAGAATCGAGGGTGAGTGTTCGGGTGAGGGTTAGGGTTAGGATTAGGGTTAGAATCAGGAGCATTTTTAGCGTTAGGGTTGGGGTTAGGGTCAGGGTTTGAGTGCATTTAGAGGTAGGGAAGGAGTTGGGTTAGGATTAGGGTTAGGGTTTGTGTGCGTAGAATCGAGGTTTTGGGTTAGGCTGAGGGTCAGGAGAGCATTTCGGGTCATAATTCAGAACATTTGGGCTTAGGGTTAGTGTTGAAATTGATGATTTAGTTATAGCGTTAGAATCAGGCACATTTAGGGATAGAGTTATGATTAGAATTCAGTGCATTTAGGGTTATTGTTAGGGTTAGGGTTAGGGTTAGGTTTAGCGTCAGGGTTAGAATCGAGAGCATTAAGTATAGTGCTAGGGTTAGAGTTAGGTTTAGGGTTAGCTTTTGTAGAATCGAGGGTCAGTGTTCGGGTGAGGGTTAGGGTTAGGATTAGGGTTAGAATCAGGAGCAGTTTTAGCGTTAGGGTTGGGGTTAGGGTCAGGGTTTGAGTGCATTTAGGGGTAGGGGAGGAGTTGGGTTAGGATTAGGGTTAGGGTTTGTGTTGGTAGAATCGAGGTTTTGGGTTAGGCTTAGGGTCAGGAGAGCATTTGGGGCCATAATTCAGAGCATTTGGGCTTAGGGTTAGTGTTGAAATTGATGATTTAGTTATAGCGTTAGAATCAGGCACATTTAGGGATAGAGTTATGATTAGAATTCAGTGCATTTAGGGTTAGGGTTAGGGTTAGAGTTAGGTTTAGCGTTCGCTTTCGTAGAATTGAGGCTTAGGCTTAAGGTTAGGCTTAGGGTTAGGGTTAGGTTTAGAATCCGGCACATTTTTAGTGGTCTGCTTTTCATCAGGGTATGGCTTAGAGTGCATTTAGGGGTAGGCGTAGGAGTAGGGTTAGGATTAGGGTTAAGGTTTGTGTTGGTAGAATCGAGGTTTAGGGTTGCGCTTGGGGTCAGGAATGACTTTTGGGTTAGAGTCGAGTGCATTCAGGGTTAGGCTTAGTGTTGAGATTGACGATTTAGTGTTAGACTTAGAATCGAGCACATTAGGGTTAGAGTTATGGCTAGAATCCAATATATTTAAGCTTAGGGTTAGGGTTAGGGTTTGTGTTGGTAGAATCGAGGTTTTGGGTTAGGCTTAGGGTCAGGATTGCCTTTTGGGTTAGAGTCGAGTGCATTTAGGGTTAGGCTTAGTGTTGAGATTGACGATTTATTGTTAGGGTTATAATCGAGCACATTAGGGTTAGAGTTATGGTTAGAATCCAGTGCATTTAGGGTTAGGATTAGGGATAGGGTTAGGTTTATGTTTAGGGTGAGGGTTAGAATCGAGTGCATTTAAGGATAGTGTTAGGGTTAGAGTTAGGTAGAGGGTTAGCTTTCGTAGAATCGAGGGTCAGCGTTAGGGTGCGGGTTAGGGTTAGGATTAGGGTTAGAATCAGGAGCATTTTTAGCGTTAGGGTTGGGGTTAGGGTCAGGGTTTGAGTGCATTTAGGGGTAGGGGAGGAGTTGGGTTAGGATTAGGGTTAGGGTTTGTGTTGGTAGAATCGAGGTTTTGGGTTAGGCTTAGGGTCAGCAGAGCATTTGGGGTCATAATTCAGAGCATTTGGGCTTAGGGTTAGTGTTGAAATTGATGATTTAGTTATAGCGTTAGAATCAGGCACATTTAGGGATAGAGTTATGGTTAGAATTCAGTGCATTTAGGGTTAGGGTTGGGGTTAGGGATAGGGTTAGGTTTAGTGTCAGGGTTAGAATCGAGAGCATTAAGGATAGTGCTAGGGTTAGAGTTAGGTTTAGGGTTAGCTTTCATAGAATCGAGGGTTAGGCTTAGGGTTAGGCTTAGGGTGAGGGTTAGGGTTAGAACCAAGCACAGTTTTAGTCTTAGCGTTAGGGTGAGGATTAGGGTTAAAGTGCTTTTAGGGCTAGTGGAACGGATAGGGTTAGGAATAGGGTTAAGGTTTGTGTTGGTAGAATCGATGTTTAGATTTAGCCTTAGGGTCAGGATTGCATTTTGGGTCAGAATCGAGTGTATTTAGGCTTTGGGTTAGTGTTCAAATTGACGATTTAGTGTTAGGGTTTGAATCGAGCACATTTAGGGTGACAGTTATGCTTAGAATTCAGTGCATTTAGGGTTAGCGTTAGGGTTAGGGTTAGGTTGAGCGTCAGGGTTAAAATCGAGAGCATTTAAGGATAGTGCGAGGGTTAGAGTTAGCTTTAGCGTTCACTTTCGTAGAATCGAGGGTTAGGCTTAAGGTTAGGCTTAGGGTTAGGGTTAGGGTTAGAATCAGGCACATTTTTAGTGGTCTGCTTTTCATCAGGGTATGGCTTAGAGTGCATTTAGGGGTAGGCGTAGGAGTAGGGTTAGGATTAGGGTTAGGGTTTCTGTTGGTAGAATCGAGGTTTAGGGTTGGGCTTGGGTTCAGGAATGACTTTTGTGTTAGAGTCGAGTACATTCAGGGTTAGGGATAGTGTTGAAATTGACGATTTAGTGTTTGCGTTAGAATCGAGAACATTTAGGGTTAGAGTTTTGGTTATAATTCGTTAGGGTTAGGGTTAGTGTAAGGGGTAGGGGTAGGGTTAGAGTGCATTTAGGGGTAGGGGTAGGGGTAGGGTTAGGATTAGGGTTAGGGTTTGTGTTGGTAGAATCGAAGTTTAGGGTTAGGCGTAGGGTGAGGATTGCCTTTTGGGTTACAACTGAGTGCATTTAGAGTTAGGGTTAGTGTTGAGATTGACGATTTAGTGTTAGACTTAGAATCGAGCACATTAGGGTTAGAGTTATGGCTAGAATCCACTGTATTTGAGCTTGGGGTTAGGGTTAGGGTTTGTGTTGGTAGAATCGAGGTTTAGGGTTAGACTTAGGGTCAGGATTGCCTTTTGGGTTAGAGTCGAGTGCATTTAGGGTTAGGCTTAGTGTTGAGATTGACGATTTAGTGTTAGGGTTATAATAGAGCATATTAGGGTTAGAGTTATGGTTAGAATCCAGTGCATTTAGGGTTAGCATTAGGGATAGGATTAGGTTTATGTTTAGGGTGAGCGTTAGAATCGAGTGCTTTTAAGGATAGTGTTAGGGTTAAAGTTAGGTATAGGGTTAGCTTTCATAGAATCGAGGGTGAGTGTTCGGGTGAGGGTTAGGGTTAGGATTAGGGTTAGAATCAGGAGCATTTTTAGCGTTAGGGTTGGGGTTAGGGTCAGGGTTTGAGTGCATTTAGAGGTAGGGAAGGAGTTGGGTTAGGATTAGGGTTAGGGTTTGTGTGCGTAGAATCGAGGTTTTGGGTTAGGCTGAGGGTCAGGAGAGCATTTCGGGTCATAATTCAGAACATTTGGGCTTAGGGTTAGTGTTGAAATTGATGATTTAGTTATAGCGTTAGAATCAGGCACATTTAGGGATAGAGTTATGATTAGAATTCAGTGCATTTAGGGTTATTGTTAGGGTTAGGGTTAGGGTTAGGTTTAGCGTCAGGGTTAGAATCGAGAGCATTAAGTATAGTGCTAGGGTTAGAGTTAGGTTTAGGGTTAGCTTTTGTAGAATCGAGGGTCAGTGTTCGGGTGAGGGTTAGGGTTAGGATTAGGGTTAGAATCAGGAGCAGTTTTAGCGTTAGGGTTGGGGTTAGGGTCAGGGTTTGAGTGCATTTAGGGGTAGGGGAGGAGTTGGGTTAGGATTAGGGTTAGGGTTTGTGTTGGTAGAATCGAGGTTTTGGGTTAGGCTTAGGGTCAGGAGAGCATTTGGGGCCATAATTCAGAGCATTTGGGCTTAGGGTTAGTGTTGAAATTGATGATTTAGTTATAGCGTTAGAATCAGGCACATTTAGGGATAGAGTTATGATTAGAATTCAGTGCATTTAGGGTTAGGGTTAGGGTTAGAGTTAGGTTTAGCGTTCGCTTTCGTAGAATTGAGGCTTAGGCTTAAGGTTAGGCTTAGGGTTAGGGTTAGGTTTAGAATCCGGCACATTTTTAGTGGTCTGCTTTTCATCAGGGTATGGCTTAGAGTGCATTTAGGGGTAGGCGTAGGAGTAGGGTTAGGATTAGGGTTAAGGTTTGTGTTGGTAGAATCGAGGTTTAGGGTTGCGCTTGGGGTCAGGAATGACTTTTGGGTTAGAGTCGAGTGCATTCAGGGTTAGGCTTAGTGTTGAGATTGACGATTTAGTGTTAGACTTAGAATCGAGCACATTAGGGTTAGAGTTATGGCTAGAATCCAATATATTTAAGCTTAGGGTTAGGGTTAGGGTTTGTGTTGGTAGAATCGAGGTTTTGGGTTAGGCTTAGGGTCAGGATTGCCTTTTGGGTTAGAGTCGAGTGCATTTAGGGTTAGGCTTAGTGTTGAGATTGACGATTTATTGTTAGGGTTATAATCGAGCACATTAGGGTTAGAGTTATGGTTAGAATCCAGTGCATTTAGGGTTAGGATTAGGGATAGGGTTAGGTTTATGTTTAGGGTGAGGGTTAGAATCGAGTGCATTTAAGGATAGTGTTAGGGTTAGAGTTAGGTAGAGGGTTAGCTTTCGTAGAATCGAGGGTCAGCGTTAGGGTGCGGGTTAGGGTTAGGATTAGGGTTAGAATCAGGAGCATTTTTAGCGTTAGGGTTGGGGTTAGGGTCAGGGTTTGAGTGCATTTAGGGGTAGGGGAGGAGTTGGGTTAGGATTAGGGTTAGGGTTTGTGTTGGTAGAATCGAGGTTTTGGGTTAGGCTTAGGGTCAGCAGAGCATTTGGGGTCATAATTCAGAGCATTTGGGCTTAGGGTTAGTGTTGAAATTGATGATTTAGTTATAGCGTTAGAATCAGGCACATTTAGGGATAGAGTTATGGTTAGAATTCAGTGCATTTAGGGTTAGGGTTGGGGTTAGGGATAGGGTTAGGTTTAGTGTCAGGGTTAGAATCGAGAGCATTAAGGATAGTGCTAGGGTTAGAGTTAGGTTTAGGGTTAGCTTTCATAGAATCGAGGGTTAGGCTTAGGGTTAGGCTTAGGGTGAGGGTTAGGGTTAGAACCAAGCACAGTTTTAGTCTTAGCGTTAGGGTGAGGATTAGGGTTAAAGTGCTTTTAGGGCTAGTGGAACGGATAGGGTTAGGAATAGGGTTAAGGTTTGTGTTGGTAGAATCGATGTTTAGATTTAGCCTTAGGGTCAGGATTGCATTTTGGGTCAGAATCGAGTGTATTTAGGCTTTGGGTTAGTGTTCAAATTGACGATTTAGTGTTAGGGTTTGAATCGAGCACATTTAGGGTGACAGTTATGCTTAGAATTCAGTGCATTTAGGGTTAGCGTTAGGGTTAGGGTTAGGTTGAGCGTCAGGGTTAAAATCGAGAGCATTTAAGGATAGTGCGAGGGTTAGAGTTAGCTTTAGCGTTCACTTTCGTAGAATCGAGGGTTAGGCTTAAGGTTAGGCTTAGGGTTAGGGTTAGGGTTAGAATCAGGCACATTTTTAGTGGTCTGCTTTTCATCAGGGTATGGCTTAGAGTGCATTTAGGGGTAGGCGTAGGAGTAGGGTTAGGATTAGGGTTAGGGTTTCTGTTGGTAGAATCGAGGTTTAGGGTTGGGCTTGGGTTCAGGAATGACTTTTGTGTTAGAGTCGAGTACATTCAGGGTTAGGGATAGTGTTGAAATTGACGATTTAGTGTTTGCGTTAGAATCGAGAACATTTAGGGTTAGAGTTTTGGTTATAATTCGTTAGGGTTAGGGTTAGTGTAAGGGGTAGGGGTAGGGTTAGAGTGCATTTAGGGGTAGGGGTAGGGGTAGGGTTAGGATTAGGGTTAGGGTTTGTGTTGGTAGAATCGAAGTTTAGGGTTAGGCGTAGGGTGAGGATTGCCTTTTGGGTTACAACTGAGTGCATTTAGAGTTAGGGTTAGTGTTGAGATTGACGATTTAGTGTTAGACTTAGAATCGAGCACATTAGGGTTAGAGTTATGGCTAGAATCCACTGTATTTGAGCTTGGGGTTAGGGTTAGGGTTTGTGTTGGTAGAATCGAGGTTTAGGGTTAGACTTAGGGTCAGGATTGCCTTTTGGGTTAGAGTCGAGTGCATTTAGGGTTAGGCTTAGTGTTGAGATTGACGATTTAGTGTTAGGGTTATAATAGAGCATATTAGGGTTAGAGTTATGGTTAGAATCCAGTGCATTTAGGGTTAGCATTAGGGATAGGATTAGGTTTATGTTTAGGGTGAGCGTTAGAATCGAGTGCTTTTAAGGATAGTGTTAGGGTTAAAGTTAGGTATAGGGTTAGCTTTCATAGAATCGAGGGTGAGTGTTCGGGTGAGGGTTAGGGTTAGGATTAGGGTTAGAATCAGGAGCATTTTTAGCGTTAGGGTTGGGGTTAGGGTCAGGGTTTGAGTGCATTTAGAGGTAGGGAAGGAGTTGGGTTAGGATTAGGGTTAGGGTTTGTGTGCGTAGAATCGAGGTTTTGGGTTAGGCTGAGGGTCAGGAGAGCATTTCGGGTCATAATTCAGAACATTTGGGCTTAGGGTTAGTGTTGAAATTGATGATTTAGTTATAGCGTTAGAATCAGGCACATTTAGGGATAGAGTTATGATTAGAATTCAGTGCATTTAGGGTTATTGTTAGGGTTAGGGTTAGGGTTAGGTTTAGCGTCAGGGTTAGAATCGAGAGCATTAAGTATAGTGCTAGGGTTAGAGTTAGGTTTAGGGTTAGCTTTTGTAGAATCGAGGGTCAGTGTTCGGGTGAGGGTTAGGGTTAGGATTAGGGTTAGAATCAGGAGCAGTTTTAGCGTTAGGGTTGGGGTTAGGGTCAGGGTTTGAGTGCATTTAGGGGTAGGGGAGGAGTTGGGTTAGGATTAGGGTTAGGGTTTGTGTTGGTAGAATCGAGGTTTTGGGTTAGGCTTAGGGTCAGGAGAGCATTTGGGGCCATAATTCAGAGCATTTGGGCTTAGGGTTAGTGTTGAAATTGATGATTTAGTTATAGCGTTAGAATCAGGCACATTTAGGGATAGAGTTATGATTAGAATTCAGTGCATTTAGGGTTAGGGTTAGGGTTAGAGTTAGGTTTAGCGTTCGCTTTCGTAGAATTGAGGCTTAGGCTTAAGGTTAGGCTTAGGGTTAGGGTTAGGTTTAGAATCCGGCACATTTTTAGTGGTCTGCTTTTCATCAGGGTATGGCTTAGAGTGCATTTAGGGGTAGGCGTAGGAGTAGGGTTAGGATTAGGGTTAAGGTTTGTGTTGGTAGAATCGAGGTTTAGGGTTGCGCTTGGGGTCAGGAATGACTTTTGGGTTAGAGTCGAGTGCATTCAGGGTTAGGCTTAGTGTTGAGATTGACGATTTAGTGTTAGACTTAGAATCGAGCACATTAGGGTTAGAGTTATGGCTAGAATCCAATATATTTAAGCTTAGGGTTAGGGTTAGGGTTTGTGTTGGTAGAATCGAGGTTTTGGGTTAGGCTTAGGGTCAGGATTGCCTTTTGGGTTAGAGTCGAGTGCATTTAGGGTTAGGCTTAGTGTTGAGATTGACGATTTATTGTTAGGGTTATAATCGAGCACATTAGGGTTAGAGTTATGGTTAGAATCCAGTGCATTTAGGGTTAGGATTAGGGATAGGGTTAGGTTTATGTTTAGGGTGAGGGTTAGAATCGAGTGCATTTAAGGATAGTGTTAGGGTTAGAGTTAGGTAGAGGGTTAGCTTTCGTAGAATCGAGGGTCAGCGTTAGGGTGCGGGTTAGGGTTAGGATTAGGGTTAGAATCAGGAGCATTTTTAGCGTTAGGGTTGGGGTTAGGGTCAGGGTTTGAGTGCATTTAGGGGTAGGGGAGGAGTTGGGTTAGGATTAGGGTTAGGGTTTGTGTTGGTAGAATCGAGGTTTTGGGTTAGGCTTAGGGTCAGCAGAGCATTTGGGGTCATAATTCAGAGCATTTGGGCTTAGGGTTAGTGTTGAAATTGATGATTTAGTTATAGCGTTAGAATCAGGCACATTTAGGGATAGAGTTATGGTTAGAATTCAGTGCATTTAGGGTTAGGGTTGGGGTTAGGGATAGGGTTAGGTTTAGTGTCAGGGTTAGAATCGAGAGCATTAAGGATAGTGCTAGGGTTAGAGTTAGGTTTAGGGTTAGCTTTCATAGAATCGAGGGTTAGGCTTAGGGTTAGGCTTAGGGTGAGGGTTAGGGTTAGAACCAAGCACAGTTTTAGTCTTAGCGTTAGGGTGAGGATTAGGGTTAAAGTGCTTTTAGGGCTAGTGGAACGGATAGGGTTAGGAATAGGGTTAAGGTTTGTGTTGGTAGAATCGATGTTTAGATTTAGCCTTAGGGTCAGGATTGCATTTTGGGTCAGAATCGAGTGTATTTAGGCTTTGGGTTAGTGTTCAAATTGACGATTTAGTGTTAGGGTTTGAATCGAGCACATTTAGGGTGACAGTTATGCTTAGAATTCAGTGCATTTAGGGTTAGCGTTAGGGTTAGGGTTAGGTTGAGCGTCAGGGTTAAAATCGAGAGCATTTAAGGATAGTGCGAGGGTTAGAGTTAGCTTTAGCGTTCACTTTCGTAGAATCGAGGGTTAGGCTTAAGGTTAGGCTTAGGGTTAGGGTTAGGGTTAGAATCAGGCACATTTTTAGTGGTCTGCTTTTCATCAGGGTATGGCTTAGAGTGCATTTAGGGGTAGGCGTAGGAGTAGGGTTAGGATTAGGGTTAGGGTTTCTGTTGGTAGAATCGAGGTTTAGGGTTGGGCTTGGGTTCAGGAATGACTTTTGTGTTAGAGTCGAGTACATTCAGGGTTAGGGATAGTGTTGAAATTGACGATTTAGTGTTTGCGTTAGAATCGAGAACATTTAGGGTTAGAGTTTTGGTTATAATTCGTTAGGGTTAGGGTTAGTGTAAGGGGTAGGGGTAGGGTTAGAGTGCATTTAGGGGTAGGGGTAGGGGTAGGGTTAGGATTAGGGTTAGGGTTTGTGTTGGTAGAATCGAAGTTTAGGGTTAGGCGTAGGGTGAGGATTGCCTTTTGGGTTACAACTGAGTGCATTTAGAGTTAGGGTTAGTGTTGAGATTGACGATTTAGTGTTAGACTTAGAATCGAGCACATTAGGGTTAGAGTTATGGCTAGAATCCACTGTATTTGAGCTTGGGGTTAGGGTTAGGGTTTGTGTTGGTAGAATCGAGGTTTAGGGTTAGGCTTAGGGTCAGGATTGCCTTTTGGGTTAGAGTCGAGTGCATTTAGGGTTAGGCTTAGTGTTGAGATTGACGATTTAGTGTTAAGGTTATAATAGAGCACATTAGGGTTAGAGTTATGGTTAGAATCCAGTGCATTTAGGGTTAGGATTAGGGATAGGATTAGGTTTATGTTTAGGGTGAGCGTTAGAATCGAGTGCATTTAAGGATAGTGTTAGGGTTAAAGTTAGTTATAGGGTTAGCTTTCATAGAATCGAGGGTGAGTGTTCGGGTGAGGGTTAGGGTTAGGATTAGTGTTAGAATCAGGAGCATTTTTAGCGTTAGGGTTGGGGTTAGGGTCAGGTTTAAGTGCATTTAGAGGTAGGGAAGGAGTTGGGTTAGGATTAGGGTTAGGGTTTGTGTGGGTAGAATCGAGGTTTTGGGTTAGGCTGAGGGTCAGGAGAGCATTTCGGGTCATAATTCAGAGCATTTGTGCTTAGGGTTAGTGTTGAAATTGATGATTTAGTTATAGCGTTAGAATCAGGCACATTTAGGGATAGAGTTATGATTAAAATTCAGTGCATTTAGGGTTAGGGTTAGGGTTAGGGTTAGGTTTAGTGTCAGGGTTAGAAACGAGAGCATTAAGGATAGTGCTAGGGTTAGAGTTAGGTTTAGGTTTAGCTTTCGTAGAATCGAGGGTTAGGCTTAGGGTGAGTGTTAGGGTTAGAATCAAGCACAGTTTTAGTGTTAACGTTAGAGTGAGGATTAGGGTTAAAGTGCTTTTAGGGCTAGTGGAAGGGATAGGGTTAAGATATGGGTTAAGGTTTGTGTTGGTAGAATCGAGGTTTAGGTTTACGATTAGGGTCAGGAATGCATTTTGGATCAGAATCGAGTGTATTGAGGCTTTGGGTTAGTGTTCAAATTGACGATTTAGTGTTAGGGTTTGAATCGAGCACATTTAGGGTGAGAGTTATGCTTAGAATTCAGTGCATTTAGCGTTAGCGTTAGGGTTAGGTTGAGGGTCAGGGTTAAAATCGAGAGCATTTAAGGATAGTGCTAGGGTTAGAGTTAGGTTTAGCGTTCGCTTTCGTAGAATCGAGGGTTAGGCTTAAAGTTAGGCTTAGGGTTAGGGTTAGGGTTAGAATCAGGCACAATTTTAGTGGTCTGCTTTTCATGAGGGTATGTCTTAGAGTGCATTTAGGGGTAGGCGTAGGAGTAGGGTTAGGATTAGGGTTAAGGTTTGTGTTGGTAGAATCGAGGTTTAGGGTTGGGCTTGGGGTCAGGAATGACTTTTGGGTTACAGGCGAGTGCATTTAGGGTTAGGGATAGTGTTGAAATTGACGATTTAGTGTTTGGGTTAGAATCGAGCACATTTAGGGTTCGAGTTTTGGTTAGAATTCGTTAGGGTTAGGGTTAGTGTAAGGGGTACGGGTAGGGTTAGAGTGCATTTAGGGGTAGGGGTAGGGGTAGGGTTAGGATTAGGGTTAGGGTTTGTGTTGGTAGAATCGAAGTTTAGGGTTAGGCGTAGGGTGAGGTTTGCCTTTTGGGTTATAACTGAGTGCATTTAAAGTTAGGGTTAGTGTTGAGATTGACGATTTAGTGTTAGACTTAGAATCGAGCACATTAGGGTTAGAGTTATGGCTAGAATCCACTCTATTTAAGCTTAGGGTTAGCGTTAGGGTTTGTATTGGTAGAATCGAGGTTTAGGGTTAGGCTTAGGGTCAGGATTGCCTTTTGGGTTAGAGTCCAGGGCAGTTAGGGTTAGGCTTAGTGTTGAGATTGACGATTTAGTGTTAGGGTTATAATCGAGCACATTAGGGTTAGAGTTATGGTTAGAATCCAGTGCATTTAGGGTGAGGATTAGGGATAGGGTTAGGTTTATGTTTAGGGTGAGCGTTAGAATCGAGTGCATTTAAGGATAGTGTTAGGGTTAGAGTTAGGTATCGGGTTAGCTTTCGTACAATCGAGGGTCAGTGTTCGGGTGAGGGTTAGGGTTAGGATTAGGTTTAGAATCAGGAGCATTTTTAGCGTTAGGGTTGGGGTCAGGGTCAGGGTTTGAGTGCATTTATGGGTAGGGGAGGAGTTGGGTTAGGATTAGGGTTAGGGTTTGTGTTGGTAGAATCGAGGTTTTGGGTTAGGCTTATGGTCAGGAGAGCATTTGGGGTCATAATTCAGAGCATATGGGGTTAGGGTTAGAGTTGAAATTGATGATTTAGTTATAGCGTTGGAATCAGGCACATTTAGGGATAGAGTTATGATTAGAATTCAGTGCATTTAGGGTTAGGGTTAGGGTTAGGGTTAGGTTTAGGGTCAGGGTTAGAATCGAGAGCATTAAGGATAGTGCTAGGGTTAGAGTTAGGTTTAGGGTTAGCTTTCGTAGAATCGAGGGTTAGGGTTACGGTTAGGCTTAGGGTGAGGGTTAGGGTTAGAATCAAGCACAGTTTTAGTGTTAGCGTTAGGGTGAGGGTTAGGGTTAAAGTGCTTTTAGGGCTAGTGGTAGGGGTAGTGTTAGGATTAGGGTGAAGGTTTGTGTTGGTAGATTCGAGGTTTAGGTTTAGCCTAGGGTCAGGATTGCATTTTGGATCAGAATCGAGTGTATTTAGGCTTTGGGTTAGTGTTCAAATTGGCGATTTAGTGTTAGGGTTTGAATCGAGCACATTTAGGGTGAGAGTTATGCTTAGAATTCAGTGCATTTAGGGTTAGCGTTAGGGTTAGGGTTAGGTTGAGGGTCAGGGTTAAAATCGAGAGCATTTAAGGATAGTGCTAGGGTTAGAGTTAGGTTTAGCGTTCGCTTTCGTAGAATCGAGGGTTAGGCTTAAGGTTAGGATTAGGCTTAGGGTTAGGGTTAGAATCAGGCACATTTTTAGTGGTCTGCTTTTCATCAGGGTATGGCTTAGAGTGCATTAAGGGGTAGGCGTAGGACTAGGGTTAGGATTAGGGTTAAGGTTTGTGATGGTAGAATCGAGGTTTAGGGTTGGGCTTGGGGTCAGGAATGACTTTTGGGTTAGAGTCGAGTGCATTCAGGGTTAGGGATAGTGTTGAAATTGACGATTTAGTGTTTGGGTTAGAATCGAGCACATTTAGGGTTAGAGTTTTGGTTAGAATTCGTTAGGGTTAGGGTTAGGGTTAGTGTAAGGAGTAGGGGTAGGGTTAGAGTGCATTTAGGGGCAGGGGTAGGGTTAGGATTAGGGTTAGGGTTTGTGTTGGTAGAATCGAAGTTTAGGGTTAGGCGTAGGGTGAGGATTGCCTTTTGGGTTACAACTGAGTGCATTTAGAGTTAGGGTTAGTGTTGAGATTGACGATTTAGTGTTAGACTTAGAATCGAGCACATTAGGGTTAGAGTTATGGCTAGAATCCACGATATTTAAGCTTAGGGTTAGGGTTAGGGTTTGTGTTGGTAGAATCGAGGTTTAGGGTTAGGCTTAGGGTCAGGATTGCCTTTTGGGTTAGAGTCGAGTGCATTTAGGGTCAGGCTTAGTGTTGAGATTGACGATTTAGTGTTAGGGTTATAATCGAGCACATTAGGGCTAAAGTTATGGTTAGAATCCAGTGCATTTAGGGTTAGGATTAGGGATAGGGTTAGGTTTATGTTTAGGGTGAGGGTTAGAATCGAGTGCATTTAAGGATAGTGTTAAGGTTAGAGTTAGTTATAGGGTTACCTTTCGTACAATCGAGGGTCAGTGTTCGGGTGAGGGTTAGGGTTAGGATTAGGTTTAGAATCAGGAGCATTTTTAGCGTTAGGGTTGGGGTCAGGGTCAGGGTTTGAGTGCATTTATGGGTAGGGGAGGAGTTGGGTTAGGATTAGGGTTAGGGTTTGTGTTGGTAGAATCGAGGTTTTGGGTTAGGCTTATGGTCAGGAGAGCATTTGGGGTCATAATTCAGAGCATTTGGGATTAGGGTTAGAGTTGAAATTGATGATTTAGTTATAGCGTTGGAATCAGGCACATTTAGGGATAGAGTTATGATTAGAATTCAGTGCATTTAGGGTTAGGGTTAGGGTTAGGGTTAGGTTTAGGGTCAGGGTTAGAATCGAGAGCATTAAGGATAGTGCTAGGGTTAGAGTTAGGTTTAGGGTTAGCTTTCGTAGAATCGAGGGTTAGGGTTACGGTTAGGCTTAGGGTGAGGGTTAGGGTTAGAATCAAGCACAGTTTTAGTGTTAGCGTTAGGGTGAGGGTTAGGGTTAAAGTGCTTTTAGGACTAGTGGTAGGGGTAGTGTTAGGATTAGGGTTAAGGTTTGTGTTGGTAGAATCGAGGTTTAGGTTTAGCCTAGGGTCAGGATTGCATTTTGGATCAGAATCGAGTGTATTTAGGCTTTGGGTTAGTGTTCAAATTGGCGATTTAGTGTTAGGGTTTGAATCGAGCACATTTAGCGTGAGAGTTATGCTTAGAATTCAGTGCATTTAGGGTTAGCGTTAGGGTTAGTGTTAGGTTGAGGGTCAGGGTTAAAATCGATAGCATTTAAGGATAGTGCTAGGGTTAGAGTTAGGTTTAGCGTTCGCTTTCGTAGAATCGAGGGTTAGGCTTAAGGTTAGGATTAGGCTTAGGGTTAGGGTTAGAATCAGGCACATTTTTAGTGGTCTGCTTTTCATCAGGGTATGGCTTAGAGTGCATTAAGGCGTAGGCGTAGGACTAGGGTTAGGATTAGGGTTAAGGTTTGTGATGGTAGAATCGAGGTTTAGGGTTGGGCTTGGGGTCAGGAATGACTTTTGGGTTAGAGTCGAGTGCATTCAGGGTTAGGGATAGTGTTGAAATTGACGATTTAGTGTTTGGGTTAGAATCGAGCACATTTAGGGTTAGAGTTTTGGTTAGAATTCGTTAGGGTTAGGGTTAGGGTTAGTGTAAGGAGTAGGGGTAGGGTTAGAGTGCATTTAGGGGCAGGGGTAGGGTTAGGATTAGGGTTAGGGTTTGTGTTGGTAGAATCGAAGTTTAGGGTTAGGCGTAGGGTGAGGATTGCCTTTTGGGTTACAACTGAGTGCATTTAGAGTTAGGGTTAGTGTTGAGATTGACGATTTAGTGTTAGACTTAGAATCGAGCACATTAGGGTTAGAGTTATGGCTAGAATCCACGATATTTAAGCTTAGGGTTAGGGTTAGGGTTTGTGTTGGTAGAATCGAGGTTTAGGGTTAGGCTTAGGGTCAGGATTGCCTTTTGGGTTAGAGTCGAGTGCATTTAGGGTCAGGCTTAGTGTTGAGATTGACGATTTAGTGTTAGGGTTATAATCGAGCACATTAGGGTTAAAGTTATGGTTAGAATCCAGTGCATTTAGGGTTAGGATTAGGGATAGGGTTAGGTTTATGTTTAGGGTGAGGGTTAGAATCGAGTGCATTTAAGGATAGTGTTAAGGTTAGAGTTAGTTATAGGGTTACCTTTCGTACAATCGAGGGTCAGTGTTCGGGTGAGGGTTAGGGTTAGGATTAGGTTTAGAATCAGGAGCATTTTTAGCGTTAGGGTTGGGGTCAGGGTCAGGGTTTGAGTGCATTTATGGGTAGGGGAGGAGTTGGGTTAGGATTAGGGTTAGGGTTTGTGTTGGTAGAATCGAGGTTTTGGGTTAGGCTTATGGTCAGGAGAGCATTTGGGGTCATAATTCAGAGCATTTGGGATTAGGGTTAGAGTTGAAATTGATGATTTAGTTATAGCGTTGGAATCAGGCACATTTAGGGATAGAGTTATGATTAGAATTCAGTGCATTTAGGGTTAGGGTTAGGGTTAGGGTTAGGTTTAGGGTCAGGGTTAGAATCGAGAGCATTAAGGATAGTGCTAGGGTTAGAGTTAGGTTTAGGGTTAGCTTTCGTAGAATCGAGGGTTAGGGTTACGGTTAGGCTTAGGGTGAGGGTTAGGGTTAGAATCAAGCACAGTTTTAGTGTTAGCGTTAGGGTGAGGGTTAGGGTTAAAGTGCTTTTAGGACTAGTGGTAGGGGTAGTGTTAGGATTAGGGTTAAGGTTTGTGTTGGTAGAATCGAGGTTTAGGTTTAGCCTAGGGTCAGGATTGCATTTTGGATCAGAATCGAGTGTATTTAGGCTTTGGGTTAGTGTTCAAATTGGCGATTTAGTGTTAGGGTTTGAATCGAGCACATTTAGCGTGAGAGTTATGCTTAGAATTCAGTGCATTTAGGGTTAGCGTTAGGGTTAGTGTTAGGTTGAGGGTCAGGGTTAAAATCGATAGCATTTAAGGATAGTGCTAGGGTTAGAGTTAGGTTTAGCGTTCGCTTTCGTAGAATCGAGGGTTAGGCTTAAGGTTAGGATTAGGCTTAGGGTTAGGGTTAGAATCAGGCACATTTTTAGTGGTCTGCTTTTCATCAGGGTATGGCTTAGAGTGCATTAAGGCGTAGGCGTAGGACTAGGGTTAGGATTAGGGTTAAGGTTTGTGATGGTAGAATCGAGGTTTAGGGTTGGGCTTGGGGTCAAGAATGACTTTTGGGTTAGAGTCGAGTGCATTCAGGGTTAGGGATAGTGTTGAAATTGACGATTTAGTGTTTGGGTTAGAATCGAGCACATTTAGGGTTAGAGTTTTGGTTAGAATTCGTTAGGGTTAGGGTTAGGGTTAGTGTAAGGGGTAGGGGTAGGGTTACAGTGCATTTAGGGGCAGGGGTAGGGGTAGGGTTAGCATTAGGGTTAGGGTTTGTGTTGGTAGAATCGAAGTTTAGGGTTAGGCGTAGGGTGAGGATTGCCTTTTGGGTTACAACTGAGTGCATTTAGAGTTAGGGTTAGTGTTGAGATTGACGATTTAGTGTTAGACTTAGAATCGAGCACATTAGGGTTAGAGTTATGGCTAGAATCCACGATATTTAAGCTTAGGGTTAGGGTTAGGGTTTGTGTTGGTAGAATCGAGGTTTAGGGTTAGGCTTAGGGTCAGGATTGCCTTTTGGGTTAGAGTCGAGTGCATTTAGGGTCAGGCTTAGTGTTGAGATTGACGATTTAGTGTTAGGGTTATAATCGAGCACATTAGGGTTAAAGTTATGGTTAGAATCCAGTGCATTTAGGGTTAGGATTAGGGATAGGGTTAGGTTTATGTTTAGGGTGAGGGTTAGAATCGAGTGCATTTAAGGATAGTGTTAGGGTTAGAGTTAGGTATAGGGTTACCTTTCGTACAATCGAGGGTCAGTGTTCGGGTGAGGGTTAGGGTTAGGATTAGGTTTAGAATCAGGAGCATTTTTAGCGTTAGGGTTGGGGTTAGGGTCAGGGTTTGAGTGCATTTATGGGTAGGGGAGGAGTTGGGTTAGGATTAGGGTTAGGGTTTGTGTTGGTAGAATCGAGGTTTTGGGTTAGGCTTATGGTCAGGAGAGCATTTGGGGTCATAATTCAGAGCATTTGGGATTAGGGTTAGAGTTGAAATTGATGATTTAGTTATAGCGTTGGAATCAGGCACATTTAGGGATAGAGTTATGATTAGAATTCAGTGCATTTAGGGTTAGGGTTAGGGTTAGGGTTAGGTTTAGGGTCAGGGTTAGAATCGAGAGCATTAAGGATAGTGCTAGGGTTAGAGTTAGGTTTAGGTTTAGCTTTCGTAGAATCGAGGGTTAGGCTTAGGGTTAGGCTTAGGGTGAGAGTTAGGGTTAGAATCAAGCACAGTTTTAGTGTTAACGTTAGAGTGAGGATTAGGGTTAAATTGCTTTTAGGGCTAGTGGAAGGGATAGGGTTAAGATATGGGTCAAGGTTTGTGTTGGTAGAATCGAGGTTTAGGTTTACGCTTAGGGTCAGGATTGCATTTTGGATCAGAATCGAGTGTATTTAGGCTCTGGGTTAGTGTTCAAATTGACGATTTAGTGTTAGGGTTTGAATCGAGCACATTTAGGGTGAGAGTTATGCTTAGAATTCAGTGCATTTAGTGTTAGCGTTAGGGTTAGGTTGAGGGTCAGGGTTAAAATCGAGAGCATTTAAGGATAGTGCTAGGGTTAGAGTTAGGTTTAGCGTTCGCTTTCATAGAATCGAGGGTTAGGTTTAAAGTTAGGCTTAGGGTTAGGGTTAGGGTGAGAATCAGGCACAATTTTAGTGGTCTGCTTTTCATGAGGGTATGTCTTAGAGTGCATTTAGGGGTAGGCGTAGGAGTAGGGTTAGGATTAGGGTTAAGGTTTGTGTTGGTAGAATCGAGGTTTAGGGTTGGGCTTGGGGTCAGGAATGACTTTTGGGTTAGAGGCGAGTGCATTTAGGGTTAGGGATAGTGTTGAAATTGACGATTTAGTGTTTGGGTTAGAATCGAGCACATTTAGGGTTCGAGTTTTGGTTAGAATTCGTTAGGGTTAGGGTTAGTGTAAGGGGTAGGGGTAGGGTTAGAGTGCATTTAGGGGTAGGGGTAGGGTTAGGATTAGGGTTAGGGTTTGTGTTGGTAGAATCGAAGTTTAGGGTTGGGCGTAGGGTGAGGATTGCCTTTTGGGTTACAACTGAGTGCATTTAAAGTTAAGGTTAGTGTTGAGATTGACGATTTAGTGTTAGACTTAGAATCGAGCACATTAGGGTTAGAGTTATGGCTAGAATCCACTCTATTTAAGCTTAGGGTTAGCGTTAGGGTTTGTATTGGTAGAATCGAGGTTTAGGGTTAGGCTTAGGGTCAGGATTGCCTTTTGGGTTAGAGTCCAGTGCAGTTAGGGTTAGGCTTAGTGTTGAGATTGACGATTTAGTGTTAGGGTTATAATCGAGCACATTAGGGTTAGAGTTATGGTTAGAATCCAGTGCATTTAGGGTTAGGATTAGGGATAGGGTTAGGTTTATGTTTAGGGTGAGGGTTAGAATCGAGTGCATTTAAGGATAGTGTTAGGGTTAGAGTTAGGTATCGGGTTATCTTTCGTACAATCGAGGGTCAGTGTTCGGGTGAGGGTTAGGGTTAGGATTAGGTTTAGAATCAGGAGCATTTTTAGCGTTAGGGTTGGGGTCAGGGACAGGGTTTGAGTGCATTTATGGGTAGGGGAGGAGATGGGTTAGGATTAGGGTTAGGGTTTGTGTTGGTAGAATCGAGGTTTTGGGTTAGGCTTATGGTCAGGAGAGCATTTGGGGTCATAATTCAGAGCATATGGGCTTAGGGTTAGAGTTGAAATTGATGATTTAGTTATAGCGTTGGAATCAGGCACATTTAGGGATAGAGTTATGATTAGAATTCAGTGCATTTAGGGTTAGGGTTAGGGTTAGGTTTAGGGCGGGGTTAGAATCGAGAGCATTAAGGATAGTGCTAGGGTGAGAGTTAGGTTTAGGGTTAGCTTTCGTAGAATCGAGGGTTAGGGTTACGGTTAGGCTTAGGGTGAGGGTTAGGGTTAGAATCAAGCACAGTTTTAGTGATAGCGTTAGGGTGAGGGTTAGGGTTAAAGTGCTTTTAGGGCTAGTGGTAGGGTAGTGTTAGGATTAGGGTTAAGGTTTGTGTTGGTAGAATCGAGGTTTAGGTTTAGCCTAGGGTCAGGATTGCATTTTGGATCAGAATCGAGTGTATTTAGGCTTTGGGTTAGTGTTGAAATTGGCGATTTAGTGTTAGGGTTTGAATCGAGCACATTTAGGGTGAGAGTTATGCTTAGAATTCAGTGCATTTAGGGTTAGCGTTAGGGTTAGTGTTAGGTTGAGGGTCAGGGTTAAAATCGATAGCATTTAAGGATAGTGCTAGGGTTAGAGTTAGGTTTAGCGTTCGCTTTCGTAGAATCGAGGGTTAGGCTTAAGGTTAGGCTTAGGGTTAGGGTTAGGGTTAGAATCAGGCACATTTTTAGTGGTCTGCTTTTCATCAGGGTATGGCTTAGAGTGCATTTAGGGGTAGGCGTAGGACTAGGGTTAGGATTAGGGTTAAGGTTTGTGATGGTAGAATCGAGGTTTAGGGGTTAGGCTTGGGGTCAGGAATGACTTTTGGGTTAGAGTCGAGTGCATTCAGGGTTAGGGATAGTGTTGAAATTGACGATTTAGTGTTTGGGTTAGAATCGAGCACATTTAGGATTAGAGTTTTGGTTAGAATTCGTTAGGGTTAGGGTTACGGTTAGTGTAAGGCGTAGGGGTAGGGTTAGAGTGCATTTAGGGGCAGGGGTAGGGGTAGGGTTAGGATTAGGGTTAGGGTTTGTGTTGGTAGAATCGAAGTTTAGGGTTAGGCGTAGGGTGAGGGTTGCCTTTTGGGTTACAACTGAGTGCATTTAGAGTTCGGGTAAGTGTTGAGATTGACGATTTTGTGTTAGACTTAGAATCGAGCACATTAGGGTTAGAGTTATGGCTAGAATCCACTATATTTAAGCTTAGGGTTAGGGTTGGGGTTTGTGTTGGTAGAATCGAGGTTTAGGGTTCGGCTTAGGGTCAGGATTGCCTTTTGGGTTAGAGTCGAGTGCATTTAGGGTCAGGCTTAGTGTTGAGATTGACGATTTAGTGTTAGGGTTATAATCGAGCACATTAGGGTTAGAGTTATGGTTAGAATCCAGTGCATTTAGGGTTAGGATTAGGGATAGGGTTAGGTTTATGTTTAGGGTGAGGCTTAGAATCGAGTGCATTTACGGATAGTGTTAAGGTTAGAGTTAGGTATCGGGTTAGCTTTCGTAGAATCGAGGGTCAGTGTTCGGGTGAGGGTTAGGGTTAGGATTCAGGTTAGAATCAGGAGCATTTTTAGCGTTAGGGTTGGGGTTAGGGTCAGGGTTTGAGTGCATTTAGGGGTAGGGGAGGAGTTGGGTTAGGATTAGGGTTAGGGTTTGTGTTGGTAGAATCGAGGTTTTGGGTTAGGCTTAGGGTCAGGAGAGCATTTGGGGTCATAATTCAGAGCATTTGGCCTTAGGGTTAGAGTTGAAATTGATGATTTAGTTATACCGTTAGAATCAGGCACATTTAGGGATAGAGTTATGATTAGAATTCAGTGCATTTAGGGTTAGGGTTAGGGTTAGGGTTAGGTTTAGTGTCAGGGTTAGAATCGAGAGCATTAAGGATAGTGCTAGGGTTAGAGTTAGGTTTAGGGTTAGCTTTCGTAGAATCGAGGGTTAGGCTTCGGTTTAGGCTTAGGGTGAGGGTTAGGGTTAGAATCAAGCACAGTTTTAGTGTTAACGTTAGGGTGAGGATTAGGGTTAAAGTGGTTTTAGGGCTAGTGGAAGGGATAGGGTTAGGATTAGGGTTAAGGTTTGTGTTGGTAGAATCCAGGTTTAGGTTTAGCCTTAGGGTCAGGATTGCAGTTTGGATCAGAATCGATTGTATTTAGGCTTTGGGTTAGTGTTCAAATTGACGATTTAGTGTTAGGGTTTGAATCGAGCACATTTGCGGTGAGAGTTATGCTTAGAATTCAGTGCATTTAGGGTTAGCATTAGGGTTAGGGTTAGGTTGAGGATCAGGGTTAAAATCGAGAGCATTTAAGGATAGTGCTAGGGTTAGAGTTAGGTTTAGAGTTCGCTTTCGTAGAATCGAGGGTTAGGCTTAAGGTTAGGCTTAGGGTTAGTGTTAGGGTTAGAATCAGGCACATTTTTAGTGGTCTGCTTTTCATCAGGGTATGACTTAGAGTGCATTTAGGGGTAGGCGTAGGAGTAGGGTTAGAATTAGGGTTAAGGTTTGTGTTGGTAGAATCGAGGTTTAGGTTTGGGCTTGGGGTCAGGAATGACTTTTGGGTTAGAGTCGAGTGCATTCAGGGTTAGGGATAGTGTTGAAATTGACGATTTAGTGTTTGGGTTAGAATCCAGCACATTTAGGGTTAGAGTTTTGGTTAGAATTCGTTAGGGTTAGGGTTAGTGTAAGGGGTAGGGGTAGGGTTGGAGTGCATTTAGGGGCAGGGGTAGGGGTAGGGTTAGGATTAGGGTTAGGGTTTGTGTTGGTTGAATCGAAGTTTAGGGTTAGGCAGAGGGTGAGGATTGCCTTTTGGGTTACAACTGAGTGCATTTAGAGTTAGGGTTAGTGTTGGGATTGACGATTTAGTGTTAGACTTAGAATCGAGCACATTACGGTTAGAGTTATGGCTAGAATCCACTCTATTTAAGCTTAGGGTTAGGGTTAGGGTTTGTATTGGTAGAATCGAGGTTTCGGGTTAGGCTTAGGGTCAGGATTGTCTTTTGGGTTAGAGTCGAGTGCATTTAGGGTTAGGCTTAGTGTTGAGTTTGACGATTTAGTGTTAGGGTTATAATCGAGCACATTAGGGTTACAGTTATGGTTAGAATCCAGTGCATTTCGGGTTAGGATTAGTGATAGGGTTTGGTTTATGTTTAGGGTGAGGGTTAGAATCGAGTGCATTTAAGGATAGTGTTAGGGTTAGAGTTAGGTATAGGGGTAGCTTTCATAGAATCGAGGGTCAGTGTTCGGGTGAGGGTTATGGTTAGGATTAGGGTTAGAATCAGAAGCATTTTTAGCGTTAGGGTTGGGGTTAGGGTCAGGGTTTGAGTGCATTTAGGGCTAGGGGAGGAGTTGGGTTAGGATTAGGGTTAGGGTTTGTGTTGGTAGAATCGAGGTTTTGGGTTAGGCTTAGGGTCAGGAGAGCATTTGGGGTCATAATTCAGAGCATTTGGGCTTAGGGTTAGAGTTGAAATTGATGATTTAGTTATAGCGTTAGAATCAGGCACATTTAGGGATAGAGTTATGATTAGAATTCAGTGCATTTAGGGTTAGGGTTAGGGTTAGGGTTAGGGTTAGGTTTAGGGTCAGGGTTAGAATCGAGAGCATTAAGGATAGTGCTAGGGTTAGAGTTAGGTTTAGGGTTATCTTTCGTAGAATCGAGGGTTAGGCTTAGGGTTAGGTTTAGTGTGAGAGTTAGGGTTAGTATCAAGCACAGTTTTAGTGTTAACGTTAAGGTGAGGATTAAGGTTAAAGTGCTTTTAGGGCTAGTGGAAGGGATAGGTTAGGATTAGGGTTAAGGTTTGTGTTGGTAGAATCGAGGTTTAGGTTTAGCCTTAGGGTCAGGATTGCATTTTGGATCAGAATCGAGTGTATTTAGTCTTTGGGTTAGTGTTCAAATTGACGATTTAGTGTTAGGGTTTGAATCGAGCACATTTGGGGTGAGAATTATGCTTAGAATTCAGTGCATTTAGGGTTAGCGTTAGGGTTAGGGTTAGGTTGAGGGTCAGGGTTAAAATCGAGAGCGTTTAAGGATAGTGCTAGGGGTAGAGTTAGGTTTAGCGTTCGCTTTCGCAGAATCGAGGGTTAGGCTTAAGGTTAGGCTTAGGGTTAGGGCTAGGGTTAAAATCAGGCACAATTTTAGTGGTCTGCTTTTCATCAGGGTACGGCTTAGAGTGCATTTAGGGGTAGGCGTAGGAGTAGGGTTAGAATTAGGGTTAAGGTTTGTGTTGGTGGAATCGAGGTTTAGGGTTGGGCTTGGGGTCAGGAATGACTTTTGGGTTAGAGTCGAGTGCATTCAGGGTTAGGGATAGTGTTGAAATTGACGATTTAGTGTTTGGGTTAGAATCGAGCACATTTAGGGTTAGAGTTTTGGTTAGAATTCGTTAGGGTTAGGGTTAGTGTAAGGGGTAGGGGTAGGGTTAGAGTGCATTTAGGGGTAGGGGTAGGGGTAGGGTTAGGATTAGGGTTAGGGTTTGTGTTGGTAGAATCGAAGTTTAGGGTTAGGCGTAGGGTGAGGATTGCCTTTTGGGTTACAACTGAATGCATTTAGAGTTAGGGTTAGTGTTGAGATTGACGATTTAGTGTTAGACTTAGAATCGAGCACATTAGGGTTAGAGTTATGGCTAGAATCCACGATATTTAAGCTTAGGGTTAGGGTTAGGGTTTGTGTTGGTAGAATCGAGGTTTAGGGTTAGGCTTAGGGTCAGGATGGCCTTTTGGGTTAGAGTCGAGTGCATTTAGGGTTAAGCTTAGTGTTGAGATTGACGATTTAGTGTTAGGGTTATAATCGAGCACATTAGGGTTAGAGTTATGGTTAGAATCCAGTGCATTTAGGGTGAGGATTAGGGATAGGGTTAGGTTTATATTTAGGGTGAGGGTTAGAATCGAGTGCATTTAAGGATAGTGTTAGGGTTAGAGTTAGGTATAGGGTTAGCTTTCGTAGAATCGAGGGTCAGTGTTCGGGTGAGGGTTAGGGTTAGGATTAGGGTTAGAATCAGGAGCATTTTTAGCGTTAGGGTTGGGGTTAGGGTCAGGGTTTGAGTGCATTTAGGGGTAGGGGAGGAGTTGGGTTAGGATTAGGGTTAGGGTTTGTGTTGGTAGAATCGAGGTTTTGGGTTAGGCTTAGGGACAGGAGAGCATTTGGGGTCATAATTCTGAGCATTTGGGCTTAGGGTTAGAGTTGAAATTGATGATTTAGTTATACCGTTAGAATCAGGCACATTTAGGGATAGAGTTATGATTAGAATTCAGTGCATTTAGGGTTAGGGTTAGGGTTAGGGTTAGGGTTAGGTTTAGGGTCAGGGTTAGAATCGAGAGCATTAAGGATAGTGCTAGGGTTAGAATTAGGTTTAGGGTTACCTTTCGTAGAATCGAGGGTTAGGCTTAGGGTTAGGTTTAGTGTGAGAGTTAGGGTTAGTATCAAGCACAGTTTTAGTGTTAACGTTATGGTGAGGATTAAGGTTAAAGTGCTTTTAGGGCTAGTGGAAGGGATAGGTTAGGATTAGGGTTAAGGTTTGTGTTGGTAGAATCGAGGTTTAGGTTTAGCCTTAGGGTCAGGATTGCATTTTGGATCAGAATCGAGTGTATTTAGTCTTTGGGTTAGTGTTCAAATTGACGATTTAGTGTTAGGGTTTGAATCGAGCACATTTGGGGTGAGAATTATGCTTAGAATTCAGTGCATTTAGGATTAGCGTTAGGGTTAGGGTTAGGTTGAGGGTCAGGGTTAAAATCGAGAGCGTTTAAGGATAGTGCTAGGGTTAGAGTTAGGTTTAGCGTTCGCTTTCGCAGAATCGAGGGTTAGGCTTAAGGTTAGGCTTAGGGTAAGGGTTAGGGTTAGAATCAGGCACAATTTTAGTGGTCTGCTTTTCATCAGGTTACGGCTTAGAGTGCATTTAGGGGTAGGCGTAGGAGTAGGGTTAGAATTAGGGTTAAGGTTTGTGTTGGTGGAATCGAGGTTTAGGGTTGGGCTTGGAGTCAGGAATGACTTTTGGGTTAGAGTCGAGTGCATTCAGGGTTAGGGATAATGTTGAAAATGACGATTTAGTGTTTGGGTTAGAATCGAGCACATTTAGGGTTAGAGTTTTGGTTAGAATTCGTTAGGGTTAGGGTTAGTGTAAGGGGTAGGGGTAGGGTTAGAGTGCATTTAGGGGTAGGGGTAGGGGTAGGGTTAGGATTAGGGTTAGGGTTTGTGTTGGTAGAATCGAAGTTTAGGGTTAGGCGTAGGGTGAGGATTGCCTTTTGGGTTACAACTGAGTGCATTTAGAGTTAGGGTTAGTGTTGAGATTGACGATTTAGTGTTAGACTTAGAATCGAGCACATTAGGGTTAGAGTTATGGCTAGAATCCACGATATTTAAGCTTAGGGTTAGGGTTAGGGTTTGTGTTGGTAGAATCGAGGTTTAGGGTTAGGCTTAGGGTCAGGATGGCCTTTTGGGTTAGAGTCGAGTGCATTTAGGGTTAAGCTTAGTGTTGAGATTGACGATTTAGTGTTAGGGTTATAATGGAGCACATTAGGGTTAGAGTTATGGTTAGAATCCAGTGCATTTAGGGTGAGGATTAGGGATAGGGATAGGTTTATATTTAGGGTGAGGGTTAGAATCGAGTGCATTTAAGGATAGTGTTAGGGTTAGAGTTAGGTATAGGGTTAGCTTTCGTAGAATCGAGGGTCAGTGTTCGGGTGAGGGTTAGGGTCAGGATTAGGGTTAGAATCAGGAGCATTTTTAGCGTTAGGGTTGGGGTTAGGGTCAGGGTTTGAGTGCATTTAGGGGTAGGGGAGGAGTTGGGTTAGGATTAGGGTTAGGGTTTGTGTTGGTAGAATCGAGGTTTTGGGTTAGGCTTAGGGTCAGGAGAGCATTTGGGGTCATAATTCTGAGCATTTGGGCTTAGGGTTAGAGTTGAAATTGATGATTTAGTTATAGCGTTAGAATCAGGCACATTTAGGGATAGAGTTATGATTAGAATTCAGTGCATTTAGGGTTAGGGTTAGGGTTAGGGTTAGGGTTAGGTTTAGGGTCAGGGTTAGAATCGAGAGCATTAAGGATAGTGCTAGGGTTAGAGTTAGGTTTAGGGTTATCTTTCGTAGAATCGAGGGTTAGGCTTAGGGTTAGGTTTAGTGTGAGAATTAGGGTTAGTATCAAGCACAGTTTTAGTGTTAACGTTAAGGTGAGGATTAAGGTTAAAGTGCTTTTAGGGCTAGTGGAAGGGATAGGTTAGGATTAGGGTTAAGGTTTGTGTTGGTAGAATCGAGGTTTAGGTTTAGCCTTAGGGTCAGGATTGCATTTTGGATCAGAATCGAGTGTATTTAGTCTTTGGGTTAGTGTTCAAATTGACGATTTAGTGTTAGGGTTTGAATCGAGCACATTTGGGGTGAGAATTATGCTTAGAATTCAGTGCATTTAGGGTTAGCGTTAGGGTTAGGGTTAGGTTGAGGGTCAGGGTTAAAATCGAGAGCGTTTAAGGATAGTGCTAGGGTTAGAGTTAGGTTTAGCGTTCGCTTTCGCAGAATCGAGGGTTAGGCTTAAGGTTAGGCTTAGGGTAAGGGTTAGGGTTAGAATCAGGCACAATTTTAGTGGTCTGCTTTTCATCAGGGTACGGCTTAGAGTGCATTTAGGGGTAGGAGTAGGAGGAGGGTTAGAATTAGGGTTAAGGTTTGTGTTGGTGGAATCGAGGTTTAGGGTTGGGCTTGGGGTCAGGAATGACTTTTGGGTTAGAGTCGAGTGCATTCAGGGTTAGGGATAGTGTTGAAATTGACGATTTAGTGTTTGGGTTAGAATCGAGCACATTTAGGGTTAGAGTTTTGGTTAGAATTCGTTAGGGTTAGGGTTAGTGTAAGGGGTAGGGGTAGGGTTAGAGTGCATTTAGGGGTAGGGGTAGGGGTAGGGTTAGGATTAGGGTTAGGGTTTGTGTTGGTAGAATCGAAGTTTAGGGTTAGGCGTAGGGTGAGGATTGCCTTTTGGGTTACAACTGAGTGCATTTAGAGTTAGGGTTAGTGTTGAGATTGACGATTTAGTGTTAGACTTAGAATCGAGCACATTAGGGTTAGAGTTATGGCTAGAATCCACGATATTTAAGCTTAGGGTTAGGGTTAGGGTTTGTGTTGGTAGAATCGAGGTTTAGGGTTAGGCTTAGGGTCAGGATGGCCTTTTTGGGTTAGAGTCGAGTGCATTTAGGGTTAAGCTTAGTGTTGAGATTGACGATTTAGTGTTAGGGTTATAATCGAGCACATTAGAGTTACAGTTATGGTTAGAATCCAGTGCATTTCGGGTTAGGATTAGTGATAGGGTGAGGTTTATGTTTAGGGTGAGGGTTAGAATCGAGTGCATTTAAGGATAGTGTTAGGGTTAGAGTTAGGTATAGGGTTAGCTTTCATAGAATCGAGGGTCAGTGTTAGGGTGAGGGTTAGGGTTAGGATTAGGGTTATAATCAGGGGCATTTTAGCGTTAGGGTTGGGGTTAGGGTCAGGGTTTGAGTGCATTTAGGCGTAGGGGGGTGTTGGGTTAGGATTAGGGTTAGGGTTTGTGTTGGTAAAATCGAGGTTTTGGGTTAGGCTTATGGTCAGGAGAGCATTTGGGGTCATAATTCAGAGCATTTGGGCTTAGGCTTAGAGTTGAAATTGATGATGTGTTTATAGCGTTAGAATCAGGCACATTTAGGGATAGAGTTATGATTAGAATTCAGTGCATTTAGGGTTAGGGTTAGGTTTAGGGTTAGGTTTAGTGTCAGGGTTAGAATCGAGAGCATTCAGGATAGTGCTAGGGTTAGAGTTAGGTTTAGGGTTAGCTTTCGTAGAATCGACGGTTAGGCAGAGGGTTAGGCTTAGGGTGAGGGTTAGGGTTAGAATCAAGCACAGTTTTAGTGTTAGCGTTAGGGTGAGGATTAGGGTTAAAGTGCTTTTAGGGCTAGTGGAAGGGATAGGGTTAGGATTAGGGTTAAGGTTTGTGTTGGTAGAATCGAGGTTTCGGTTTAGCCTTAGGGTCAGGATTGCATTTTGGATCAGAATCGAGTGTATTTAGGCTTTGGGTTAGTGTTCAAATTGACGATTTAGTGTTAGGGTTTGAATCGAGCACATTTGGGGTGAGAGTTATGCTTAGAATTCAGTGCATTTAGGGTTAGCGTTAGGGTTAGGGTTAGGTTGAGGGTCAGGGTTAAAATCGAGAGCGTTTAAGGATAGTGCTAGGGTTAGAGTTAGGTTTAGCGTTCGCTTTCGCAGAATCGAGGGTTAGGCTTAAGGTTAGGCTTAGGGTAAGTGTTAGGGTTAGAATCAGGCACAATTTTAGTGGTCTGCTTTTCATCAGGGTACGGCTTAGAGTGCATTTAGGGGTAGGCGTAGGAGTAGGGTTAGAATTAGGGTTAAGGTTTGTGTTGGTGGAAT
The DNA here is from genome assembly GCF_028372415.1 of Notamacropus eugenii. NCBI lineage: Eukaryota > Metazoa > Chordata > Mammalia > Diprotodontia > Macropodidae > Notamacropus > Notamacropus eugenii. Next base: position 389,703 of record NW_027325095.1, read on the forward strand.
CGAGGTTTAGGGTTGGGCTTGGGGTCAGGAATGACTTTTGCGTTAGAGTCGAGTGCATTCAGGGTTAGGGATAGTGTTGAAATTGACGATTTAGTGTTTGGGTTAGAATCGAGCACATTTAGGGTTAGAGTTTTGGTTAGAATTCGTTAGGGTTAGGGTTAGTGTAAGGGGTAGGGGTAGGGTTAGAGTGCATTTAGGGGTAGGGGTAGGGGTAGGGTTAGGATTAGGGTTAGGGTTTGTGTTGGTAGAATCGAAGTTTAGGGTTAGGCGTAGGGTGAGGATTGCCTTTTGGGTTACAACTGAGTGCATTTAGAGTTAGGGTTAGTGTTGAGATTGACGATTTAGTGTTAGACTTAGAATCGAGCACATTAGGGTTAGAGTTATGGCTAGAATCCACGATATTTAAGCTTAGGGTTAGGGTTAGGGTTTGTATTGGTAGAATCGAGGTTTAGGGTTAGGCTTAGGGTCAGGATGGCCTTTTTGGGTTAGAGTCGAGTGCATTTAGGGTTAAGCTTAGTGTTGAGATTGACGATTTAGTGTTAGGGTTATAATCGAGCACATTAGGGTTACAGTTATGGTTAGAATCCAGTGCATTTCGGGTTAGGATTAGTGATAGGGTTAGGTTTATGTTTAGGGTGAGGGTTAGAATCGAGTGCATTTAAGGATAGTGTTAGGGTTAGAGTTAGGTATAGGGGTAGCTTTCATAGAATCGAGGGTCAGTGTTCGGGTGAGGGTTAGGTTTAGGATTAGGGTTAGAATCAGAAGCATTTTTAGCGTTAGGGTTGGGGTTAGGGTCAGGGTTTGAGTGCATTTAGGGCTAGGGGAGGAGTTGGGTTAGGATTAGGGTTAGGGTTTGTGTTGGTAGAATCGAGGTTTTGGGTTAGGCTTAGGGTCAGGAGAGCATTTGGGGACATAATTCAGAGCATTTGGGCTTAGGGTTAAAGTTGAAATTGATGATTTAGTTATAGCGTTAGAATCAGGCACATTTAGGGATAGAGTTATGATTAGAAATCAGTGCATTTAGGGTTAGGGTTAGGGTTAGGGTGAGGGTTAGATTTAGGGTCAGGGTTAGAATCGAGAGCATTAAGGATAGTGCTAGGGTTAGAGTTAGGTTGAGGGTTAGCTTTCGTAGAATCGAGGGTTAGGCTGAGGGTTAGGCTTAGGGTGAGGGTTAGGGTTAGAATCAAGCACAGTTTTAGTGTTAGCGTTAGGGTGAGGATTAGGGTTAAAGTGCTTTTAGGGCTAGTGGAAGGGATAGGGTTAGGATTAGGGTGAAGGTTTGTGTTGGTAGAATCGAGGTTTAGGTTTAGGCTTAGGGTCAGGATTGCATTTTGGATCAGAATCGAGTGTATTTAGGCTTTAGGTTAGTGTTCAAATTGACGATTTAGAGTTAGGGTTTGAATCGAGCACATTTGGGGTGAGAGTTATGCTTAGAATTCAGTGCATTTAGGGTTAGCGTTAGGGTTAGGGTTAGGTTGAGGGTCAGGGTTAAAATCGAGAGCATTTAAGGATAGTGCTAGGGTTAGAGTTAGGTTTAGCGTTCGATTTCATAGAATCGAGGGTTAGGCTTAAGGTTAGGCTTAGGGTTAGGGTTAGGGTTAGAATCAGGCACATTTTTAGTCGTCTGCTTTTCATGAGGGTATGTCTTAGAGTGCATTTAGGGGTAGGCGCAGGAGTAGGGTTAGGATTAGGGTTAAGGTTTGTGTTGGAAGAATCGAGGTTTAGGGTTGGGCTTGGGGTCAGGAATGACTTTTGGGTTAGAGTCGAGTGCATTTAGGATTAGGGATAGTGTTGAAATTGACGATTTAGTGTTTGGGTTAGAATCCAGCACATTTAGGGTTAGAGTTTTGGTTAGAATTCGTTAGGGTTAGGGTTAATGTAAGGGGTAGGGGTAGGGTTAGAGTGCATTTAGGGGTAGGGGTAGGGGTAAGGTTAGGATTAGGGTTAGGGTTTGTTTTGGTAGAATCGAAGTTTAGAGTTAGGCGTAGGGTGAGGATTGCCTTTTGGGTTACAACTGAGTGCATTTAGAGTTAGGGTTAGTGTTGAGATTGACGATTTAGTGTTAGACTTAGAATCGAGTACATTAGGGTTAGAGTTATGGCTAGAATCCACTCTATTTAAACTTAGGGTTAGGGTTAGGGTTTGTATTGGTAGAATCGAGGTTTAGGGTTAGGCTTAGGGTCAGGATTGCCTTTTGGGTTAGAGTCCAGTGCAGTTAGGGTTAGGCTTAGTGTTGAGATTGACGATTTAGTGTTAGGGTTATAATCGAGCACATTAGGGTTAGAGTTATGGTTAGAACCCAGTGCATTTCGGGTTAGGATTAGGGATAGGGTGAGGTTTATGTTTAGGGTGAGGGTTATAATCGAGTGCATTTAAGGATAGTGTTAGGTTTAGAGTTAGGTATAGGGTTAGCTTTCATAGAATCGAGGGTCAGTGTTAGGGTGAGGGTTAGGGTTAGGATTAGGGTTATAATCAGGAGCATTTTTAGCGTTAGGGTTGGGGTTAGGGTCAGGGTTTGAGTGCATTTAGGCGTAGGGGGGTGTTGGGTTAGGATTAGGGTTAGGGTTTGTGTTGGTAAAATCGAGGTTTTGGGTTAGGCTTATGGTCAGGAGAGCATTTGGGGTCATAATTCAGAGCATTTGGGCTTAGGCTTAGAGTTGAAATTGATGATGTGTTTATAGCGTTAGAATCAGGCACATTTAGGGATAGAGTTATGATTAGAATTCAGTGCATTTAGGGTTAGGGTTAGGTTTAGGGTTAGGTTTAGTGTCAGGGTTAGAATCGAGAGCATTCAGGATAGTGCTAGGGTTAGAGTTAGGTTTAGGGTTAGCTTTCGTAGAATCGACGGTTAGGCTGAGGGTTAGGCTTAGGGTGAGGGTTAGGGTTAGAATCAAGCACAGTTTTAGTGTTAGCGTTAGGGTGAGGATTAGGGTTAAAGTGCTTTTAGGGCTAGTGGAAGGGATAGGGTTAGGGTTAGGGTTAAGGTTTGTGTTGGTAGAATCGAGGTTTCGGTTTAGCCTTAGGGTCAGGATTGCATTTTGGATCAGAATCGAGTGTATTTAGGCTTTGGGTTAGTGTTCAAATTGACGATTTAGTGTTAGGGTTTGAATCGAGCACATTTGGGGTGAGAGTTATGCTTAGAATTCAGTGCATTTAGGGTTAGCGTTAGGGTTAGGGTTAGGTTGAGGGTCAGGGTTAAAATCGAGAGCATTTAAGGATAGTGCTAGGGTTAGAGTTAGGTTTAGCGTTCGCTTTCGTAGAATCGAGGGTTAGGCTTAAGGTTAGGCTTAGGGTTAGGGTTAGGGTTAGAATCAGGCACATTTTTAGTGGTCTGCTTTTCATGAGGGTATGGCTTAGAGTGCATTTAGGGGTCGGCGTAGGAGTAGGGTTAGGATTAGGGTTAAGGTTTGTGTTGGTAGAATCGAGGTTTAGGGTTGGGCTTGGGGTCAGGAATGACTTTTGGGTTAGAGTCGAGTGCATTTAGGGTTAGGTATAGTGTTGAAATTGACGATTTAGTGTTTGCGTTAGAATCGAGCACATTTAGGGTTAGAGTTTTGGTTAGAATTCGTTAGGGTTAGGGTTAGTGTAAGGGGTAGGGGTAGGGTTAGAGTGCATTTAGGGGTAGGGGTAGGGGTAGGGTTAGGATTAGGGTTAGGGTTTGTGTTGGTAGAATCGAAGTTTAGGCTTAGGCGTAGGGTGAGGATTGCCTTTTGGGTTACAACTGAGTGCATTTAGAGTTAGGGTTAGTGTTGAGATTGACGATTTAGTGTTAGACTTAGAATCGAGCACATTAGGGTTAGAGTTATGGCTAGAATCCACTCTATTTAAGGGTAGGGTTAGAGTTAGGGTTTGTATTGGTAGAATCGAGGTTTAGGGTTAGGCTTAGGGTCAGGATTGCCTTTTGGGTTAGAGTCCAGTGCAGTTAGGGTTAGGCTTAGTGTTGAGATTGACGATTTAGTGTTAGGGTTATAATCGAGCACATTAGGGTTAGAGTTATGGTTAGAACCCAGTGCATTTAGTGTTAGGATTAGGGATAGGGTTAGGTTTATGTTTAGGGTGAGGGTTAGAATCGAGTGCATTTAAGGATAGTGTTAGGGTTAGAGTTAGGTATAGGGTTAGCTTTCATAGAATCGAGGGTGAGTGTTCGGGTGGGGGTTAGGGTTAGGATTAGGGTTAGAATCAGGAGCATTTTTAGCGTTAGGGTTGGGGTTAGGGTCAGGGTTTGAGTGCATTTAGGCGTAGGGGGGTGTTGGGTTAGGATTAGGGTTAGGGTTTGTGTTGGTAAAATCGAGGTTTTGGGTTAGGCTTATGGTCAGGATAGCATTTGGGGTCATAATTCAGAGCCAGTATCAAGTGTATTTACGCTTTGGGTTAGTGTTCAAGTTGACGATTTCGTGTTAGGGTTAGAATGGAGCACATTAGGGTTAGAGTTATGGTTAGAATTCAGTGCATTTAGGGTTAGGGTTAGGTTTAGGGTTAGGTTTAGGGTCAGGGTTAGAATCCAGAGCATTAAGGATAGTGCTAGGGTTAGAGTTAGGTTTAGGGTTAGCTTTCGTAGAATCGACGGTTAGGCTGAGGGTTAGGCTTAGGGTGAGGGTTAGGGTTAGAATCAAGCACAGTTTTAGTGTTAGCGTTAGGGTGAGGATTAGGGTTAAAGTGCTTTTAGGGCTAGTGGAAGGGATAGGGTTAGGATTAGGGTTAAGGTTTGTGTTGGTAGAATCGAGGTTTCGGTTTAGCCTTAGGGTCAGGATTGCATTTTGGATCAGAATCGAGTGTATTTAGGCTTTGGGTTAGTGTTCAAATTGACGATTTAGTGTTAGGGTTTGAATCGAGCACATTTGAGGTGAGAGTTATGCTTAGAATTCAGTGCATTTAGGGTTAGCGTTAGGGTTAGGGTTAGGTTGAGGGTCAGGGTTAAAATCGAGAGCATTTAAGGATAGTGCTAGGGTTAGAGTTAGGTTTAGCGTTCGCTTTCGTAGAATCGAGGCTTAGGCTTAAGGTTAGGCTTAGGGTTAGGGTTAGGGTTAGAATCAGGCACATTTTTAGTGGTCTGCTTTTCATCAGGGTATGGCTTAGAGTGCATTTAGGGGTAGGCGTAGGAGTAGGGTTAGGATTAGGGTGAAGGTTTGTGTTGGTAGAATCGAGGTTTAGGGTTGGTCTTGGGGTCAGGAATGACTTTTGGGTTAGAGTCGAGTGCACTTAGGATTAGGGACAGTGTTGAAATTGACGATTTAGTGTTTGGGTTAGAATCGAGCACATTAGGGTTAGAGTTTTGGTTAAAATTCGTTAGGGATAGGGTTAGTGTAAGGGGTAGGGGTAGGGTTAGAGTGCATTTAGGGGCAGGGGTAGGGGTAGGGTTAGGATTAGGGTTAGGGTTTGTGTTGGTAGAATCGAAGTTTAGGGTTAGGCGTAGGGTGAGGATTGCCTTTTGGGTTACAACTGAGTGCATTTAGAGTTAGGGTTAGTGTTGAGATTGACGATTTAGTGTTAGACTTAGAATCGAGCACATTAGGGTTAGAGTTATGGCTAGAATCCACGATATTTAAGCTTAGGGTTAGGGTTAGGGTTTGTGTTGGTAGAATCGAGGTTTAGGGTTAGGCTTAGGGTCAGGATTGCCTTTTGGGTTAGAGTCGAGTGCATTTAGGGTCAGGCTTAGTGTTGAGATTGACGATTTAGTGTTAGGGTTATAATCGAGCACATTAGGGTTAGAGTTATGCTTAGAATCCAGTGCATTTAGGGTTAGGATTAGGGATAGGGTTAGGTTTATGTTTAGGGTGAGGGTTAGAATCGAGTGCATTTAAGGATAGTGTTAGGGTTAGAGTTAGGTATAGGGTTAGCTTTCGTAGAATCGAGGGTCAGTGTTCGGGTGAGGGTTAGGGTTAGGATTAGGTTTAGAATCAGGAGCATTTTTAGCGTTAGGGTTGGGGTTAGGGTCAGGGTTTGAGTGCATTTATGGGTAGGGGAGGAGTTGGGTTAGGATTAGGGTTAGGGTTTGTGTTGGTAGAATCGAGGTTTTGGGTTAGGCTTATGGTCAGGGGAGCATTTGGGGTCATAATTCAGAGCATTTGGGATTAGGGTTAGAGTTGAAATTGATGATTTAGTTATAGCGTTGGAATCAGGCACATTTAGGGATAGAGTTATGATTAGAATTCAGTGCATTTAGGGTTAGGGTTAGGGTTAGGGTTAGGTTTAGGGTCAGGGTTAGAATCGAGAGCATTAAGGATAGTGCTAGGGTTAGAGTTAGGTTTAGGTTTAGCTTTCGTAGAATCGAGGGTTAGGCTTAGGGTTAGGCTTAGGGTGAGTGTTAGGGTTAGAATCAAGCACAGTTTTAGTGTTAACGTTGGAGTGAGGATTAGGGTTAAAGTGCTTTTAGGGCTAGTGGAAGGGATAGGGTTAAGATATGGGTCAAGGTTTGTGTTGGTAGAATCGAGGTTTAGGTTTACGCTTAGGGTCAGGATTGCATTTTGGATCAGAATCGAGTGTATTTAGGCTTTGGGTTAGTGTTCAAATTGACGATTTAGTGTTAGGGTTTGAATCGAGCACATTTAGGGTGAGAGTTATGCTTAGAATTCAGTGCATTTAGCGTTAGCGTTAGGGTTAGGTTGAGGGTCAGGGTTAAAATCGAGAGCATTTAAGGATAGTGCTAGGGTTAGAGTTAGGTTTAGCGTTCGCTTTCATAGAATCGAGGGTTAGGCTTAAAGTTAGGCTTAGGGTTAGGGTTAGGGTGAGAATCAGGCACAATTTTAGTGGTCTGCTTTTCAAGAGGGTATGTCATAGAGTGCATTTAGGGGTAGGCGTAGGAGTAGGGTTAGGATTAGGGTTAAGGTTTGTGTTGGTAGAATCGAGGTTTAGGGTTGGGCTTGGGGTCAGGAATGACTTTTGGGTTAGAGGCGAGTGCATTTAGGGTTAGGGATAGTGTTGAAATTGACGATTTAGTGTTTGGGTTAGAATCGAGCACATTTAGGGTTCGAGTTTTGGTTAGAATTCGTTAGGGTTAGGGTTAGTGTAAGGGGTAGGGGTAGGGTTAGAGTGCATTTAGGGGTAGGGGTAGGGTTCGGATTAGGGTTAGGGTTTGTGTTGGTAGAATCGAAGTTTAGGGTTAGGCGTAGGGTGAGGATTGCCTTTTGGGTTACAACTGAGTGCATTTAAAGTTAGGGTTAGTGTTGAGATTGACGATTTAGTGTTAGACTTAGAATCGAGCACATTAGGGTTAGAGTTATGGCTAGAATCCACTCTATTTAAGCTTAGGGTTAGCGTTAGGGTTTGTATTGGTAGAATCGAGGTTTAGGGTTAGGCTTAGGGTCAGGATTGCCTTTTGGGTTAGAGTCCAGGGCAGTTAGGGTTAGGCTTAGTGTTGAGATTGACGATTTAGTGTTAGGGTTATAATCGAGCACATTAGGGTTAGAGTTATGGTTAGAATCCAGTGCATTTAGAGTTAGGATTAGGGATAGGGTTAGGTTTATGTTTAGGGTGAGGGTTAGAATCGAGTACATTTAAGGATAGTGTTAGGGTTAGAGTTAGGTATCGGGTTAGCTTTCGTACAATCGAGGGTCAGTGTTCGGGTGAGGGTTAGGGTTAGGATTAGGTTTAGAATCAGGAGCATTTTTAGCGTTAGGGTTGGGGTCAGGGTCAGGGTTTGAGTGCATTTATGGGTAGGGGAGGAATTGGGTTAGGATTAGGGTTAGGGTTTGTGTTGGTAGAATCGAGGTTTTGGGTTAGGCTTATGGTCAGGAGAGCATTTGGGGTCATAATTCAGAGCATATGGGCTTAGGGTTAGAGTTGAAATTGATGATTTAGTTATAGCGTTGGAATCAGGCACATTTAGGGATAGAGTTATGATTAGAATTCAGTGCATTTAGGGTTAGGGTTAGGGTTAGGGTTAGGTTTAGGGTCAGGGTTAGAATCGAGATCATTAAGGATAGTGCTAGGGTTAGAGTTAGGTTTAGGGTTAGCTTTCGTAGAATCGAGGGTTAGGCTGAGGGTTAGGCTTAGGGTGAGGGTTAGGGTTAGAATCAAGCACAGTTTTAGTGTTAGCGTTAGGGTGAGGGTTAGGGTTAAAGTGCTTTTAGGGCTAGTGGTAGGGGTAGTGTTAGGATTAGGGTTAAGGTTTGTGTTGGTAGAATCGAGGTTTAGGTTTACCTAGGGTCAGGATTGCATTTTGGATCAGAATCGAGTGTATTTAGGCTTTGGGTTAGTGTTAAAATTGGCGATTTAGTGTTAGGGTTTGAATCGAGCACATTTAGGGTGAGAGTTATGCTTAGAATTCAGTGCATTTAGGGTTAGCGTTAGGGTTAGGGTTAGGTTGAGGGTCAGGGTTAAAATCAAGAGCATTTAAGGATAGTGCTAGGGTTAGAGTTAGGTTTAGCGTTCGCTTTCGTAGAATCGAGGGTTAGGCTGAAGGTTAGGCTTAGGCTTAGGGTTAGGGTTAGAATCAGGCACATTTTTAGTGGTCTGCTTTTCATCAGGGTATGGCTTAGAGTGCATTAAGGGGTAGGCGTAGGACTAGGGTTAGGATTAGGGTTAAGGTTTGTGATGGTAGAATCGAGGTTTAGGGTTGGGCTTGGGGTCAGGAATGACTTTTGGGTTAGAGTCGAGTGCATTCAGGGTTAGGGATAGTGTTGAAATTGACGATTTAGTGTTTGGGTTAGAATCGAGCACATTTAGGGTTAGAGTTTTGGTTAGAATTCGTTAGGGTTAGGGTTAGGGTTAGTGTAAGGCGTAGGGGTAGGGTTAGAGTGCATTTAGGGGCAGGGGTAGGGGTAGGGTTAGGATTAGGGTTAGGGTTTCTGTTGGTAGAATCGAAGTTTAGGGTTAGGCGTAGGGTGAGGGTTGCCTTTTGGGTTACAACTGAGTGCATTTAGAGTTCGGGTTAGTGTTGAGATTGACGATTTAGTGTTAGACTTAGAATCGAGCACATTAGGGTTAGAGTAATGGTTAGAATCCACTATATTTAAGCTTAGGGTTAGGGTTAGGGTTTGTGTGGGTAGAATCTAGGTTTTGGGTTAGGCTTAGGGTCAGGAGAGCATTTGGGGTCATAATTCAGAGCATTTGGGCTTAGGGTTAGAGTTGAAATTGATGATTTAGTTATAGCGTTAGAATCAGGCACATTTAGGGATAGAGTTATGATTAGAATTCAGTGCATTTAGGGTTAGGGTTAGGTTTAGGATTAGATTTAGGGTCAGGGTTAGAATCGAGAGCATTAAGGATAGTGCTAGGGTTAGAGTTAGGTTTAGGGTTAGCTTTCGTAGAATCGAGGGTTAGGCTTAGGGTTAGGTTTAGGGTGAGGGTTAGGGTTAGTATCAAGCACAGTTTTAGTGTTAACGTTAGGGTGAGGATTAGCGTTAAAGTGCTTTTAGGGCTAGTGGAAGGGATAGGGTTAGGATTAGGGTTAAGGTTTGTGTTGGTAGAATCGAGGTTTAGGTTTAGGCTTAGGGTCAGGATTGCATTTCGGATCAGAATCGAGTGTATTTAGGCTTTGGGTTAGTGTTCAAATTGACGATTTAGTGTTAGGGTTTGAATCGAGCACATTTAGGGTGAGAGTTATGCTTAGAATTCACTGCATTTGGGGTTAGCTTTAGGGTTAGGGTTAGGTTTAGGGTCAGGGTTAGAATCGAGAGCATTAAGGATAGTGCTAGGGTTAGAGTTAGGTTTAGCGTTCGCTTTCGTAGAATCGAGGGTTAGGCTTAAGGTTAGGCTTAGGGTTAGGGTTAGGGTTAGAATCAGGCACTTTTTTAGTGGTCCGCTTTTCATCAGGGTATGGCTTAGAGTGCATTTAGGGGTAGGCGTAGGAGTAGGGTTAGGATTAGGGTTAAGGTTTGTGTTGGTAGAATCGAGGTTTAGGGTTGGGCTTGGGGTCAGGAATGACTTTTGGGTTAGAGTCGAGTGCATTTAGGGTTAGGGATAGTGTTGAAATTGAGGATTTAGTGTTTGGGTTAGAATCGAGCACATTTAGGGTTAGAGTTTTGGTTAGATTTCGTTAGGGTTAGGGTTAGTGTAAGGGGTAGGGGTAGGGTTAGAGTGCATTTAGGGGTAGGGGTAGGAGTAGGGTTAGGATTAGGGTTAGGGTTTTTGTTGGTAGAATCGAAGTTTAGGGTTAGGCGTAGGGTGAGGATTGCCTTTTGGGTTACAACTGAGTGCATTTAGAGTTCGGGTTAGTGTTGAGATTGACGATTTAGTGTTAGACTTAGAATCGAGCACATTTAGGGTTAGAGTTATGGTTAGAATTCGTTAGGATTAGGGTTAGGGTTAAGGGTAGGGTAGGGGTTAGAGTCACGCGCATTTTTAGTGTTAGTGTTAGGGTTAGGGTTAGGGTTAGAGTGCATTTAGAGGTAGGGGTAGCGGTAGGAATAGGATTTGAGTTAGGTTTAGTGATGGTAGAATAGAGGTTTAGGTTTAGGCTTAGGGTCAGGATTGCATTTTGGATCAGAATCAAGTGTATTTACGCTTTGGGTTAGTGTTCAAGTTGACGATTTCGTGTTAGGGTTAGAATGGAGCACATTAGGGTTAGACTTATGGTTAGAATTCAGAGCATTTAGGGTTAGGGTTAGGTTTAGGGTTAGGTTTAGGGTCAGGGTTAGAATCCAGAGCATTAAGGATAGTGCTAGGGTTAGAGTTAGGTTTAGGGTTAGCTTTCGTAGAATCGACGGTTAGGCTGAGGGTTAGGCTTAGGGTGAGGGTTAGGGTTAGAATCAAGCACAGTTTTAGTGTTAGCGTTAGGGTGAGGATTAGGGTTAAAGTGCTTTTAGGGCTAGTGGAAGGGATAGGGTTAGGATTAGGGTTAAGGTTTGTGTTGGTAGAATCGAGGTTTCGGTTTAGCCTTAGGGTCAGGATTGCATTTTGGATCAGAATCGAGTGTATTTAGGCTTTGGGTTAGTGTTCAAATTGACGATTTAGTGTTAGGGTTTGAATCGAGCACATTTGGGGTGAGAGGTATGCTTAGAATTCAGTGCATTTAGGGTTAGCGTTAGGGTTAGGGTTAGGTTGAGGGTCAGGGTTAAAATCGAGAGCATTTAAGGATAGTGCTAGGGTTAGAGTTAGGTTTAGCGTTCGCTTTCGTAGAATCGAGGCTTAGGCTTAAGGTTAGGCTTAGGGTTAGGGTTAGGGTTAGAATCAGGCACATTTATAGTGGTCTGCTTTTCATCAGGGTATGGCTTAGAGTGCATTTAGGGGTAGGCGTAGGAGTAGGGTTAGGATTAGGGTTAAGGTTTGTGTTGGTAGAATCGAGGTTTAGGGTTGGTCTTGGGGTCAGGAATGACTTTTGGGTTAGAGTCGAGTGCATTTAGGGTTAGGGACAGTGTTGAAATTGACGATTTAGTGTTTGGGTTAGAATCGAGCACATTAGGGTTAGAGTTTTGGTTAAAATTCGTTAGGGATAGGGTTAGTGTAAGGGGTAGGGGTAGGGTTAGAGTGCATTTAGGGGCAGGGGTAGGGGTAGGGTTAGGATAAGGGTTAGGGTTTGTGTTGGTAGAATCGAAGTTTAGGGTTAGGCGTAGGGTGAGGATTGCCTTTTGGGTTACAACTGAGTGCATTTAGAGTTCGGGTTAGTGTTGAGATTGACGATTTAGGGTTAGACTTAGAATCGAGCACATTAGGGTTAGAGTTATGGCTACAATCCACTATATTTAAGCTTAGGGTTAGGGTTAGGGTTTGTATTGGTAGAATCGAGGTTTAGGGTTAGGCTTAGGGTCAGGATTGCCTTTTGGGTTAGAGTCGAGTGCATTTAGGGTTAGGCTTAGTGTTGAGATTGACGATTTAGTGTTAGGGTTATAATCGAGCACATTAGGGTTAGAGTTATGGTTAGAATCCAGTGCATTTGGGGTTAGGATTAGGGATAGGGTTAGGTTTATGTTTAGGGTGAGGGTTAGAATCGAGTGCATTTAAGGATAGTGTTAGAGTTAGAGTTAGGTATAGGGTGAGATTTCGTAGAATCAAGGGTCAGTGTTTGGGTGAGGGTTAGGGTTAGGGTTAGGGTTAGAATCAGGAGCATTTTTAGCGTTAGGGTTGGGGTTAGGGTCAGGGTTTGAGTGCATTTAGGGCTAGGGGAGGAGTTGGGTTAGGATTAGGGTTAGGGTTTGTGTTGGCAGAATCGAGGTTTTGGGTTAGGCTTAGGGTCAGGAGAGCATTTGGGGTCATAATTCAGAGCATTTGGGCTTAGGGTTAGAGTTGAAATTGATGATTTAGTTATAGCGTTAGAATCAGGCACATTTAGGGATAGAGTTATGATTAGAATTCAGTGCATTTAGGGTTAGGGTTAGGTTTAGGATTAGATTTAGGGTCAGGGTTAGAATCGAGAGCATTAAGGATAGTGCTAGGGTTAGAGTTACGTTTAGGGTTAGCTTTCGTAGAATCGAGGGTTAGGCTTAGGGTTAGGTTTAGGGTGAGGGTTAGGGTTAGTATCAAGCACAGTTTTAGTGTTAACGTTAGGGTGAGGATTAGGGTTAAAGTGCTTTTAGGGCTAGTGGAAGGGATAGGGTTAGGATTAGGGTTAAGGTTTGTGTTGGTAGAATCGAGGTTTAGGTTTAGGCTTAGGGTCAGGATTGCATTTCGGATCAGAATCGAGTGTATTTAGGCTTTGGGTTAGTGTTCAAATTGACGATTTAGTGTTAGGGTTTGAATCGAGCACATTTAGGGTGAGAGTTATGCTTAGAATTCACTGCATTTGGGGTTAGCTTTAGGGTTAGTTTTAGGTTGAAGGTCAGGGTTAAAATCGAGAGCGTTTAAGGATAGTGCTAGGGTTAGAGTTAGGTTTAGCGTTCGCTTTCGTAGAATCGAGGGTTAGGCTTAAGGTTAGGCTTAGGGTTAGGGTTAGGGTTAGAATCAGGCACATTTTTAGTGGTCTGCTTTTCATCAGGGTATGGCTTAGAGTGCATTTAGGGGTAGGCGTAGGAGTAGGGTTAGGATTAGGGTTAAGGTTTGTGTTGGTAGAATCGAGGTTTAGGGTTGTGCTTGGGGTCAGGAATGACTTTTGGGTTAGAGTCGAGTGCATTCAGGGTTAGGGATAGTGTTGAAATTGACGATTTAGTGTTTGCGTTAGAATCGAGAACATTTAGGGTTAGAGTTTTGGTTAGAATTCGTTAGGGTTAGGGTTAGTGTAAGGGGTAGGGGTAGGGTTAGAGTGCATTTAGGGGCAGGGGTAGGGGTAGGGTTAGGATTAGGGTTAGGTTTTTTGTTGGTAGAATCGAAGTTTAGGGTTAGGCGTAGGGTGAGGATTGCCTTTTGGGTTACAACTGAGTGCATTTAGAGTTAGGGTTAGTGTTGAGATTGACGATTTAGTGTTAGACTTAGAATGGAGCACATTAGCGTTAGAGTTATGGCTAGAATCCACTATATTTAAGCTTAGGGTTAGGGTTAGGGTTTGTGTTGGTAGAATCGAGGTTTAGGGTTAGGCTTAGGGTCAGGATTGCCTTTTGGGTTAGAGTAGAGTGCATTTCGGGTTAGGCTTAGTGTTGAGATTGACGATTTAGTGTTAGGGTTATAATCGAGCACATTAGGGTTAGAGTTATGGTTAGAATCCAGTGCATTTCGGGTTAGGATTAGGGATAGGGTTAGGTTTATGTTTAGGGTGAGGGTTAGAATTGAGTGCATTTAAGAATAGTGTTAGGGTTAGAGTTAAGTATAGGGTTAGCTTTCGTAGAATCGAGGGTCAGTGTTCGGGTGAGGGTTAGGGTTAGGATTAGGGTTAGAATCAGGAGCATTTTTAGCGTTAGGGTTGGGGTTAGGGTCAGGGTTTGAGTGCATTTAGGGGTAGGGGAGGAGTTGGGTTAGGATTAGGGTTAGGGTTTGTGTTGGTAGAATCGAGGATTTGGGTTAGGCTTAGGGTCAGGAGAGCATTTGGGGTCATAATTCAGAGCATTTGGGCTTAGAGTTAGTGTTGAAATTGATGATTTAGTTATAGCGTTAGAATCAGGCACATTTAGGGATAGAGTTATGATTAGAATTCAGTGCATTTAGGGTTAGCGTTAGGGTTAGGGTTAGGTTGAGGGTCAGGGTTAAAATCGAGAGCATTTAAGGATAGTGCTAGGGTTAGAGTTAGGTTTAGCGTTCGCTTTCGTAGAATCGAGGGTTAGGCTTAAGGTTAGGCTTAGGGTTAGAGTTAGGGTTAGAATCAGGCACTTTTTTAGTGGTCCGCTTTTCATCAGGGTATGGCTTAGAGTGCATTTAGGGGTAGGCGTAGGAGTAGGGTTAGGATTAGGGTTAAGGTTTGTGTTGGTAGAATCGAGGTTTAGGGTTGGGCTTGGGGTCAGGAATGACTTTTGGGTTAGAGTCGAGTGCATTTAGGGTTAGGGATAGTGTTGAAATTGAGGATTTAGTGTTTGGGTTAGAATCGAGCACATTTAGGGTTAGAGTTTTGGTTAGATTTCGTTAGGGTTAGGGTTAGTGTAAGGGGTAGGGGTAGGGTTAGAGTGCATTTAGGGGTAGGGGTAGGAGTAGGGTTAGGATTAGGGTTAGGGTTTTTGTTGGTAGAATCGAAGTTTAGGGTTAGGCGTAGGGTGAGGATTGCCTTTTGGGTTACAACTGAGTGCATTTAGAGTTCGGGTTAGTGTTGAGATTGACGATTTAGTGTTAGACTTAGAATCGAGCACATTTAGGGTTAGAGTTATGGTTAGAATTCGTTAGGATTAGGGTTAGGGTTAAGGGTAGGGTAGGGGTTAGAATCACGCGCATTTTTAGTGTTAGTGTTAGGGTTAGGGTTAGGGTTAGAGTGCATTTAGAGGTAGGGGTAGCGGTAGGAATAGGATTTGAGTTAGGTTTAGTGATGGTAGAATAGAGGTTTAGGTTTAGGCTTAGGGTCAGGATTGCATTTTGGATCAGAATCAAGTGTATTTACGCTTTGGGTTAGTGTTCAAGTTGACGATTTCGTGTTAGGGTTAGAATGGAGCACATTAGGGTTAGACTTATGGTTAGAATTCAGTGCATTTAGGGTTAGTGTTAGGGTTAGGTTTAGGGTCAGGGTCAGAATCGAGTGCATTTAATGTTAGGGTTAGGGTTAGGTTTAGTTTTAGGGTTAGCTTTGGTAGAATCGAGGGTTGCGGTTGGGTTAGGGCTAGGGTTAGAATCAAGCACATTTTTAGTGTTAGGGTTAGGGTGAGGGTTAGGGATAAAGTGCTTTTAGGGCTGGTGGTAGGGGTAGGATTAGGATTAGGGTTAGGGTTAGTGTTGGTAGAATCGAGGTTTAAAGTTAGGCTTAGGGTTAAGATTGCCTTTTGGGTTAGAATCGAGTGCATTTAGGGTTAGGGTTAGTGTTGAGATTGAGGATTTAGTGTTAGGGTTACAATCGAGCACATTTAGGGTTAGAGTTATGGTTAGAATTCGTTAGGGTTAGGGTTAGGTTTAAGGGTAGGGTAGGGGTTAGAATCACGCGCATTTTTAGTGTTAGGGTTAGTGTTAGGATTAGGGTTAGAGTGCATTTAGAGGTAGGGGTAACGGTAGGATTAGGATTTGGGTTAGGGTTAGTGATGGTAGAATCGAGGTTTAGGTTTAGGCTTAGGGTCAGGATTGCATTTTGGATCAGAATCGAGTGTATTTAGGCTTTGGGTTAGTGTTCAAATTGACGATTTAGTGTTAGGGTTAGAATGGAGCACATTTAGGGTTAGAATTATGTTTAGAATTCAGTGCATTTAAGGTTAGGGTTACTGTTAGGGGTAGGGTTAGGTTTAGGGTCAGGGTCAGAATCGAGTGCATTTAATGTTAGGGTTAGGGTTAGGTTTAGTTTTAGGGTTAGCTTTGGTAGAATCGAGGGTTACAGTTGGGTTAGGGTTAGGGTTAGAATGAAGCACATTTTTAGTGTTAGGGTTAGGGTAAGGGTTAGGGATAAAGCGCTTTTAGGGCTGGTGGTGGGGGTAGGATTAGGATTAGAGTTAGGGTTAGTGATGGTAGAATCGATCTTTAAAGTTAAACTTAGGGTTAATATTGCCTTATGGGTTAGAATCGAGTGCTTTTAGGGTTAGGGATAGTGTTGAGATTGAAGATTTAGTGTCAGGGTTATAATCGAGCACATTAGGGTTAGAGTTATGGTTAGAATCCAGTGCATTTCGGGTTAGGATTAGGGATAGGGTTAGGTTTATGTTTAGGGTGAGGGTTAGAATTGAGTGCATTTAAGAATAGTGTTAGGGTTAGAGTTAAGTATAGGGTTAGCTTTCGTAGAATCGAGGGTCAGTGTTCGGGTGAGGGTTAGGGTTAGGATTAGGGTTAGAATCAGGAGCATTTTTAGCGTTAGGGTTGGGGTTAGGGTCAGGGTTTGAGTGCATTTAGGGGTAGGGGAGGAGTTGGGTTAGGATTAGGGTTAGGGATTGTGTTGGTAGAATCGAGGATTTGGGTTAGGCTTAGGGTCAGGAGAGCATTTGGGGTCATAATTCAGAGCATTTGGGCTTAGAGTTAGTGTTGAAATTGATGATTTAGTTATAGCGTTAGAATCAGGCACATTTAGGGATAGAGTTATGATTAGAATTCAGTGCATTTAGGGTTAGCGTTAGGGTTAGGGTTAGGTTGAGGGTCAGGGTTAAAATCGAGAGCATTTAAGGATAGTGCTAGGGTTAGAGTTAGGTTTAGCGTTCGCTTTCGTAGAATCGAGGGTTAGGCTTAAGGTTAGGCTTAGGGTTAGAGTTAGGGTTAGAATCAGGCACTTTTTTAGTGGTCCGCTTTTCATCAGGGTATGGCTTAGAGTGCATTTAGGGGTAGGCGTAGGAGTAGGGTTAGGATTAGGGTTAAGGTTTGTGTTGGTAGAATCGAGGTTTAGGGTTGGGCTTGGGGTCAGGAATGACTTTTGGGTTAGAGTCGAGTGCATTTAGGGTTAGGGATAGTGTTGAAATTGAGGATTTAGTGTTTGGGTTAGAATCGAGCACATTTAGGGTTAGAGTTTTGGTTAGATTTCGTTAGGGTTAGGGTTAGTGTAAGGGGTAGGGGTAGGGTTAGAGTGCATTTAGGGGTAGGGGTAGGAGTAGGGTTAGGATTAGGGTTAGGGTTTTTGTTGGTAGAATCGAAGTTTAGGGTTAGGCGTAGGGTGAGGATTGCCTTTTGGGTTACAACTGAGTGCATTTAGAGTTCGGGTTAGTGTTGAGATTGACGATTTAGTGTTAGACTTAGAATCGAGCACATTTAGGGTTAGAGTTATGGTTAGAATTCGTTAGGATTAGGGTTAGGGTTAAGGGTAGGGTAGGGGTTAGAATCACGCGCATTTTTAGTGTTAGTGTTAGGGTTAGGGTTAGGGTTAGAGTGCATTTAGAGGTAGGGGTAGCGGTAGGAATAGGATTTGAGTTAGGTTTAGTGATGGTAGAATAGAGGTTTAGGTTTAGGCTTAGGGTCAGGATTGCATTTTGGATCAGAATCAAGTGTATTTACGCTTTGGGTTAGTGTTCAAGTTGACGATTTCGTGTTAGGGTTAGAATGGAGCACATTAGGGTTAGACTTATGGTTAGAATTCAGTGCATTTAGGGTTAGTGTTAGGGTTAGGTTTAGGGTCAGGGTCAGAATCGAGTGCATTTAATGTTAGGGTTAGGGTTAGGTTTAGTTTTAGGGTTAGCTTTGGTAGAATCGAGGGTTGCGGTTGGGTTAGGGCTAGGGTTAGAATCAAGCACATTTTTAGTGTTAGGGTTAGGGTGAGGGTTAGGGATAAAGTGCTTTTAGGGCTGGTGGTAGGGGTAGGATTAGGATTAGGGTTAGGGTTAGTGTTGGTAGAATCGAGGTTTAAAGTTAGGCTTAGGGTTAAGATTGCCTTTTGGGTTAGAATCGAGTGCATTTAGGGTTAGGGTTAGTGTTGAGATTGAGGATTTAGTGTTAGGGTTACAATCGAGCACATTTAGGGTTAGAGTTATGGTTAGAATTCGTTAGGGTTAGGGTTAGGTTTAAGGGTAGGGTAGGGGTTAGAATCACGCGCATTTTTAGTGTTAGGGTTAGTGTTAGGATTAGGGTTAGAGTGCATTTAGAGGTAGGGGTAACGGTAGGATTAGGATTTGGGTTAGGGTTAGTGATGGTAGAATCGAGGTTTAGGTTTAGGCTTAGGGTCAGGATTGCATTTTGGATCAGAATCGAGTGTATTTAGGCTTTGGGTTAGTGTTCAAATTGACGATTTAGTGTTAGGGTTAGAATGGAGCACATTTAGGGTTAGAATTATGTTTAGAATTCAGTGCATTTAAGGTTAGGGTTACTGTTAGGGGTAGGGTTAGGTTTAGGGTCAGGGTCAGAATCGAGTGCATTTAATGTTAGGGTTAGGGTTAGGTTTAGTTTTAGGGTTAGCTTTGGTAGAATCGAGGGTTACAGTTGGGTTAGGGTTAGGGTTAGAATGAAGCACATTTTTAGTGTTAGGGTTAGGGTAAGGGTTAGGGATAAAGCGCTTTTAGGGCTGGTGGTGGGGGTAGGATTAGGATTAGAGTTAGGGTTAGTGATGGTAGAATCGATCTTTAAAGTTAAACTTAGGGTTAATATTGCCTTATGGGTTAGAATCGAGTGCTTTTAGGGTTAGGGATAGTGTTGAGATTGAAGATTTAGTGTCAGGGTTATAATCGAGCACATTAGGGTTAGAGTTATGGTTAGAATCCACAGCATTTAGGATTAGGGTTAGGGTTAGGGTCAGGGTTATTAGGGTCAGGATTAGAATCGAGAGCATTTAAGGATAGTGTTAGGGTTAGAGTTAGGTTTAGGTATAGGCTTCGTAGAATTGAGGGTTAGAATTAAATGCACTCGACTCTAACCCAAAAGGCAATCCTGACCCTAAGCCTAACCCTAAACGTCGATTCTACCAACACAAACCTTAACCCTAATCCTACCCCTACTCCTATCCCTACCTCTATATGCACTCTAACCCAACCCCTAACACTAAAAATGCGCTTGATTCTAACCCTAACCCTAACCCTAACCCTAACACTCAATTTTACGAAACCTAACCCTAACCCTAACTCTAACCATAGCACTATCCTTAAATGATCTCGATTCTAAAGCTGACCCTAAACCTAACCCTAACCCTAACCCTAACCCTAACCCTACATGCACTGAATTCTAATCATAACTCTATCCCTAAATGTTCTTGATTCTAACGCTAAAAGTAAATCATCAATTTCAACACTAACCTTAAGCCTAAATGCTCTGCATTATGACCCAAAATCCTCTCCTAACCCTAAGCCTAACCCAAAACCTCGATTTTCCCAACACAAACCCTAACCGTAATCCTAACACAACTCCTCCCCTTCCCCTAAATGCACTCAAACCCTAACCCTAACCCCAACCCTAACACTAAAAATGCACTTGATTCTAACCCTAATCCTTACCCTAACTCTAACCAGAACACTGACCCTCGATTCTACGAAAGCTAACCCTATACCTAACTCTAACCCTAACACTATCCTTAAATGCACTCGATTCTAACCCTCACCCTAAACATAACCCTAACCCTAACCCTATCCTAACCCTACTCCTATCCCTACTCTATATGCACTCTATCCCTAACCCTAACACCAAAAATGCACTTGATTTTAACCCTAACAGTAACCCTAACCCTAACCCTAACCCTCAATTCTACGAAACCTAACCCTAAACCTAACTCCAACCCTAACACTATCCTTAAATGCTCTCGATTCTAATCCTGACGCTAATAACCCTACCCCTAACCCTATGCCTAAATGTAGTGGATTCTAACCATAACTCTAACCCTAATGTGCTCGATTCTAAGCCTAACACTAAATCGTCAATCTCAACACTAACCCTAACCCTAAATGCACTCGATTCTAACCCAAAAGGCAATCCTGACCCTAAGCCTAACCCTAAATTTCGATTCTACCAACAGAAAACCTAACCCTAATCCTAACCCTACCCCTACCCCTACCCCTAAATGCACTCTACCCTACCCCTACCCCTAGCCCTAACCCTAACACTAACGAATTCTAACCAAAATTCTAACCCTAAATGTGCTCGATTCTAACCTTAACACTAAATCGTCAATTTCAACACTATCTCTAAGCCTAAATGCACTGGATTCTAACCCAAAAGTCATTCCTGACCCCAAGCCCAACCCTAAACCTCGATTCTACCAACACACACCTTAAACCTAATCCTAACCCTACTCCTACCCCTACCCCTAAATGCAGTCTAAGCCATACCCTGACGAAAACCACAAAACTAAAAATGCGCCTGATTCTAACCCTGAACGTAACCCTAAGGCTAACCTTAAGCCTAAACCACGATTCTACGAAAGCGAACGCCAAACCTAACTCTAACCCTAGCACTATCCTTAAATGATCTCGATTTTAACCCAGACCCTAAACCTAACGCTAACCCTAACCCTAAATGCACTGAATTCTAACCATATCTCTAACCCTAATTGTCCTCGATTCAAACCCTAACACTAAATCGTCAATTTGAACATTAACCCAAAGCCTAAATACACTCGATTCTGATGCAAAAAGCAATCCTGACCCTAAGCCTAAACCTAAACCTCGATTCTACCAACACAAACCTTAACCCTAATTCTAACCCTACTCTTACCACTAGCCCTAAAAGCACGTTAATCCTAACCCTCACCCTAACGCTGACACTAAAACTGTGCTTGATTCTAACCCGAACCCTCAACCCAAATCTTACCGTAAGCCTAACCCTCGATTCTTCAAAAGCTGACCCTAAACCTAACTCTAACCCTAGCACTATCCTTAAAGGCTCTCGATTCTAACCCTAAACCTAATCCTAACCCTACCCCTAACAGTAACCCTAACCTTAAATGCACTGAATTCTAAGCATAATTCTAACCCTAAATGTGCTCGATTCAAACCATAACACCAAATCGTCAATTTGAACACTAACCCAAAGCCTAAATACACTCAATTCTGATCCAAAATGCAATCCTGACCCTAAGCCTAAACCTCAACCTCGATTCTACCATCACTAACCCTAACCCAAATGATAATCCTACTGCTACCCCTACCTCTAAATGCACTCTAACCCTAACACTAACACTAACCCTAACACTAAAAATGCGCGTGATTCTAACCCCTACCCTACCCCTAACCCTAACCCTAACCCTAACGAATTCTAACCATAAATCTAACCCGGAATGCACTCGATTCTAACCCAAAAGGCAATCCTGACCCTAAGCCTAACCCTAAACCTCGATTCTACCACCACAAACCGTAACCCTAATCCCAACCCTACTCCTACCCCTACCCCTAAATGCACTCTCATCGTAAGCCTACCCCAACCCTAATACTAAAAATGTGCTTGATTCTAAACCGAACCCAAACCCTAACCCTAACCCTCGATTCTTTGAAAGCTAACCCTAAACCTAACTCTAACACTAACACGATCCTTAAATACTCTCGATTCAAACCCTGACCGTAATAACCCTAACCCTAA
The DNA here is from genome assembly GCF_028372415.1 of Notamacropus eugenii. Taxonomy (NCBI): domain Eukaryota; kingdom Metazoa; phylum Chordata; class Mammalia; order Diprotodontia; family Macropodidae; genus Notamacropus; species Notamacropus eugenii. The sequence goes on from NW_027325095.1 coordinate 411,036, forward strand.
TCCTAACCCTAAATGCATTAGATTCTAACCATAACTCTAACGCTAATGTGCTCGTTTCTAACCCTAACACTAAATCGTCAATCTCAACACTAACTGTAACCCTAAATGCACTCGATTCTAACCCAAAAGGCAATACTGACCCTAAGCCTAAGCCTGAACCTCAATTCTACCAACAAAAACCCTAACTCTAATCCTAACCTTACCCCTACCCCTACCCCTGAATGCCCTCCAACCCTAAACCTAACCCTAACCTTAACACTAAAAATGCCCTTGATTTTAACCCTAACCCTAAACCTAACCCTAACACTAACCCTAACACGATCCTTAAATGCACTCGATTCTAATCCTCACCCTAAACATAACCGTTATTCTAACCCTGTCCCTAACCCTAAATGCACTGGATTCTAACCATAACTCTATCCCTAATGTGCTCGATTCTAACACTAATACTAAATCGTCAATCTCAACACTAAGCCTAAACCTAAATGCACTCGACTCTAACCCAAAAGGCAATCCTGACCCTAAGCCTAACCCTAAACCTCGATTCTACCAACACAAACCCTAACCCTAACCCTAAGCTTAAATATAGTGGATTCTAGCCATAACTCTAACCCTAATGTGCTCGATTCCAAGTCTAACACTGAATCGTCAATCTCAACACTAACCCTAACTCTAAATGCACTCAGTTGTAACCAAAAAGGCACGCCTAACCCTAAATTTCGATTCTACCAACACAAACCCTAACCCTAATCCTAACCCTACCCCTACCCCTACCCCTAAATGCACTCTAACCCTACCCCTACCCCTTACACTAACCCTAACCCTAACGAATTCTAACCAAAACTCTAACCCTAAATGTGCTCGATTCTAACCCAAACACTAAATCGTCAATTTCAACACTATCCCTAAACCTAAATGAACTCGACTCTAACCCAAAAGCCAATCCTGACCCTAAGCCTAACCCTAAACCTCGATTCTACCACCACAAACAGTAACCTTAATCCTAACCCTACCCCTACCCCTACCCCTAAATGCCCTCTGACCCAACCCCTACCCCTTACACTAGCCCTAACGAATTCTAACCAAAACTCTAACCCTAAATGTGCTGGATTCTAACCCTAACACTAAATCGTCAATTTCAACACTATCCCTAACCCTAAATGCACTCGACTCTAACCCAAAAGCCATTCCTGACCCTAAGCCTAACCCAAAACCTCGATTCTACCAACACAAACCCTAACCCTAATCCTAACCCAACTCCTCCCCTGGCCCTAAATGCACTCAAACCCTGACCCTAACCCCAACCCTAACGCTAAAAATGCTCCTGATTCGAACCCTAATCCTAATCCTAACCCTCACACGAACACTAACCCTCGATTCTACGAAAGCTAACCCTAAACCTAACTCTAACCCTAACACTATCCTTAAATGCACTCGATTCTAACCCTCACCCTACACATAACCGTAACCCTAAGCCTAAGCCTAACCTTAAATGCACTGGATTCTAACCATAACTCTAACTGTAAAGTTGTTGATTCTAATTCTAACACTAATTCATCAATCTCAACAGTACCCTTAAGCCTAAATGCACTCGATTCTAACCCAAAAGGCAATCCTGACCCTGAGCCTAACCCTAAACCTCGATTCTACCAACACTAACCCTAACCTTAATTCTAACCTTGCCCAAACCCCTACCGCTAAATGCACTCTAACCATACCCCTACCCCTAACACTAACCGTAACCCTAACGAATTCTAACCATAACTCTATCCCTAAATGTGATTGATTCTAACGATAAAACTAAATCATCAATTTCAACACTAACCCTAAGCCTAAATGCTCTGAATTATGACCCCAAATGCTCTCCTGACCCTAAGCCTAACCCAAAACCTCGATTCCACCAACACAAACCCTAACCCTAATCCTAACCCAACTGCTCCCCTACCTCTAAATGCACTCAAACCCTAACCGTAATCCCAAACATAACACTAAAAATGCGCTTGATTCTTACCCTAATCCTAACCCTAACACTCACCCGAGCACTAACCCTCGATTCTACGAAAGCTAACCCTATACCTAACTCTAACCCTAACACTATCCTTCAATGCACTCGATTCTAACCCTCACCCTGAACATAACCCTAACCCTAACCTTAATCCTAACCCTAAATGCACTGGATTCTAACCATAACTCTCACCCTAATGTGCTCGATTATAATCCTAACACTAAATGGTCAATCTCAACACTAAGCCTAACCCTAAATGCACTCGACTCTAATCCAAAAGGCAATCCTGACCCTAAGCCTAATCCTAAACCTCGATTCTACCAACACAAACCGTAACCCTAATCCTAACCCTGCTCCTATCCCTACCTCAATATGCACTCTTACCGAAACCCTAACACAACCCCTAACACTAAAAATGCGCTTGATTCTAACCCTAACCCTAACCCTAACCCTAAACCTCCATTCTACGAAACCTAACCCTAAACCTAACTCTAACCCTAAAACTATCCTTAAATGCTCTCGATTCTAATCCTGACCCTAATAACCCTAAGCCTAAATGCAGTGGTTTCTAACCATAACTCTAACCCTAATGTGCTTGATTCTTACACTAATACTAAATCGTCAATCTCAACATTAACTCTAACCCTAAATGCACTCGATTCTATCCCAGTAATCCTGACCCTAAGCCTAACCTTAAACCTCGATTCTACCAACACAGACCTTAACCCTAATGCTAACCCTACTCCTACCCCTGCCCCTAAATGCACTCTAAGCCATACCCTAACCCCAACCATAACACTAAAATTGAGCCTGATTCTAACACTAACGATAACGCTAACTCGAAGCCTAACCCTCGATTCTACGAATGCTAACCCTAAACCTAACTCTAACCCTAACACTATCCTTAAATGCACTCGATTCTAACCCTCACCCTGAACATAACCCTAACCCTAACCCTAATCCTAACCCTAAATGCACTGGTTTCTAACCATAACTCTAATCCTAATGTGCTTGATTCTAACACTAACTCTAAACCGTCAATTTCAACACTAACCCTAACCATAAATGTACTCGATTCTAACCCAAAAGGCAATCCTAACCCTAACGGTAACCCTAACCCTCGATTCTAGGAAATCTAACCCTATACAGAACTCTACCCCTAACACTATCCTTAAATGCACTAGATTCTAACCCTCACCCTGAACATAACCCTAACCGTAACCTTAATCCTAACCCTAAATGCACTGGATTCTAACCATAACTCTCACCCTAATGTGCTCGATTATAATCCTAACACTAAATCGTCAATCTCAACACTAAGCCTAACCCTAAATGCACTCGACTCTAACCCAAAAGGCAATCCTGACCCTAAGCCTAAGCCTAAACCTCGATTCTACCAACAGAAACCCTAACCCTAATCCTAACCCTGCTCCTATCCCTACCTCTATATGCACTATTACCCAACCCCTAACCCAACTCCTAACACTAAAAATGCACTTGATTCTAGCCCTAACCCTAAACCTAACCCTAAACCTCCATTCTACGAAACCTAACCCTAAACCTAACTCTAACCCTAAAACTATCCTTAAATTCTCTCGATTCTAATCCTGACCCTAATAACCCTAACCCAAACCCTAAGCCTAAATGCAGTGGATTCTAACCATAACTCTAACCCTAATGTGCTTGATTCTAACACTAACTCTAAAACGTGAATCTCAACACTAACCCTAACCATAAATGCACTCGATTCTAACCCAAAAGGGAATCATGACCCTAAGCCTAACCCTAAACTTCGATTCTACCAACACAAACCCTAACCCTAATTCTAACCCTACCGCTACCCCTACCCCTAAATGCACTCTAACCCTACACCTACCCCTAACCCTAACCCTAACCCTAACGAATTATAATCAAAACTCTAACCCTAAATGTGCTCGATTATAACCCTAACACTAAATCGTCAATTTCAACACTATCCCTAAGCCTAAATGCACTGGATTCTAACCCAAAAGCCATTCCTCACCCTAAGCTTAACCCTAAACCTCGATTCTACCAACAGAAACCTTGACCCTAATCCTAACTCTAATCATACCCGTACCCCTAAATGCACTCTAAGCCCTACCCTGACGAAAACCACAACACTTAAAAATGCGCCTGATTCTAACCCTAACCCTAACCCTAAGCCTAACCTTAAGCCTAACCCTCGATTCTACGAAAGCGAACGCTAAACCTAACTCTAACCCTAGCACTATCCTTAAATGCTCTCCATTTTAACCCTGACCCTAAACCTAACCCTGACCCTAACGCTAAATGCACTGCATTCTAACCATAACTCTATCCCTAAATGTGCTCGATTCAAACCCTAAGACTAAATCGTCAATTTGAACACTAACCCAAAGCCTAAATACACTCGATTCTCATCCAAAATGTAATCCTTACCCTAAGCCTAAACCTAAACTTTGATTCTACCAACACAAACCCTAACCCTAATCCTAACCCTACTCCTACGCCTACCCCTAAATGCACTCTAAGCCATACCCTGATGAAAAGCAGACCACTAAAAATGTGTCTGATTCTAACCCTAAGCCTAATCCTAAGCCTAACCTTAAGCCTAACCCTCGATTCTACGAAAGCTAACCCTAAACCTAACTCTAACCCTAGCACTATCCTTAAATGCTCTCGATTTTAACCCTGACCCTAACCCTAACCCTAACCCTAACCCTAAATGCCCTGAATTGTAACCGTAACTCTAACCCTAAATGTGTTGGATTCAAACCCTAACACTAAATCGTCAATTTGAACACTAACCCAAAGCCTAAATACACTCGATTCTGATCCATAATGCAATCCTGACCCTAAACCTAAACCTAAACCTCGATCCTACCAACACAAACCTTAACCCTAATCCTAACCCTACCCCTACCACTAGCCCTAAAAGCACTTTAACCCTGACCCTCACCCTAACGCTAACACTAAAACTGTGCTTCATTCTAACCCTAACCTTCAACCTAAGGCTAACCCTAAGCCTAACCCTCGATTCTATGACTGGTAACTCTAAACCTAACTCTACCCCTAGCACTATCCTTAAATGCTCTCGATTCTAACCCTGACCCTAAACCTAACCCTAACCCTAACCCTAACCCTAAATGCACTGAATTCTAATCAGAACTCTATCCCTAAATGTGCCTGATTCTAACGCTATAACTAAATCATCAATTTCAACACTAACCCTAAGCCCAAATCCTCTGAATTATGACCCCAAATGCTCTCCTGACCCTAAGTCTAACCCAAAAACCTCGATTCTACCAACACAAACCCTAACCCTAATCCTAACCCTACTCCTATCCCTACCTCTATATGCACTCTAACCCTAACCTTAACCCAACCCCTAACACTAAAAATGCACTTGATTCTAACTCTAACCCTAACCCTAACCCGAACCCGAACCCTCAATTCTACGAAACATCACCCTGAACCTAACTCAAACCCTAAAACTCTCCTTAAATGCTCTCGATTCTAATCCTGACCCTAATAAACCTAACCCTAACCCTAAGCCTAAATGCCGTGGATTCTAACCATAACTCTAACCGTCATGTGCTTGATTCTAAGACTAACACTAAATCGTCAATCTCAACACTAACCCTAACCCTAAATGCACTCGATTCTAACCCAAAAGGGAATCATGACCCTAAGCCTAACCCTAAACCTCGATTCTACCAACACAAACCCTAACCCTAATCCTAACCCTACCGCTACCCCTACCCCTAAATGCACTCTAACCCTACCCCTACCCCTAACCCTAACCCTAACCCTAACGAATTATACCCAAAACTCTAACCCTAATGTGCTCGATTATAACCCTAACACTAAATCGTCAATCTCAACACTAAGCCTAACCCTAAATGCACTCGACTATAACCCAAAAGGCAATCCTGACCCTAAGCCTAACCCTAAACTTCGATTCTACCAACACAAACCCTAACCCTAATCCTAACCATGCCCCTACCCCTACCCCTCAATTCACTCTAACCCTACAAGTAACCCTAACTCTAACCCTAACCCTAACGAATTCTAACCAAAAATATAACCCTAAATGTGCTCGATTCTAATCCTAACACTAAATCGTCAATCTCATCACTCGCTCTAACACGGAATGCACTCGATTCTAACCCAAAAGGCAATCCTGACCCTAAGCCCAACCCTAAACATCGATTCTACCACCACAAACCGTAACCCTAATCCTAACCCTACTCCTACCCCTTCCCCGCAATGCACTCCAATCGTAACCCTACCCCAACACTAATACTAAAAATGCCCTTGATTCTAAACCGAACCAGAACCCTAACCCTAACACTAACCCTCGATTCTACGGAAGCTAACCCTATACCTAACTCTAACCCTAACACTATCTTTAAATGCACTGGATTCTAACCCTCACCCTAAACATAACCCTAACCCTCACCCTAATTCTAACCCTAAATGCACTGGATTCTAACCATCACTCTAACCCTAAATGAGCTCGATTCTAACCCTAACATTAAATCGAAAATTTCAACACTATCCCTAAGCCTAAGTGCACTGGATTCTAACCCAAAAGCCATTCCTGACCCTAATCCTAACCCTAAACTTCGATTCTACCAACACAAACCTTAACCCTAATCCTAACCCTACAGCTACCACTAGCCCAAAAAGCACTTTAACCCTAACCCTCACCCTAACCCTAACACTAAAACTGTGCTTTATTCTAACCCTAACCCTCACCCTAAGCCTAACCTTAAGGCTAACACTCGATTCCACGAAAGCTAACCCTAAACCTAACTCTAACCCTAGCACTATCTTTAAATGCTCTCGATTCTAACTCTGACCCTAAACCTAACCCCAACCCGAAACCTAACCCTAATCCTAACAATAAATGCACTGAATTCTAATCATAACTCTATCCCTAAATGTGCTTGGTTCTAATGCTAAAACTAAATCATCAATTTCAACCCTAACCCCAAGCCTACATGCTCTGAATTATGACCCAAAATGCTCTCCTGACCCTAAGCCTCACCCAAAACCTCGAGTCTACCAACACAAACCCTAACCCTAATCCCAATCCAATGGCTACTCCTACCTTTAAATGCACTCTAACCCTAACACTAACCCTAACCCTAACACTAAAAAGGCGCGTGATTCTAACACCTACCCTATCCCTAACCCTAACCCTAACCCTAGCGAATTGTAACCATAACTCTAACCCTCAATGTTCTCGATTCTAACCCTAACACTAAATCGTCAATCTCATCACTAACTCTAACCCGGAATGCACTCGATTCTAACCCAAAATGCAATGCGGACCATAAGCCTAACCCAAAACCTCGATTCTACCAACACAAACCCTAACCCGAATCCTAACCCAACTCCTCCCCTACCCCTAAATGCACTCAAACTCTAACCCTAACCCCAATCCTAACACTAAAAATGCACTTGATTCTAACCCTAATCCTAACCCTAACCCTAACACTAAGCCTCGATTCTACGAAGGCTAACCCTATACCTAACTCTAACCCTAACACTATCCTTAAATGCACTCGATTCTAACCCTCAACCTAAACATAACCCTAACCCGAACCCTAATCCTAACCGTAAATGCACTGGATTCTAACCATAACTCTAACACTAAATGAGCTCGATTCTAACGCTAACACTAAATCGAAAATTTCAACACTATCCCTAAGCCTAAATGCACTCGATTCTAACCCAAAAGTCAATCCTGACCCTAACCCTAACCCTAACCCTCAATTCTATGAAACCTAACCCTAAATCTAACTCTAACCCGAACACTATCCTTAAATGCTCTCGATTCTAATCCTCATCCTAATAAAACTAACCCTAAGCCTAAGCCTAAATGCACTGGATTCTAACCATAACTCTAACCCTAAATGAGCTCGATTCTAACGCTAATACTAAATCGAAAATTTCAACACTATCCCTAACCCTAAATGCACTTGATTCTAACCCAAAAGTCAATCCTGACCCTAACCCTAACCCTAACCCTCAATTCTATGAAACCTAACCCTAAATCTAACTCTAACCCGAACACTATCCTTAAATGCTCTCGATTCTAATCCTGACCCTAATAAAACTAACCCTAAGCCTAAGCCAAAATGCAGTGGATTCTAACCATAACTCTAACCCTAATATGCTCGATTCTAAGCCTAACACTAAATCGTCAATCTCAACACTAACCCTAACCCTAAATGCACTCGATTCTAACCCAAAAGGCAATCCTGACCCTAAGCCTAATCCTAAACTTCGATTCTACCAACACAAACCCTAACCCTAATCCTAACCATACCCCTACCCCTACCCCTCAATGCACTCTAACCCGACCCCTAACCCTAACGAATTCTAACCAAAACTATAACCCTAAATGTGCTCGATTCTAATCCTAACACTAAATCGTCAATCTCATCACTAACTCTAACCCGGAATGCACTCGATTCTAACCCAAAAGGCAATCCTGACCCTAAGCCCAACCCTAAACCTCGATTCTACCACCACAAACCGTAACCCTAATCCTAACCCTACTCCTACCCCTTCCCCGCAATGCACTCCAATCGTAACCCTACCCCAACACTAATACTAAAAATGCCCTTGATTCTAAACCGAACCAGAACCCTAACAGTAATCCTAACCCTCGATTCTACGAAACCTAACCCTAAACCTAACTCTAACACTAACACGATCCTTAAATACTCTCGATTCAAACCCTGACCCTAATAAACCTTACCCTACCCCTAACCCTAACCCTAACACTTAACGCACTGAATTCTAACCATAACTCTATCCCTAAATGTGCTTGATTCGAACGCTAAAACTAAATCGTCAATTTCAACACTAACCCTAAGCCTAAATGCTCTGAATTACGACCCAAAATGCTCTCCTGACCCTAAGCCTAACCGAAAACCTCGATTCTACCAACACAAACCCTATCCCGAATCCTAACCCAACTCCTCCCCTACCCCTAAATGCACTCAAACCCTAACCCTAACCCCAACCCTAACACTAAAAATGCACTTGATTCTAACCCTAGTCCTAACCCTAACCCTAACCCTAACACTAACCCTCGATTCTAAGGAAGCTAACCCTATACCTAACTCTAACCCTAACACTATCTTTAAATGCACTTGATTCTAACCCTCACCCTAAACATAACCCTAACCCTCACCCTAATTCTAACCCTAAATGCACTGGATTCTAACCATCACTCTAACCCTAAATGAGCTCGATTCTAACCCTAACACTAAATCGACAATTTCAACACTATCCCTAAGCCTAAGTGCACTGGATTCTAACCCAAAAGCCATTCCTGACCCTAAGCCTAACCCTAAACTTCGATTCTACCAACACAAACCTTAACCCTAATCCTAACTCTACCGCTACCACTAGCTCTAAAAGCACTTTAACCCTAACCCTCACCCTAACGCTAACACTAAAACTGTGCTTGATTCTAACCCTAACCCTCACCCTAAGCCTAACCTTAAGGCTAACACTCGATTCTACGAAAGCTAACCATAAACCTAACTCTAACCCTAGCACTATCTTTAAATGCTCTCGATTCTAACTCTGACCCTAAACCTAACCCCAACCCGAAACCTAACCCTAATCCTAACAATAAATGCACTGAATTCTAAACATAACTCTATCCCTAAATGTGCTTGGTTCTAATGCTAAAACTAAATCATCAATTTCAACACTAACCCCAAGCCTAAATGCTCTGAATTATGACCCAAAATGCTCTCCTGACCCTAAGCCTCACCCAAAACCTCGAGTCTACCAACACAAACCCTAACCCTAATCCCAATCCTATGGCTACTCCTACCTCTAAATGCACTCTAACCCTAACACTAACCCTAACCCTAACACTAAAAAGGCGCGTGATTCTAACCCCTACCCTACCCCTAACCCTACCCCTAACCCTAGCGAATTGTAACCATAACTCTAACCCTCAATGTTCTCGATTCTAACCCTAACACTAAATCGTCAATCTCATCACTAACTCTAACCCGGAATGCACTCGATTCTAACCCAAAATGCAATGTGGACCATAAGCCTAACCCAAAACCTCGATTCTACCAACACAAACCCTAACCCGAATCCTAACCCAACTCCTCCCCTACCCCTAAATGCACTCAAACTCTGACCCTAACCCCAATCCTAACACTAAAAATGCACTTGATTCTAACCCTAATCCTAACCCTAACCCTAACCCAACACTAAGCCTCGATTCTTCGAAGGCTAACCCTATACCTAACTCTAACCCTAACACTATCCTTAAATGCACTCGATTCTAACCCTCAACCTAAACATAACCCTAACCCGAACCCTAATCCTAACCGTAAATGCACTGGATTCTAACCATAACTCTAACACTAAATGAGCTCAATTCTAACGCTAACACGAAATCGAAAATTTCAACACTATCCCTAAGCCTAAATGCACTCGATTCTAACCCAAAAGTCAATCCTGACCCTAACCCTAACCCTAACCCTCAATTCTATGAAACCTAACCCTAAATCTAACTCTAACCCGAACACTATCCTTAAATGCTCTCGATTCTAATCCTGACCCTAATAAAACTAACCCTAAGTCTAAGCCTGAATGCACTGGATTCTAACCATAACTCTAACCCTAAATGAGCTCGATTCTAACGCTAACACTAAATCGAAAATTTCAACACTATCCCTAAGCCTAAATGCACTCGATTCTAACCCAAAAGTCAATCCTGACCCTAACCCTAAACCTAAACCTCGATTCTACGAAAATACTCTAATACTAACTATAACAAATTCTCACCATATGTGTAACCCTAAATGTGCTCGTTTCTAACCCTAACACTAAGTCGTAAATTTCAACTCTAACCCTAAGCATAAATGCACTCTATTCTAACCAAAATGCAATGCTAACACTAAGCCTCACCTTAAACCTCGATTCTAAGAAAAAAACTCTACTACTAACTATAACGAATTCTCACATAACTCTAACCCTAAATGTGCTCGTTTCTAACACGAACACTAAGTCTTCAATTTTAACACTAACCCTGAACCTAAATGCACTCTGTTCTAACCAAAATGCAATCCTGACACTAAGCCTCACCACAAACCTCGATTCTACGAAGAAAACTCTACTACTAACTAGAACGAATTCTCACATAACTCTAACCCTTAATGTGCTCGTTTCTAACCCGAACACTAAGTCGTCAATTTCAACAGTAACCCTAAGCCTAAATGTGCTCTATTCTAACCAAAATGCAATCCTGACACTAAGCCTAACACTAAACCTCGATTCTACGAAAAAAACTCTAATACTAACTATAACAAATTCTCACCATATCTCTAACCCTAAATGTGCTCGTTTCTAACCCTAACACTAAGTCTTCAATTTCAACACTAACCCTAAGCCTAAATGCACTCCATTCTAACCAAAATGCAATCCTGACAGTAAGCCTTACACTAAACCTCGATTCTACGAAAAAAACTCTAATACTAATTATAACGAATGCTCACACAACTCTAACCTTAAATGTGCTCGTTTCTAACCCGAACACTAAGTCTTCAATTTTAACACTAAGCCTGAGCCTAAATGCACTCTATTTTAACCAAAATGCAATCCTGACACTAAGCCTAACAGTAAACCTCAATTCTATGAAAAAAACTCTAATATAACGAATTCTCACCATATCTCTAACCCTAAATGTGCTCGTTTCTAACCCTAACACTAAGTCGCAAATTTCAACACTAACCCTAAGCCTAAATGTGCTCTATTCTAACCAAAATGCAATCCTGACACTAAGCCTAACACTAAACCTCGATTCTACGAAAAAAACTCTACTACTAACTATAACGAATCCTCACATAACTCTAACCCTAAATGTGCTCGTTTCTAACCCGAGCACTAAGTCTTCAATTTTAACACTAACCCTAAGCCTAAATGCACTACATTCTAACCAAAATGCAATCCTGACAGTAAGCCTAACACCAAACCTCGATGCTACGAAAAAAACTCTACTACTAACTAGAACGAATTCTCACATAACTCTAACCCTTAATGTGCTCGTTTCTAACCCTAACACTAAGTCGTCAATTTGAACACTAACCCTAAGCCTAAATGCACTCTATTCTAACCAAAATGCAATCCTGACACTAAGCCTAACACTAAACCTCGATTCTACGAAAAAAACTCTAATACTAACTATAACGATTTCTCACCATAACTCTAACTCTAAATGTGCTCGTTTCTAACCGGAACACTAAGTCGTCAATTTCAACACTAACCTGGAGCCTAAATGCACTCTATTCTAACCAAAATGCAATCCGGACACTAAGCCTAACATTAAACCTCGATTCTATGAAAAAAACTCTACTACTGACTATAACGAATTCTCACATAACTCTAACCGTTAATGTGCTCGTTTCTAACCCTAACAATAAGTCGTCAACTTTAACACTAACCCTGAACCTAAATGCACTCTGTTCTAACCTAAATGCAATCCTGACACTAAGCCTCACCATAAACCTTTAATCTACGAAAAAAACTCGAATACTAACTATAACAAATTCTCACCATATGTCTAACCCTAAATGTGCTCATTTCTAACCCTAACACTAAGTCGTAAATTTCAACACTAACCCTAAGCCTAAATGCACTCTATTCTAACCAAAATGCAATGCTAACACTAAGCCTCACCTTAAACCTCGATTCTAAGAAAAAAACTCTACTACTAACTATAACGAATTCTCACATAACTCTAACCCTAAATGTGCTCGTTTCTAACCCGAACACTAAGTCTTCATTTTTAACACTAACCCTAAGCCTAAATGCACTACATTCTAACCAAAATGCAATCCTGACAGTAAGCCTAACACTAAACCTCGATTCTACGAAAAAAACTCTACTACTAACTAGAACGAATTCTCACATAACTCTAACCCTTAATGTGCTCGTTTCTAACCCGAACACTAAGTTGTCAATTTGAACACTAACCCTAAGCCTAAATGCACTCTATTCGAACCAAAATGCAATCCTGACACTAAGCCTCACCATAAACCTCTAATCTACGAAAAAAACGCGAATACTAACTATAACAAATTCTCACCATATGTGTAACCCTAAATGTGCTCGTTTCTAACCCTAACACTAAGTCGTAAATTTCAACTCTAACCCTAAGCATAAATGCACTCTATTCTAACCAAAATGCAATGCTAACACTAAGCCTCACCTTAAACCTCGATTCTAAGAAAAAAACTCTACTACTAACTTTAACGAATTCTCACATAACTCTAACCCTAAATGTGCTCGTTTCTAACACGAACACTAAGTCTTCAATTTTAACACTAACCCTGAACCTAAATGCACTCTGTTCTAACCAAAATGCAATCCTGACACTAAGCCTCACCACAAACCTCGATTCTACGAAGAAAACTCTACTACTAACTAGAACGAATTCTCACATAACTCTAACCCTTAATGTGCTCGTTTCTAACCCGAACACTAAGTCGTCAATTTCAACAGTAACCCTAAGCCTAAATGTGCTCTATTCTAACCAAAATGCAATCCTGACACTAAGCCTAACACTAAACCTCGATTCTACGAAAAAAACTCTAATACTAACTATAACAAATTCTCACCATATCTCTAACCCTAAATGTGCTCGTTTCTAACCCTAACACTAAGTCTTCAATTTCAACACTAACCCTAAGCCTAAATGCACTCCATTCTAACCAAAATGCAATCCTGACAGTAAGCCTTACACTAAACCTCGATTCTACGAAAAAAACTCTAATACTAATTATAACGAATGCTCACACAACTCTAACCTTAAATGTGCTCGTTTCTAACCCGAACACTAAGTCTTCAATTTTAACACTAAGCCTGAGCCTAAATGCACTCTATTTTAACCAAAATGCAATCCTGACACTAAGCCTAACAGTAAACCTCAATTCTATGAAAAAAACTCTAATACTAACTATAACGAATTCTCACATAACTCTAACCCTTAATGTGCTCGTTTCTAACCCTAACACTAAGACGTCAATTTTAACACTAACACCAAGTGTAAATGTACTCTATTCGAACCAAAATGCAATCCTGACACTAAGCCTAACATTAAACCTCGATTCTACGAAAAAAACTGTACTACTAACTAGAACTAATTCTCACATAACTCTAAGCCTTAATGTCCTCGTTTCTAACCCTAACACTAAGTCGTCAATTTAAACACTAATCCTAAGCCTAAATGCACTCTCTTCTAACCAAAATGCAATCCTGACACAAAGCCTAACATTAAACCTCGATTCTACGAAAAAAACTCTATTACTAAATATTATGAATTCTCACATAACTCTAACCCTTAATGTGCTCGTTTCTAACCCTAACACTAAGTCGTCAATTTTAACACTAACCCTGGGCCCAAATGCACTCTATTCTAACCAAAATGCAATCCTGACACTAAGTCTAACCCTAAACCTCGATTCTACGAATAAAACTCTACTACTAACTATAACGAATTCTCACATAATTCTAACCCTAAATGTGCTCGTTTCTAACCCGAACACTGTCTTCAATTTTAACACTAACCCTGAGCCTAAATGCACTCTATTCTAACCAAAATGCAATCCTGACACTAAGCCTCATCATAAACTTCGATTCTACGAAAAAAACTCTAATACTAACTATAACGATTTCTCACCATATCTCTAACCCTAAATGTGCTCGTTTCTAACCCTAACACTAAGTCGCAAATTTCAACACTAACCCTAAGCCGAAATGCACTCCATTCTGACCAAAATGCAATCCTGACCCTAAGCCTAACACTAAACCTCGATTCTATGAAAAAACCTCTACTACTAACTAGAACGAATTCTCACATAACTCTAACCCTAAATGTGCTCGTTTCTAACCCTAACACTAAGTCTTCAATTTTAACACTAACCCTGAAACTCAATGCACTCTATTCTAACCAAAATGCAATCCTGACACTAAGCCTCACCATAAACCTCGAATCTACGAAATAAACTCTAATACTAACTATAACGAATTCTCACCATATCTCTAACCCTAAATGTGCTCGTTTCTAACCCGAACACTAAGTCGCCAATTTCAACACTAACCCTAAGCCTAAATGCACTCTACTCTGACCAAAAATGCAATCCTGACACTAAGCCTAACACTAAACCTCGATTCTACGAAAAAACCTCTACTACTAACTAGAACAAATTCTCACATAACTCTAACCCTAAATGTGCTCGTTTCTAACCCTAACACTAAGTCTTCAATTTCAACACTAACCCTAAGCCTAAATGCACTCTATTCAAACCAAAATGCAATCCTGACACTAAGCCTAACACTAAACCTCGATTCTACGAAAAAAACTCTAATACTAACTATAACGAATTCTCACATAACTCTAACCCTTAATGTGCTCTGTTCTAACCCTAACACTAAGTCGTCAATTTTAACACTAACCCTAAGCCTAAATGCACTCTATTCGAACCAAAATGCAATCCTGACACTAAGCCTAACACTAAACCTCGATTCTACGAAAAAAACTCTACTACTAATTATAACGAATTCTCACATAACTCTAACCCTTGATGTGCTCTGTTCTAACCCTAACACTAAGTCGTCAATTTCTACACTAACCCTAAGCCTAAATGCACTCTATTCTGACCAAAATGCAATCCTGACACTAAGCCTAACATTAAACCACGATTCTATGAAAAAACTCTAATACTAACTATAACGATTTCTCACCATAACTCTAACCCTAAATGTGCTCGTTTCTAACCCGAACACTATGTCGTCAATTTCAACACTAACCCTAAGCCTAAATGCACTACATTCTAACCAAAATGCAATCCTGACACTAAGCCAAACATTAAACCTCGATTCTACGAAAATAACTCTACTACTAACTATAACGAATTCTCACATAACTCTAACCCTTAATGTGCTCGTTTCTAACCCTAACACTAAGTCGTCAATTTTAACACTAACCCGAAGCCTAAATGCACTCTATTCGAACCAAAATGCAATCCTGACACTAAGCCTCACCATAAACCTCTAATCTACGAAAAAAACGCGAATACTAACTATAACAAATTCTCACCATATGTGTAACCCTAAATGTGCTCGTTTCTAACCCGAACACTAAGTCGTCAATTTCAACTCTAACCCTAAGCATAAATGCACTCTATTCTAACCAAAATGCAATGCTAACACTAAGCCTCACCTTAAACCTCGATTCTAAGAAAAAAACTCTATTACTAACTATAACGAATTCTCCCATAACTCTAACCCTTAATGTGCTCGTTTCTAACCCGAACACTAAGTCGTCAATTTCAACAGTAACCCTAAGCCTAAATGTGCTCTATTCTAACCAAAATGCAATCCTGACACTAAGCCTAACACTAAACCTGGATTCTACGAAAAAAACTCTAATACTAACTATAACAAATTCTCACCATATCTCTAACCCTAAATGTGCTCGTTTCTAACCCTAACACTAAGTCTTCAATTTCAACACTAACCCTAAGCCTAAATGCACTCCATTCTAACCAAAATGCAATCCTGACAGTAAGCCTTACACTAAACCTCGATTCTACGAAAAAAACTCTAATACTAATTATAACGAATGCTCACACAACTCTAACCTTAAATGTGCTCGTTTCTAACCCGAACACTAAGTCTTCAATTTTAACACTAAGCCTGAGCCTAAATGCACTCTATTTTAACCAAAATGCAATCCTGACACTAAGCCTAACAGTAAACCTCAATTCTATGAAAAAAACTCTAATACTAACTATAACGAATTCTCACATAACTCTAACCCTTAATGTGCTCGTTTCTAACCCTAACACTAAGACGTCAATTTTAACACTAACACCAAGTGTAAATGTACTCTATTCGAACCAAAATGCAATCCTGACACTAAGCCTAACATTAAACCTCGATTCTACGAAAAAAACTGTACTACTAACTAGAACTAATTCTCACATAACTCTAAGCCTTAATGTGCTCGTTTCTAACCCTAACACTAAGTCGTCAATTTAAACACTAACCCTAAGCCTAAATGCACTCTCTTCTAACCAAAATGCAATCCTGACACAAAGCCTAACATTAAACCTCGATTCTACGAAAAAAACTCTATTACTAAATATTATGAATTCTCACATAACTCTAACCCTTAATGTGCTCGTTTCTAACCCTAACACTAAGTCGTCAATTTTAACACTAACCCTGAGCCCAAATGCACTCTATTCTAACCAAAATGCAATCCTGACACTAAGTCTAACCCTAAACCTCGATTCTACGAATAAAACTCTACTACTAACTATAACGAATTCTCACATAATTCTAACCCTAAATGTGCTCGTTTCTAACCCGAACACTGTCTTCAATTTGAACACTAACCCTGAGCCTAAATGCAGTCTATTCTAACCAAAATGCAATCCTGACACTAAGCCTCATCATAAACTTCGATTCTACGAAAAAAACTCTAATACTAACTATAACGATTTCTCACCATATCTCTAACCCTAAATGTGCTCGTTTCTAACCCTAACACTAAGTCGCAAATTTCAACACTAACCCTAAGCCGAAATGCACTCCATTCTGACCAAAATGCAATCCTGACCCTAAGCCTAACACTAAACCTCGATTCTATGAAAAAACCTCTACTACTAACTAGAACGAATTCTCACATAACTCTAACCCTAAATGTGCTCGTTTCTAATCCTAACACTAAGTCGTCAATTTTAACACTAACCTTGATCCTAAATGCACTCTATTCTAACCAAAATGCAATCCTGAAACTAAGCCTAACACTAAACCTCGATTCTACGAAAAAAACTCTAATACTAACTATAACGAATTCTCACATAACTCTAACCCTTAATGTGCTCGGTTTTAACCCTAACACTAAGACGTCAATTTCAACACTAACCCTAAGCCTAAATGCACTCTACTCTGACCAAAAATGCAATCCTGACACTAAGCCTAACACTAAACCTCGATTCTACGAAAAAACCTCTACTACTAACTAGAACAAATTCTCACATAACTCTAACCCTAAATGTGCTCGTTT
Source organism: Notamacropus eugenii (assembly GCF_028372415.1). Classification (NCBI taxonomy): domain Eukaryota; kingdom Metazoa; phylum Chordata; class Mammalia; order Diprotodontia; family Macropodidae; genus Notamacropus; species Notamacropus eugenii. Next base: position 429,170 of record NW_027325095.1, read on the forward strand.
CTAACCCTAACACTAAGTCTTCAATTTCAACACTAACCCTAAGCCTAAATGCACTCTATTCAAACCAAAATGCAATCCTGACACTAAGCCTAACACTAAACCTCGATTCTACGAAAAAAACTCTAATACTAACTATAACGAATTCTCACATAACTCTAACCCTTAATGTGCTCTGTTCTAACCCTAACACTAAGTCGTCAATTTTAACACTAACCCTAAGCCTAAATGCACTCTATTCGAACCAAAATGCAATCCTGACACTAAGCCTAACACTAAACCTCGATTCTACGAAAAAAACTCTACTACTAATTATAACGAATTCTCACATAACTCTAACCCTTGATGTGCTCTGTTCTAACCCTAACACTAAGTCGTCAATTTCTACACTAACCCTAAGCCTAAATGCACTCTATTCTGACCAAAATGCAATCCTGACACTAAGCCTAACATTAAACCACGATTCTATGAAAAAACTCTAATACTAACTATAACGATTTCTCACCATAACTCTAACCCTAAATGTGCTCGTTTCTAACCCGAACACTATGTCGTCAATTTCAACACTAACCCTAAGCCTAAATGCACTACATTCTAACCAAAATGCAATCCTGACACTAAGCCAAACATTAAACCTCGATTCTACGAAAATAACTCTACTACTAACTATAACGAATTCTCACATAACTCTAACCCTTAATGTGCTCGTTTCTAACCCTAACACTAAGTCGTCAATTTTAACACTAACCCGAAGCCTAAATGCACTCTATTCGAACCAAAATGCAATCCTGACACTAAGCCTCACCATAAACCTCTAATCTACGAAAAAAACGCGAATACTAACTATAACAAATTCTCACCATATGTGTAACCCTAAATGTGCTCGTTTCTAACCCGAACACTAAGTCGTCAATTTCAACTCTAACCCTAAGCATAAATGCACTCTATTCTAACCAAAATGCAATGCTAACACTAAGCCTCACCTTAAACCTCGATTCTAAGAAAAAAACTCTATTACTAACTATAACGAATTCTCCCATAACTCTAACCCTTAATGTGCTCGTTTCTAACCCGAACACTAAGTCGTCAATTTCAACAGTAACCCTAAGCCTAAATGTGCTCTATTCTAACCAAAATGCAATCCTGACACTAAGCCTAACACTAAACCTGGATTCTACGAAAAAAACTCTAATACTAACTATAACAAATTCTCACCATATCTCTAACCCTAAATGTGCTCGTTTCTAACCCTAACACTAAGTCTTCAATTTCAACACTAACCCTAAGCCTAAATGCACTCCATTCTAACCAAAATGCAATCCTGACAGTAAGCCTTACACTAAACCTCGATTCTACGAAAAAAACTCTAATACTAATTATAACGAATGCTCACACAACTCTAACCTTAAATGTGCTCGTTTCTAACCCGAACACTAAGTCTTCAATTTTAACACTAAGCCTGAGCCTAAATGCACTCTATTTTAACCAAAATGCAATCCTGACACTAAGCCTAACAGTAAACCTCAATTCTATGAAAAAAACTCTAATACTAACTATAACGAATTCTCACATAACTCTAACCCTTAATGTGCTCGTTTCTAACCCTAACACTAAGACGTCAATTTTAACACTAACACCAAGTGTAAATGTACTCTATTCGAACCAAAATGCAATCCTGACACTAAGCCTAACATTAAACCTCGATTCTACGAAAAAAACTGTACTACTAACTAGAACTAATTCTCACATAACTCTAAGCCTTAATGTGCTCGTTTCTAACCCTAACACTAAGTCGTCAATTTAAACACTAACCCTAAGCCTAAATGCACTCTCTTCTAACCAAAATGCAATCCTGACACAAAGCCTAACATTAAACCTCGATTCTACGAAAAAAACTCTATTACTAAATATTATGAATTCTCACATAACTCTAACCCTTAATGTGCTCGTTTCTAACCCTAACACTAAGTCGTCAATTTTAACACTAACCCTGAGCCCAAATGCACTCTATTCTAACCAAAATGCAATCCTGACACTAAGTCTAACCCTAAACCTCGATTCTACGAATAAAACTCTACTACTAACTATAACGAATTCTCACATAATTCTAACCCTAAATGTGCTCGTTTCTAACCCGAACACTGTCTTCAATTTGAACACTAACCCTGAGCCTAAATGCAGTCTATTCTAACCAAAATGCAATCCTGACACTAAGCCTCATCATAAACTTCGATTCTACGAAAAAAACTCTAATACTAACTATAACGATTTCTCACCATATCTCTAACCCTAAATGTGCTCGTTTCTAACCCTAACACTAAGTCGCAAATTTCAACACTAACCCTAAGCCGAAATGCACTCCATTCTGACCAAAATGCAATCCTGACCCTAAGCCTAACACTAAACCTCGATTCTATGAAAAAACCTCTACTACTAACTAGAACGAATTCTCACATAACTCTAACCCTAAATGTGCTCGTTTCTAATCCTAACACTAAGTCGTCAATTTTAACACTAACCTTGATCCTAAATGCACTCTATTCTAACCAAAATGCAATCCTGAAACTAAGCCTAACACTAAACCTCGATTCTACGAAAAAAACTCTAATACTAACTATAACGAATTCTCACATAACTCTAACCCTTAATGTGCTCGGTTTTAACCCTAACACTAAGACGTCAATTTTAACACTGACACCAAGTGTAAATGTACTCTATTCGAACCAAAATGCAATCCTGACACTAAGCCAAACATTAAACCTCGATTCTACGAAAAAAACTCTACTACTAAATATAACGAATTCTCACATAACTCTAACCCTTAATGTGCTCGTTTCTAACCCGAACACTAAGTCGTCAATTTCAACACTAACCCTGAGCCTAAATGCACTCTATTCTAACCAAAATGCAATCCTGACACTAAGTCTAACCCTAAACGTCTATTCTACGAATAAAACTCTACTACTAACTCTAAAGAATTCTCACATAACTCTAACCCTTAATGTGCTCGTTTCTAACCCGAACACTAAGTCGTCAATTTTAACACTAACCCTGAGCCCAAATGCACTGTATTCTAACCAAAATGCAATCCTGACACTAAGTCGAACACTAAACCTCGATTCTACGAATAAAACTCTACTACTAACTATAACGAATTCTCACATAATTCTAACCCTAAATGTGCTCGTTTCTAACCCGAACACTGTCTTCAATTTTAACACTAACCCTGAGCCTAAATGCACTCTATTCTAACCAAAATGCAATCCTGACACTAAGCCTCATCATAAACTTCGATTCTACGAAAAAAACTCTAATACTAACTATAACAAATTCTCACCATATCTCTAACCCTAAATGTGCTCGTTTCTAACCCTAACACTAAGTCGCAAATTTCAACACTAACCCTAAGCCTAAATGCACTCCATTCTAACCAAAATGCAATCCTGACAGTAATCCTAACACTAAACCTCGATTCTACGAAAAAACCTCTACTACTAACTAGAACTAATTCTCACATAACTCTAACCCTTAATGTGCTCGTTTCTAACCCTAACACTAAGTCGTCAATTTTAACACTAACCCTAAGCCTAAATGCACTCTATTCGAACCAAAATGCAATCCTGACACTAAGCCTAACACTAAACCTCGATTCTACGAAAAAAACTCTACTACTAATTATAACGAATGCTCACATAACTCTAACCCTAAATGTGCTCGTTTCTAACCCGAACACTAAGTCGCCAATTGCTACACTACCCGGAGCCTAAATGCTCTCTATTTTAACCAAAATGCAATCCTGACACTAAGCCTCACCATAAACCTCTAATCTACGAAAAAACTCGAATACTAACTATAACAAATTCTCACCATATGTCTAACCCTAAATGTGCTCATTTCTAACCCTAACACTAAGTCGTAAATTTCAACACTAACCCTAAGCCTAAATGCACTCTATTCTAACCAAAATGCAATGCTAACACTAAGCCTCACCTTAAACCTCGATTCTAAGAAAAAAACTCTACTACTAACTATAACGAATTCTCACATAACTCTAACCCTAAATGTGCTCGTTTCTAACCCGAGCACTAAGTCTTCAATTTTAACACTAACCCTAAGCCTAAATGCACTACATTCTAACCAAAATGCAATCCTGACAGTAAGCCTAACACTAAACCTCGATGCTACGAAAAAAACTCTACTACTAACTAGAACGAATTCTCACATAACTCTAACCCTTAATGTGCTCGTTTCTAACCCTAACACTAAGTCGTCAATTTTAACACTAACCCTAAGCCTAAATGCACTCTATTCGAACCAAAATGCAATCCTGACAGTAAGCCTAACACTAAACCTCGATTCTACGAAAAAAACTCTAATACTAACTATAACGATTTCTCACCATAACTCTAACTCTAAATGTGCTCGTTTCTAACTGGAACACTAAGTCGTCAATTTCAACACTAACCTGGAGCCTAAATGCACTCTATTCTAACCAAAAAGCAATCCGGACACTAAGCCTAACATTAAACCTCGATTCTATGAAAAAAACTCTACTACTGACTATAACGAATTCTCACATAACTCTAACCGTTAATGTGCTCGTTTCTAACCCTAACAATAAGTCGTCAACTTTAACACTAACCCTGAACCTAAATGCACTCTGTTCTAACCAAAATGCAATCCTGACACTAAGCCTCACCATAAACCTTTAATCTATGAAAAAAACTCGAATACTAACTATAACAAATTCTCACCATATGTCTAACCCTAAATGTGCTCATTTCTAACCCTAACACTAAGTCGTAAATTTCAACACTAACCCTAAGCCTAAATGCACTCTATTCTAACCAAAATGCAATGCTAACACTAAGCCTCACCTTAAACCTCGATTCTAAGAAAAAAACTCTACTACTAACTATAACGAATTCTCCCATAACTCTAACCCTAAATGTGCTCGTTTCTAACCCGAGCACTAAGTCTTCAATTTTAACACTAACCCTAAGCCTAAATGCACTACATTCTAACCAAAATGCAATCCTGACAGTAAGCCTAACACTAAACCTCGATTCTACGAAAAAAACTCTACTACTAACTAGAACGAATTCTCACATAACTCTAATCCTTAATGTGCTCGTTTCTAACCCTAACACTAAGTTGTCAATTTGAACACTAACCCTAAGCCTAAATGCACTCTATTCAAACCAAAATGCAATCCTGACACTAAGCCTAACACTAAACCTCGATTCTACGAAAAAAACTCTAATACTAACTATAACGATTTCTCACCATAACTCTAACTCTAAATGTGCTCGTTTCTAACTGGAACACTAAGTCGTCAATTTCAACACTAACCTGGAGCCTAAATGCACTCTATTCTAACCAAAATGCAATCCGGACACTAAGCCTAACATTAAACCTCGATTCTATGAAAAAAACTCTACTACTGACTATAACGAATTCTCACATAACTCTAACCCTTAATGTGCTCGTTTCTAACCCTAACAATAATTCGTCAATATAAACACTAACCCTGAGCCTAAATGCACTCTCTTCTAACCAAAATGCAATCCTGACACAAAGCCTAACATTAAACCTCGATTCTACGAAAAAAACTCTATTACTAAATATTACGAATTCTCACATAACTCTAACCCTTAATGTGCTCGTTTCTAACCCTAACACTAAGTCGTCTATTTTAACACTAACCCTGAGCCCAAATGCACTCTATTCTAACCAAAATGCAATCCTGACACTAAGTCTAACCCTAAACCTCGATTCTACGAATAAAACTCTACTACTAACTATAACGAATTCTCACATAATTCTAACCCTAAATGTGCTCGTTTCTAACCCGAACACTGTCTTCAATTTTAACACTAACCCTGAGCCTAAATGCACTCTATTCTAACCAAAATGCAATCCTGACACTAAGCCTCATCATAAACTTCGATTCTACGAAAAAAACTCTAATACTAACTATAACAAATTCTGACCATATCTCTAACCCTAAATGTGCTCATTTCTAACCCTAACACTAAGTCGTAAATTTCAACACTAACCCTAAGCCTAAATGCACTCTATTCTAACCAAAATGCAATGCTAACACTAAGCCTCACCTTAAACCTCGATTCTAAGAAAAAAACTCTACTACTAACTATAACGAATTCTCACATAACTCTAACCCTAAATGTGCTCGTTTCTAACCCGAGCACTAAGTCTTCAATTTTAACACTAACCCTAAGCCTAAATGCACTACATTCTAACCAAAATGCAATCCTGACAGTAAGCCTAACACTAAACCTCGATGCTACGAAAAAAACTCTACTACTAACTAGAACGAATTCTCACATAACTCTAACCCTTAATGTGCTCGTTTCTAACTCTAACACTAAGTCGTCAATTTTAACACTAACCCTAAGCCTAAATGCACTCTATTCGAACCAAAATGCAATCCTGACAGTAAGCCTAACACTAAACCTCGATTCTACGAAAAAAACTCTAATACTAACTATAACGATTTCTCACCATAACTCTAACTCTAAATGTGCTCGTTTCTAACTGGAACACTAAGTCGTCAATTTCAACACTAACCTGGAGCCTAAATGCACTCTATTCTAACCAAAATGCAATCCGGACACTAAGCCTAACATTAAACCTCGATTCTATGAAAAAAACTCTACTACTGACTATAACGAATTCTCACATAACTCTAACCGTTAATGTGCTCGTTTCTAACCCTAACAATAAGTCGTCAACTTTAACACTAACCCTGAACCTAAATGCACTCTGTTCTAACCAAAATGCAATCCTGACACTAAGCCTCACCATAAACCTTTAATCTACGAAAAAAACTCGAATACTAACTATAACAAATTCTCACCATATGTCTAACCCTAAATGTGCTCATTTCTAACCCTAACACTAAGTCGTAAATTTCAACACTAACCCTAAGCCTAAATGCACTCTATTCTAACCAAAATGCAATGCTAACACTAAGCCTCACCTTAAACCTCGATTCTAAGAAAAAAACTCTACTACTAACTATAACGAATTCTCCCATAACTCTAACCCTAAATGTGCTCGTTTCTAACCCGAGCACTAAGTCTTCAATTTTAACACTAACCCTAAGCCTAAATGCACTCTATTCTAACCAAAATGCAATGCTAACACTAAGCCTCACCTTAAACCTCGATTCTAAGAAAAAAACTCTACTACTAACTATAACGAATTCTCCCATAACTCTAACCCTAAATGTGCTCGTTTCTAACCCGAGCACTAAGTCTTCAATTTTAACACTAACCCTAAGCCTAAATGCACTACATTCTAACCAAAATGCAATCCTGACAGTAAGCCTAACACTAAACCTCGATTCTACGAAAAAAACTCTACTACTAACTAGAACGAATTCTCACATAACTCTAATCCTTAATGTGCTCGTTTCTAACCCTAACACTAAGTTGTCAATTTGAACACTAACCCTAAGCCTAAATGCACTCTATTCAAACCAAAATGCAATCCTGACACTAAGCCTAACACTAAACCTCGATTCTACGAAAAAAACTCTAATACTAACTATAACGATTTCTCACCATAACTCTAACTCTAAATGTGCTCGTTTCTAACTGGAACACTAAGTCGTCAATTTCAACACTAACCTGGAGCCTAAATGCACTCTATTCTAACCAAAATGCAATCCGGACACTAAGCCTAACATTAAACCTCGATTCTATGAAAAAAACTCTACTACTGACTATAACGAATTCTCACATAACTCTAACCCTTAATGTGCTCGTTTCTAACCCTAACAATAATTCGTCAATATAAACACTAACCCTAAGCCTAAATGCACTCTCTTCTAACCAAAATGCAATCCTGACACAAAGCCTAACATTAAACCTCGATTCTACGAAAAAAACTCTATTACTAAATATTACGAATTCTCACATAACTCTAACCCTTAATGTGCTCGTTTCTAACCCTAACAGTAAGTCGTCAATTTTAACACTAACCCTGAGCCCAAATGCACTCTATTCTAACCAAAATGCAATCCTGACACTAAGTCTAACCCTAAACCTCGATTCTACGAATAAAACTCTACTACTAACTATAACGAATTCTCACATAATTCTAACCCTAAATGTGCTCGTTTCTAACCCGAACACTAAGTTGTCAATTTGAACACTAACCCTAAGCCTAAATGCACTCTATTCAAACCAAAATGCAATCCTGACACTAAGCCTAACACTAAACCTCGATTCTACGAAAAAAACTCTAATACTAACTATAACGATTTCTCACCATAACTCTAACTCTAAATGTGCTCGTTTCTAACTGGAACACTAAGTCGTCAATTTCAACACTAACCTGGAGCCTAAATGCACTCTATTCTAACCAAAATGCAATCCGGACACTAAGCCTAACATTAAACCTCGATTCTATGAAAAAAACTCTACTACTGACTATAACGAATTCTCACATAACTCTAACCGTTAATGTGCTCGTTTCTAACCCTAACAATAAGTCGTCAACTTTAACACTAACCCTGAACCTAAATGCACTCTGTTCTAACCAAAATGCAATCCTGACACTAAGCCTCACCATAAACCTTTAATCTACGAAAAAAACTCGAATACTAACTATAACAAATTCTCACCATATGTCTAACCCTAAATGTGCTCATTTCTAACCCTAACACTAAGTCGTAAATTTCAACACTAACCCTAAGCCTAAATGCACTCTATTCTAACCAAAATGCAATGCTAACACTGAGCCTCACCTTAAACCTCGATTCTAAGAAAAAAACTCTACTACTAACTATAACGAATTCTCCCATAACTCTAACCCTAAATGTGCTCGTTTCTAACCCTAACACTAAGTCTTCAATTTTAACACTAACCCTAAGCCTAAATGCACTACATTCTAACCAAAATGCAATCCTGACAGTAAGCCTAACACTAAACCTCGATGCTACGAAAAAAACTCTACTACTAACTAGAACGAATTCTCACATAACTCTAACCCTTAATGTGCTCGTTTCTAACCCGAACACTAAGTTGTCAATTTGAACACTAACCCTAAGCCTAAATGCACTCTATTCAAACCAAAATGCAATCCTGACACTAAGCCTAACACTAAACCTCGATTCTACGAAAAAAACTCTAATACTAACTATAACGATTTCTCACCATAACTCTAACTCTAAATGTGCTCGTTTCTAACTGGAACACTAAGTCGTCAATTTCAACACTAACCTGGAGCCTAAATGCACTCTATTCTAACCAAAATGCAATCCGGACACTAAGCCTAACATTAAACCTCGATTCTATGAAAAAAACTCTACTACTGACTATAACGAATTCTCACATAACTCTAACCCTTAATGTGCTCGTTTCTAACCCTAACAATAATTCGTCAATATAAACACTAACCCTAAGCCTAAATGCACTCTCTTCTAACCAAAATGCAATCCTGACACAAAGCCTAACATTAAACCTCGATTCTACGAAAAAAACTCTATTACTAAATATTACGAATTCTCACATAACTCTAACCCTTAATGTGCTCGTTTCTAACCCTAACACTAAGTCGTCAATTTTAACACTAACCCTGAGCCCAAATGCACTCTATTCTAACCAAAATGCAATCCTGACACTAAGTCTAACCCTAAACCTCGATTCTACGAATAAAACTCTACTACTAACTATAACGAATTCTCACATAATTCTAACCCTAAATGTGCTCGTTTCTAACCCGAACACTGTCTTCAATTTTAACACTAACCCTGAGCCTAAATGCACTCTATTCTAACCAAAATGCAATCCTGACACTAAGCCTCATCATAAACTTCGATTCTACGAAAAAAACTCTAATACTAACTATAACAAATTCTGACCATATCTCTAACCCTAAATGTGCTCGTTTCTGACCCGAACACTATGTCGTCAATTTCAACACTAACCCTAAGCCTAAATGCACTACATTCTAACCAAAATGCAATCCTGACAGTAAGCCTAACACTAAACCTCGATGCTACGAAAAAAACTCTACTACTAACTAGAACGAATTCTCACATAACTCTAACCCTTAATGTGCTCGTTTCTAACCCGAACACTAAGTTGTCAATTTGAACACTAACCCTAAGCCTAAATGCACTCTATTCAAACCAAAATGCAATCCTGACACTAAGCCTAACACTAAACCTCGATTCTACGAAAAAAACTCTAATACTAACTATAACGATTTCTCACCATAACTCTAACTCTAAATGTGCTCGTTTCTAACCGGAACACTAAGTCGTCAATTTCAACACTAACCTGGAGCCTAAATGCACTCTATTCTAACCAAAATGCAATCCGGACACTAAGCCTAACATTAAACCTCGATTCTATGAAAAAAACTCTACTACTGACTATAACGAATTCTCACATAACTCTAACCCTTAATGTGCTCGTGTCTAACCCTAACAATAAGTCGTCAATTTTAACACTAACCTTGATCCTAAATGCACTCTATTCTAACCAAAATGCAATCCTGAAACTAAGCCTCACCATAAACCTCGAATCTACGAAAAAAACTCTAATACTAACTATAACGAATTCTCACCATATCTCTAACCCTAAATGTGCTCGTTTCTAACCCGAACACTAAGTCGCCAATTTCAACACTAACCCTAAGCCTAAATGCACTCTACTCTGACCAAAAATGCAATCCTGACACTAAGCCTAACACTAAACCTCGATTCTACGAAAAAAATTCTACTACTAACTAGAACTAATTCTCACATAACTCTAACCCTTAATGTGCTCGTTTCTAACCCTAACACTAAGTCGTCAATTTTAACACTAACCCTAAGACTAAATGCACTCTATTCGAACCAAAATGCAATCCTGACACTAAGCCTCACCATAAACCTCTAATCTACGAAAAAACTCTACTAACTATAACAAATTCTCACCATATCTCTAACCCTAAATGTGCTCGTTTCTAACCCTAACACTAAGTCTTCAATTTCAACACTAACCCTAAGCCTAAATGCACTCCATTCTGACCAAAATGCAATCCTGACAGTAAGCCTAACACTAAACCTCGATTCTACGAAAAAAACTCTAATACTAATTATAACGAATGCTCACACAACTCTAACCTTAAATGTGCTCGTTTCTAACCCAAACACTAAGTCTTCAATTTTAACACTAAGCCTGAGCCTAAATGCACTCTATTTTAACCAAAATGCAATCCTGACACTAAGCCTAACAGTAAACCTCAATTCTATGAAAAAAACTCTAATACTAACTATAACGAATTCTCACATAACTCTAACCCTTAATGTGCTCGTTTCTAACCCTAACACTAAGACGTCAATTTTAACACTAACACCAAGTGTAAATGTACTCTATTCGAACCAAAATGCAATCCTGACACTAAGCCTAACACTAAACCTCGATTCTACGAAAAAAACTCTACTACTAACTAGAACGAATTCTCACATAACTCTAAGCCTTAATGTGCTCGTTTCTAACCCGAACACTAAGTCGTCAATTTTAACACTAACCCTGAGCCCAAATGCACTGTATTCTAACCAAAATGCAATCCTGACACTAAGTCGAACACTAAACCTCGATTCTACGAATAAAACTCTACTACTAACTATAACGAATTCTCACATAACTCTAACCCTTAATGTGCTCGTTTCTAACCCTAACACTAAGTCGTCAATTTTAACACTAACCCTGAGCCCAAATGCACTCTATTCTAACCAAAATGCAATCCTGACACCAAGTCTAACCCTAAACCTCGATTCTACGAATAAAACTCTACTACTAACTATAACGAATTCTCACATAATTCTAACCCTAAATGTGCTCGTTTCTAACCCGAACACTGTCTTCAATTTTAACACTAACCCTGAGCCTAAATGCACTCTATTCTAACCAAAATGCAATCCTGACACTAAGCCTCATCATAAACTTCGATTCTACGAAAAAAACTCTAATACTAACTATAAAGATTTCTCACCATATCTCTAACCCTAAATGTGCTCGTTTCTAACCCTAACACTAAGTCGCAAATTTCAACACTAACCCTAAGCCTAAATGCACTCCATTCTGACCAAAATGCAATCCTGACCCTAAGCCTAACACTAAACCTCGATTCTACGAAAAAACCTCTACTACTAACTAGAACTAGTTCTCACATAACTCTAACCCTTAATGTGCTCGTTTCTAACCTGAACACTAAGTCGCCAATTTTAACACTAACCCGGAGCCAAAATGCACTCTATTTTAACCAAAATGCAATCCTGACACTAAGCCTCACCATAAACCTCTAATCTACGAAAAAAACTCGAATACTAACTATAACAAATTCTCACCATATGTCTAACCCTAAATGTGCTCATTTCTAACCCTAACACTAAGTCGTAAATTTCAACACTAACCCTAAGCCTAAATGCACTCTATTCTAACCAAAATGCAATGCTAACACTAAGCCTCACCTTAAACCTCGATTCTACGAAAAAAACTCTACTACTAACTAGAACGAATTCTCACATAACTCTAACCCTTAATGTGCTCGTTTCTAACCCTAACACTAAGTCGTCAATTTGAACACTAACCCTAAGCCTAAATGCACTCTATTCTAACCAAAATGCAATCCTGACACTAAGCCTAACACTAAACCTCGATTCTACGAAAAAAACTCTAATACTAACTATAACGATTTCTCACCATAACTCTAACTCTAAATGTGCTCGTTTCTAACCGGAACACTAAGTCGTCAATTTCAACACTAACCTGGAGCCTAAATGCACTCTATTCTAACCAAAATGCAATCCGGACACTAAGCCTAACATTAAACCTCGATTCTATGAAAAAAACTCTACTACTGACTATAACGAATTCTCACATAACTCTAACCCTTAATGTGCTCGTGTCTAACCCTAACAATAAGTCGTCAATTTTAACACTAACCTTGATCCTAAATGCACTCTATTCTAACCAAAATGCAATCCTGAAACTAAGCCTCACCATAAACCTCGAATCTACGAAAAAAACTCTAATACTAACTATAACGAATTCTCACCATATCTCTAACCCTAAATGTGCTCGTTTCTAACCCGAACACTAAGTCGCCAATTTCAACACCAACCCTAAGCCTAAATGCACTCTACTCTGACCAAAAATGCAATCCTGACACTAAGCCTAACACTAAATCTCGATTCTACGAAAAAAATTCTACTACTAACTAGAACTAATTCTCACATAACTCTAACCCTTAATGAGCTCGTTTCTAACCCTAACACTAAGTCGTCAATTTTAACACTAACTCTAAGCCTAAATGCACTCTATTCGAACCAAAATGCAATCCTGACACTAAGCCTCACCATAAACCTCTAATCTACGAAAATAACGCGAATACTAACTATAACAAATTCTCACCATATGTCTAACACTAAATGTGCTCGTTTCTAACCGGAACACTAAGTCGTCAATTTCAACACTAACCTGGAGCCTAAATGCACTCTATTCTAACCAAAATGCAATCCGGACACTAAGCCTAACATTAAACCTCGATTCTATGAAAAAAACTCTACTACTGACTATAACTAATTCTCACATAACTCTAACCGTTAATGTGCTCGTTTCTAACTCTAACAATAAGTCGTCAACTTTAACACTAACCCTGAACCTAAAGGCACTCTGTTCTAACCAAAATGCAATCCTGACACTAAGCCTCACCATAAACCTTTAATCTACGAAAAAAACTCGAATACTAACTATAACAAATTCTCACCATATCTCTAACCCTAAATGTGCTCGTTTCTAACCCTAACACTAAGTCGTAAATTTCAACATTAACCTTAAGCCTAAATGCACTCTATTCTAACCAAAATGCAATGCTAACACTAAGCCTCACCTTAAACCTCGATTCTAAGAAAAAAACTCTACTACTAACTATAACGATTTCTCACATAACTCTAACCCTAAATGTGCTCGTTTCTAACCCGAGCACTAAGTCTTCAATTTTAACACTAACCCTAAGCCTAAATGCACTACATTCTAACCAAAATGCAATCCTGACAGTAAGCCTAACACTAAACCTCGATTCTACGAAAAAAACTCTACTACTAACTAGAACGAATTCTCACATAACTCTAACCCTTAATGTGCTCGTTTCTAACCCTAACACTAAGTCGTCAATTTGAACACTAACCCTAAGCCTAAATGCACTCTATTCTAACCAAAATGCAATCCTGACAGTAAGCCTAACAGTAAACCTCGATTCTATGAAAAAAACTCTAATACTAACTATAACGAATTCTCACATAACTCTAACCCTTAATGTGCTCGTTTCTAACCCTAACACTAAGACGTCAATTTTAACACTAACACCAAGTGTAAATGTACTCTATTCGAACCAAAATGCAATCCTGACACTAAGCCTAACACTAAACCTCGATTCTACGAAAAAAACTGTACTACTAACTAGAACTAATTCTCACATAACTCTAAGCCTTAATGTGCTCGTTTCTAACCCTAACACTAAGTCGTCAATTTCAACACTAAGCCTAAGCCTAAATGCACTCTATTCGAACCAAAATGCAATCCTGACACTAAGCCTAACATTAAACCTCGATTCTACGAAAAAAACTCTACTACTAAATATTACGAATTCTCACATAACTCTAACCCTTAATGTGCTCGTTTCTAACCCGAACACTAAGTCGTCAATTTGAACACTAACCCTGAGCCCAAATGCACTGTATTCTAACCAAAATGCAATCCTGACACTAAGTCGAACACTAAACCTCGATTCTACGAATAAAACTCTACTACTAACTATAACGAATTCTCACATAATTCTAACCCTAAATGTGCTCGTTTCTAACCCGAACACTGTCTTCAATTTTAACACTAACCCTGAGCCTAAATGCACTCTATTCTAACCAAAATGCAATCCTGACACTAAGCCTCATCATAAACTTCGATTCTACGAAAAAAACTCTAATACTAACTATAAAGATTTCTCACCATATCTCTAACCCTAAATGTGCTCGTTTCTAACCCTAACACTAAGTCGCAAATTTCAACACTAACCCTAAGCCTAAATGCACTCCATTCTGACCAAAATGCAATCCTGACCCTAAGCCTAACACTAAACCTCGATTCTACGAAAAAACCTCTACTACTAACTAGAACTAGTTCTCACATAACTCTAACCCTTAATGTGCTCGTTTCTAACCTGAACACTAAGTCGCCAATTTTAACACTAACCCGGAGCCAAAATGCACTCTATTTTAACCAAAATGCAATCCTGACACTAAGCCTCACCATAAACCTCTAATCTACGAAAAAAACTCGAATACTAACTATAACAAATTCTCACCATATGTCTAACCCTAAATGTGCTCATTTCTAACCCTAACACTAAGTCGTAAATTTCAACACTAACCCTAAGCCTAAATGCACTCTATTCTAACCAAAATGCAATGCTAACACTAAGCCTCACCTTAAACCTCGATTCTACGAAAAAAACTCTACTACTAACTAGAACGAATTCTCACATAACTCTAACCCTTAATGTGCTCGTTTCTAACCCTAACACTAAGTCGTCAATTTGAACACTAACCCTAAGCCTAAATGCACTCTATTCTAACCAAAATGCAATCCTGACACTAAGCCTAACACTAAACCTCGATTCTACGAAAAAAACTCTAATACTAACTATAACGATTTCTCACCATAACTCTAAATCTAAATGTGCTCGTTTCTAACCGGAACACTAAGTCGTCAATTTCAACACTAACCTGGAGCCTAAATGCACTCTATTCTAACCAAAATGCAATCCGGACACTAAGCCTAACATTAAACCTCGATTCTATGAAAAAAACTCTACTACTGACTATAACGAATTCTCACATAACTCTAACCCTTAATGTGCTCGTTTCTAACCCTAACAATAAGTCGTCAATTTTAACACTAACCTTGATCCTAAATGCACTCTATTCTAACCAAAATGCAATCCTGAAACTAAGCCTCACCATAAACCTCGAATCTACGAAAAAAACTCTAATACTAACTATAACGAATTCTCACCATATCTCTAACCCTAAATGTGCTCGTTTCTAACCCGAACACTAAGTCGCCAATTTCAACACCAACCCTAAGCCTAAATGCACTCTACTCTGACCAAAAATGCAATCCTGACACTAAGCCTAACACTAAATCTCGATTCTACGAAAAAAATTCTACTACTAACTAGAACTAATTCTCACATAACTCTAACCCTTAATGTGCTCGTTTCTAACCCTAACACTAAGTCGTCAAATTTAACACTAACTCTAAGCCTAAATGCACTCTATTCGAACCAAAATGCAATCCTGACACTAAGCCTCACCATAAACCTTTAATCTACGAAAAAAACTCTAATACTAACTATAACGAATTCTCACCGTATCTCTAACCCTAAATGTGCTCGTTTCTAACCCGAACACTAAGTCGCCAATTTCAACACTAACCCTAAGCCTAAATGCACTCGACTCTGACCAAAAATGCAATCCTGACACTAAGCCTAACACTAAAACTCGATTCTACGAAAAAAATTCTACTACTAACTAGAACTAATTCTCACATAACTCTAACCCTTAATGTGCTCGTTTCTAACCCTAACACTAAGTCGTCAATTTTAACACTAACCCTAAGACTAAATGCACTCTATTCGAACCAAAATGCAATCCTGACACTAAGCCTCACCATAAACCTCTAATCTACGAAAAAAACTCTACTAACTATAACAAATTCTCACCATATCTCTAACCCTAAATGTGCTCGTTTCTAACCCTAACACTAAGTCTTCAATTTCAACACTAACCCTAAGCCTAAATGCACTCCATTCTGACCAAAATGCAATCCTGACAGTAAGCCTAACACTAAACCTCGATTCTACGAAGAAAACTCTAATACTAATTATAACGAATGCTCACACAACTCTAACCTTAAATGTGCTCGTTTCTAACCCAAACACTAAGTCTTCAATTTTAACACTAAGCCTGAGCCTAAATGCACTCTATTTTAACCAAAATGCAATCCTGACACTAAGCCTAACAGTAAACCTCAATTCTATGAAAAAAACTCTAATACTAACTATAACGAATTCTCACATAACTCTAACCCTTAATGTGCTCGTTTCTAACCCTAACACTAAGACGTCAATTTTAACACTAACACCAAGTGTAAATGTACTCTATTCGAACCAAAATGCAATCCTGACACTAAGCCTAACACTAAACCTCGATTCTACGAAAAAAACTGTACTACTAACTAGAACTAATTCTCACATAACTCTAAGCCTTAATGTGCTCGTTTCTAACCCTAACACTAAGTCGTCAATTTCAACACTAAGCCTAAGCCTAAATGCACTCTATTCGAACCAAAATGCAATCCTGACACTAAGCCTAACATTAAACCTCGATTCTACGAAAAAAACTCTACTACTAAATATTACGAATTCTCACATAACTCTAACCCTTAATGTGCTCGTTTCTAACCCGAACACTAAGTCGTCAATTTGAACACTAACCCTGAGCCCAAATGCACTGTATTCTAACCAAAATGCAATCCTGACACTAAGTCGAACACTAAACCTCGATTCTACGAATAAAACTCTACTACTAACTATAACGAATTCTCACATAATTCTAACCCTAAATGTGCTCGTTTCTAACCCGAACACTGTCTTCAATTTTAACACTAACCCTGAGCCTAAATGCACTCTATTCTAACCAAAATGCAATCCTGACACTAAGCCTCATCATAAACTTCGATTCTACGAAAAAAACTCTAATACTAACTATAAAGATTTCTCACCATATCTCTAACCCTAAATGTGCTCGTTTCTAACCCTAACACTAAGTCGCAAATTTCAACACTAACCCTAAGCCTAAATGCACTCCATTCTGACCAAAATGCAATCCTGACCCTAAGCCTAACACTAAACCTCGATTCTACGAAAAAACCTCTACTACTAACTAGAACTAGTTCTCACATAACTCTAACCCTTAATGTGCTCGTTTCTAACCTGAACACTAAGTCGCCAATTTTAACACTAACCCGGAGCCAAAATGCACTCTATTTTAACCAAATGCAATCCTGACACTAAGCCTCACCATAAACCTCTAATCTACGAAAAAAACTCGAATACTAACTATAACAAATTCTCACCATATGTCTAACCCTAAATGTGCTCATTTCTAACCCTAACACTAAGTCGTAAATTTCAACACTAACCCTAAGCCTAAATGCACTCTATTCTAACCAAAATGCAATGCTAACACTAAGCCTCACCTTAAACCTCGATTCTACGAAAAAAACTCTACTACTAACTAGAACGAATTCTCACATAACTCTAACCCTTAATGTGCTCGTTTCTAACCCTAACACTAAGTCGTCAATTTGAAAACTAACCCTAAGCCTAAATGCACTCTATTCTAACCAAAATGCAATCCTGACACTAAGCCTAACACTAAACCTCGATTCTACGAAAAAAACTCTAATACTAACTATAACGATTTCTCACCATAACTCTAACTCTAAATGTGCTCGTTTCTAACTGGAACACTAAGTCGTCAATTTCAACACTAACCTGGAGCCTAAATGCACTCTATTCTAACCAAAATGCAATCCGGACACTAAGCCTAACATTAAACCTCGATTCTATGAAAAAAACTCTACTACTGACTATAACGAATTCTCACATAACTCTAACCGTTAATGTGCTCGTTTCTAACCCTAACAATAAGTCGTCAACTTTAACACTAACCCTGAACCTAAATGCACTCTGTTCTAACCAAAATGCAATCCTGACACTAAGCCTCACCATAAACCTTTAATCTACGAAAAAAACTCGAATACTAACTATAACAAATTCTCACCATATGTCTAACCCTAAATGTGCTCATTTCTAACCCTAACACTAAGTCGTAAATTTCAACACTAACCCTAAGCCTAAATGCACTCTATTCTAACCAAAATGCAATGCTAACACTAAGCCTCACCTTAAACCTCGATTCTAAGAAAAAAACTCTACTACTAACTATAACGAATTCTCCCATAACTCTAACCCTAAATGTGCTCGTTTCTAACCCGAGCACTAAGTCTTCAATTTTGACACTAACCCTAAGCCTAAATGCACTACATTCTAACCAAAATGCAATCCTGACAGTAAGCCTAACACTAAACCTCGATGCTACGAAAAAAACTCTACTACTAACTAGAACGAATTCTCACATAACTCTAACCCTTAATGTGCTCGTTTCTAACCCGAACACTAAGTTGTCAATTTGAACACTAACCCTAAGCCTAAATGCACTCTATTCAAACCAAAATGCAATCCTGACACTAAGCCTCATCATAAACTTCGATTCTACGAAAAAAACTCTAATACTAACTATAACAAATTCTCACCATATCTCTAACCCTAAATGTGCTCGTTTCTAACCCTAACACTAAGTCGCAAATTTCAACACTAACCCTAAGCCTAAATGCACTCCATTCTAACCAAAATGCAATCCTGACAGTAATCCTAACACTAAACCTCGATTCTACGAAAAAACCTCTACTACTAACTAGAACTAATTCTCACATAACTCTAACCCTTAATGTGCTCGTTTCTAACCCTAACACTAAGTCGTCAATTTTAACACTAACCCTAAGCCTAAATGCACTCTATTCGAACCAAAATGCAATCCTGACACTAAGCCTAACACTAAACCTCGATTCTACGAAAAAAACTCTACTACTAATTATAACGAATGCTCACATAACTCTAACCCTAAATGTGCTCGTTTCTAACCCGAACACTAAGTCGTCAATTTTAACACTAACCCTGAGCCCAAATGCACTGTATTCTAACCAAAATGCAATCCTGACACTAAGTCGAACACTAAACCTCGATTCTACGAATAAAACTCTACTACTAACTATAACGAATTCTCACATAACTCTAACCCTTAATGTGCTCGTTTCTAACCCGAACACTAAGTCGTCAATTTGAACACTAACCCTGAGCCCAAATGCACTCTATTCTAACCAAAATGCAATCCTGACACCAAGTCTAACCCTAAACCTCGATTCTACGAATAAAACTCTACTACTAACTATAACGAATTCTCACATAATTCTAACCCTAAATGTGCTCGTTTCTAACCCGAACACTGTCTTCAATTTTAACACTAACCCTGAGCCTAAATGCACTCTATTCTAACCAAAATGCAATCCTGACACTAAGCCTCATCATAAACTTCGATTCTACGAAAAAAACTCTAATACTAACTATAAAGATTTCTCACCATATCTCTAACCCTAAATGTGCTCGTTTCTAACCCTAACACTAAGTCGCAAATTTCAACACTAACCCTAAGCCTAAATGCACTCCATTCTGACCAAAATGCAATCCTGACCCTAAGCCTAACACTAAACCTCGATTCTACGAAAAAACCTCTACTACTAACTAGAACTAGTTCTCACATAACTCTAACCCTTAATGTGCTCGTTTCTAACCTGAACACTAAGTCGCCAATTTTAACACTAACCCGGAGCCAAAATGCACTCTATTTTAACCAAAATGCAATCCTGACACTAAGCCTCACCATAAACCTCTAATCTACGAAAAAAACTCGAATACTAACTATAACAAATTCTCACCATATGTCTAACCCTAAATGTGCTCATTTCTAACCCTAACACTAAGTCGTAAATTTCAACACTAACCCTAAGCCTAAATGCACTCTATTCTAACCAAAATGCAATGCTAACACTAAGCCTCACCTTAAACCTCGATTCTACGAAAAAAACTCTACTACTAACTAGAACGAATTCTCACATAACTCTAACCCTTAATGTGCTCGTTTCTAACCCTAACACTAAGTCGTCAATTTGAACACTAACCCTAAGCCTAAATGCACTCTATTCTAACCAAAATGCAATCCTGACACTAAGCCTAACACTAAACCTCGATTCTACGAAAAAAACTCTAATACTAACTATAACGATTTCTCACCATAACTCTAACTCTAAATGTGCTCGTTTCTAACCGGAACACTAAGTCGTCAATTTCAACACTAACCTGGAGCCTAAATGCACTCTATTCTAACCAAAATGCAATCCGGACACTAAGCCTAACATTAAACCTCGATTCTATGAAAAAAACTCTACTACTGACTATAACGAATTCTCACATAACTCTAACCCTTAATGTGCTCGTTTCTAACCCTAACAATAAGTCGTCAATTTTAACACTAACCTTGATCCTAAATGCACTCTATTCTAACCAAAATGCAATCCTGAAACTAAGCCTCACCATAAACCTCGAATCTACGAAAAAAACTCTAATACTAACTATAACGAATTCTCACCATATCTCTAACCCTAAATGTGCTCGTTTCTAACCCGAACACTAAGTCGCCAATTTCAACACCAACCCTAAGCCTAAATGCACTCTACTCTGACCAAAAATGCAATCCTGACACTAAGCCTAACACTAAATCTCGATTCTACGAAAAAAATTCTACTACTAACTAGAACTAATTCTCACATAACTCTAACCCTTAATGAGCTCGTTTCTAACCCTAACACTAAGTCGTCAATTTTAACACTAACTCTAAGCCTAAATGCACTCTATTCGAACCAAAATGCAATCCTGACACTAAGCCTCACCATAAACCTCTAATCTACGAAAATAACGCGAATACTAACTATAACAAATTCTCACCATATGTCTAACACTAAATGTGCTCGTTTCTAACCGGAACACTAAGTCGTCAATTTCAACACTAACCTGGAGCCTAAATGCACTCTATTCTAACCAAAATGCAATCCGGACACTAAGCCTAACATTAAACCTCGATTCTATGAAAAAAACTCTACTACTGACTATAACTAATTCTCACATAACTCTAACCGTTAATGTGCTCGTTTCTAACTGTAACAATAAGTCGTCAACTTTAACACTAACCCTGAACCTAAAGGCACTCTGTTCTAACCAAAATGCAATCCTGACACTAAGCCTCACCATAAACCTTTAATCTACGAAAAAAACTCGAATACTAACTATAACAAATTCTCACCATATCTCTAACCCTAAATGTGCTCGTTTCTAACCCTAACACTAAGTCGTAAATTTCAACATTAACCTTAAGCCTAAATGCACTCTATTCTAACCAAAATGCAATGCTAACACTAAGCCTCACCATAAACCTTTAATCTACGAAAAAAACTCTAATACTAACTATAACGAATTCTCACCGTATCTCTAACCCTAAATGTGCTCGTTTCTAACCCGAACACTAAGTCGCCAATTTCAACACTAACCCTAAGCCTAAATGCACTCGACTCTGACCAAAAATGCAATCCTGACACTAAGCCTAACACTAAAACTCGATTCTACGAAAAAAATTCTACTACTAACTAGAACTAATTCTCACATAACTCTAACCCTTAATGTGCTCGTTTCTAACCCTAACACTAAGTCGTCAATTTTAACACTAACCCTAAGACTAAATGCACTCTATTCGAACCAAAATGCAATCCTGACACTAAGCCTCACCATAAACCTCTAATCTACGAAAAAAACTCTACTAACTATAACAAATTCTCACCATATCTCTAACCCTAAATGTGCTCGTTTCTAACCCTAACACTAAGTCTTCAATTTCAACACTAACCCTAAGCCTAAATGCACTCCATTCTGACCAAAATGCAATCCTGACAGTAAGCCTAACACTAAACCTCGATTCTACGAAGAAAACTCTAATACTAATTATAACGAATGCTCACACAACTCTAACCTTAAATGTGCTCGTTTCTAACCCAAACACTAAGTCTTCAATTTTAACACTAAGCCTGAGCCTAAATGCACTCTATTTTAACCAAAATGCAATCCTGACACTAAGCCTAACAGTAAACCTCAATTCTATGAAAAAAACTCTAATACTAACTATAACGAATTCTCACATAACTCTAACCCTTAATGTGCTCGTTTCTAACCCTAACACTAAGACGTCAATTTTAACACTAACACCAAGTGTAAATGTACTCTATTCGAACCAAAATGCAATCCTGACACTAAGCCTAACACTAAACCTCGATTCTACGAAAAAAACTGTACTACTAACTAGAACTAATTCTCACATAACTCTAAGCCTTAATGTGCTCGTTTCTAACCCTAACACTAAGTCGTCAATTTCAACACTAAGCCTAAGCCTAAATGCACTCTATTCGAACCAAAATGCAATCCTGACACTAAGCCTAACATTAAACCTCGATTCTACGAAAAAAACTCTACTACTAAATATTACGAATTCTCACATAACTCTAACCCTTAATGTGCTCGTTTCTAACCCGAACACTAAGTCGTCAATTTGAACACTAACCCTGAGCCCAAATGCACTGTATTCTAACCAAAATGCAATCCTGACACTAAGTCGAACACTAAACCTCGATTCTACGAATAAAACTCTACTACTAACTATAACGAATTCTCACATAATTCTAACCCTAAATGTGCTCGTTTCTAACCCGAACACTGTCTTCAATTTTAACACTAACCCTGAGCCTAAATGCACTCTATTCTAACCAAAATGCAATCCTGACACTAAGCCTCATCATAAACTTCGATTCTACGAAAAAAACTCTAATACTAACTATAAAGATTTCTCACCATATCTCTAACCCTAAATGTGCTCGTTTCTAACCCTAACACTAAGTCGCAAATTTCAACACTAACCCTAAGCCTAAATGCACTCCATTCTGACCAAAATGCAATCCTGACCCTAAGCCTAACACTAAACCTCGATTCTACGAAAAAACCTCTACTACTAACTAGAACTAGTTCTCACATAACTCTAACCCTTAATGTGCTCGTTTCTAACCTGAACACTAAGTCGCCAATTTTAACACTAACCCGGAGCCAAAATGCACTCTATTTTAACCAAAATGCAATCCTGACACTAAGCCTCACCATAAACCTCTAATCTACGAAAAAAACTCGAATACTAACTATAACAAATTCTCACCATATGTCTAACCCTAAATGTGCTCATTTCTAACCCTAACACTAAGTCGTAAATTTCAACACTAACCCTAAGCCTAAATGCACTCTATTCTAACCAAAATGCAATGCTAACACTAAGCCTCACCTTAAACCTCGATTCTACGAAAAAAACTCTACTACTAACTAGAACGAATTCTCACATAACTCTAACCCTTAATGTGCTCGTTTCTAACCCTAACACTAAGTCGTCAATTTGAAAACTAACCCTAAGCCTAAATGCACTCTATTCTAACCAAAATGCAATCCTGACACTAAGCCTAACACTAAACCTCGATTCTACGAAAAAAACTCTAATACTAACTATAACGATTTCTCACCATAACTCTAACTCTAAATGTGCTCGTTTCTAACTGGAACACTAAGTCGTCAATTTCAACACTAACCTGGAGCCTAAATGCACTCTATTCTAACCAAAATGCAATCCGGACACTAAGCCTAACATTAAACCTCGATTCTATGAAAAAAACTCTACTACTGACTATAACGAATTCTCACATAACTCTAACCGTTAATGTGCTCGTTTCTAACCCTAACAATAAGTCGTCAACTTTAACACTAACCCTGAACCTAAATGCACTCTGTTCTAACCAAAATGCAATCCTGACACTAAGCCTCACCATAAACCTTTAATCTACGAAAAAAACTCGAATACTAACTATAACAAATTCTCACCATATGTCTAACCCTAAATGTGCTCATTTCTAACCCTAACACTAAGTCGTAAATTTCAACACTAACCCTAAGCCTAAATGCACTCTATTCTAACCAAAATGCAATGCTAACACTAAGCCTCACCTTAAACCTCGATTCTAAGAAAAAAACTCTACTACTAACTATAACGAATTCTCCCATAACTCTAACCCTAAATGTGCTCGTTTCTAACCCGAGCACTAAGTCTTCAATTTTGACACTAACCCTAAGCCTAAATGCACTACATTCTAACCAAAATGCAATCCTGACAGTAAGCCTAACACTAAACCTCGATGCTACGAAAAAAACTCTACTACTAACTAGAAGGAATTCTCACATAACTCTAACCCTTAATGTGCTCGTTTCTAACCCGAACACTAAGTTGTCAATTTGAACACTAACCCTAAGCCTAAATGCACTCTATTCAAACCAAAATGCAATCCTGACACTAAGCCTCATCATAAACTTCGATTCTACGAAAAAAACTCTAATACTAACTATAACAAATTCTCACCATATCTCTAACCCTAAATGTGCTCGTTTCTAACCCTAACACTAAGTCGCAAATTTCAACACTAACCCTAAGCCTAAATGCACTCCATTCTAACCAAAATGCAATCCTGACAGTAATCCTAACACTAAACCTCGATTCTACGAAAAAACCTCTACTACTAACTAGAACTAATTCTCACATAACTCTAACCCTTAATGTGCTCGTTTCTAACCCTAACACTAAGTCGTCAATTTTAACACTAACCCTAAGCCTAAATGCACTCTATTCGAACCAAAATGCAATCCTGACACTAAGCCTAACACTAAACCTCGATTCTACGAAAAAAACTCTACTACTAATTATAACGAATGCTCACATAACTCTAACCCTAAATGTGCTCGTTTCTAACCCGAACACTAAGTCGCCAATTTCTACACTACCCCGGAGCCTAAATGCTCTCTATTTTAACCAAAATGCAATCCTGACACTAAGCCTCACCATAAACCTCTAATCTACGAAAAAAACTCGAATACTAACTATAACAAATTCTCACCATATGTCTAACCCTAAATGTGCTCATTTCTAACCCTAACACTAAGTCGTAAATTTCAACACTAACCCTAAGCCTAAATGCACTCTATTCTAACCAAAATGCAATGCTAACACTAAGCCTCACCTTAAACCTCGATTCTAAGAAAAAAACTCTACTACTAACTATAACGAATTCTCCCATAACTCTAACCCTAAATGTGCTCGTTTCTAACCCGAGCACTAAGTCTTCAATTTTAACACTAACCCTAAGCCTAAATGTACTACATTCTAACCAAAATGCAATCCTGACAGTAAGCCTAACACTAAACCTCGATGCTACGAAAAAAACTCTACTACTAACTAGAAGGAATTCTCACATAACTCTAACCCTTAATGTGCTCGTTTCTAACCCTAACACTAAGTCTTCAATTTCAACACTAAGCCTAAGCCTAAATGCACTCTATTCGAACCAAAATGC
Organism: Notamacropus eugenii; assembly: GCF_028372415.1. Taxonomy (NCBI): domain Eukaryota; kingdom Metazoa; phylum Chordata; class Mammalia; order Diprotodontia; family Macropodidae; genus Notamacropus; species Notamacropus eugenii. The sequence goes on from NW_027325095.1 coordinate 455,464, forward strand.
AATCCTGACACTAAGCCTAACATTAAACCTCGATTCTACGAAAAAAACTCTACTACTAAATATTACGAATTCTCACATAACTCTAACCCTTAATGTGCTCGTTTCTAACCCGAACACTAAGTCGTCAATTTTAACACTAACCCTGAGCCCAAATGCACTGTATTCTAACCAAAATGCAATCCTGACACTAAGTCGAACACTAAACCTCGATTCTACGAATAAAACTCTACTACTAACTATAACGAATTCTCACATAACTCTAACCCTTAATGTGCTCGTTTCTAACCCTAACACTAAGTCGTCAATTTTAACACTAACCCTGAGCCCAAATGCACTCTATTCTAACCAAAATGCAATCCTGACACTAAGTCTAACCCTAAACCTCGATTCTACGAATAAAACTCTACTACTAACTATAACGAATTCTCACATAATTCTAACCCTAAATGTGCTCGTTTCTAACCCGAACACTGTCTTCAATTTTAACACTAACCCTGAGCCTAAATGCACTCTATTCTAACCAAAATGCAATCCTGACACTAAGCCTCATCATAAACTTCGATTCTACGAAAAAAACTCTAATACTAACTATAAAGATTTCTCACCATATCTCTAACCCTAAATGTGCTCGTTTCTAACCCTAACACTAAGTCGCAAATTTCAACACTAACCCTAAGCCTAAATGCACTCCATTCTGACCAAAATGCAATCCTGACCCTAAGCCTAACACTAAACCTCGATTCTACGAAAAAACCTCTACTACTAACTAGAACTAGTTCTCACATAACTCTAACCCTTAATGTGCTCGTTTCTAACCTGAACACTAAGTCGCCAATTTTAACACTAACCCGGAGCCAAAATGCACTCTATTTTAACCAAAATGCAATCCTGACACTAAGCCTCACCATAAACCTCTAATCTACGAAAAAAACTCGAATACTAACTATAACAAATTCTCACCATATGTCTAACCCTAAATGTGCTCATTTCTAACCCTAACACTAAGTCGTAAATTTCAACACTAACCCTAAGCCTAAATGCACTCTATTCTAACCAAAATGCAATGCTAACACTAAGCCTCACCTTAAACCTCGATTCTACGAAAAAAACTCTACTACTAACTAGAACGAATTCTCACATAACTCTAACCCTTAATGTGCTCGTTTCTAACCCTAACACTAAGTCGTCAATTTGAACACTAACCCTAAGCCTAAATGCACTCTATTCTAACCAAAATGCAATCCTGACACTAAGCCTAACACTAAACCTCGATTCTACGAAAAAAACTCTAATACTAACTATAACGATTTCTCACCATAACTCTAACTCTAAATGTGCTCGTTTCTAACCGGAACACTAAGTCGTCAATTTCAACACTAACCTGGAGCCTAAATGCACTCTATTCTAACCAAAATGCAATCCTGACACTAAGCCTAACACTAAACCTCGATTCTACGAAAAAAACTCTAATACTAACTATAACGATTTCTCACCATAACTGTAACTCTAAATGTGCTCGTTTCTAACCGCAACACTAAGTCGTCAATTTCAACACTAACCTGGAGCCTAAATGCACTCTATTCTAACCAAAATGCAATCCGGACACTAAGCCTAACATTAAACCTCGATTCTATGAAAAAAACTCTACTACTGACTATAACGAATTCTCACATAACTCTAACCCTTAATGTGCTCGTTTCTAACCCTAACAATAAGTCGTCAATTTAAACACTAACCCTAAGCCTAAATGCACTCTCTTCTAACCAAAATGCAATCCTGACACAAAGCCTAACATTAAACCTCGATTCTACGAAAAAAACTCTATTACTAAATATTACGAATTCTCACATAACTCTAACCCTTAATGTGCTCGTTTCTAACCCTAACACTAAGTCGTCAATTTTAACACTAACCCTGAGCCCAAATGCACTCTATTCTAACCAAAATGCAATCCTGACACTAAGTCTAACCCTAAACCTCGATTCTACGAATAAAACTCTACTACTAACTATAACGAATTCTCACATAATTCTAACCCTAAATGTGCTCGTTTCTAACCCGAACACTGTCTTCAATTTTAACACTAACCCTGAGCCTAAATGCACTCTATTCTAACCAAAATGCAATCCTGACACTAAGCCTCATCATAAACTTCGATTCTACGAAAAAAACTCTAATACTAACTATAACAAATTCTCACCATATCTCTACCCCTAAATGTGCTCGTTTCTAACCCTAACACTAAGTCGCAAATTTCAACACTAACCCTAAGCCTAAATGCACTCCATTCTAACCAAAATGCAATCCTGACAGTAATCCTAACACTAAACCTCGATTCTACGAAAAAACCTCTACTACTAACTAGAACTAATTCTCACATAACTCTAACCCTTAATGTGCTCGTTTCTAACCCTAACACTAAGTCGTCAATTTTAACACTAACCCTAAGCCTAAATGCACTCTATTCGAACCAAAATGCAATCCTGACAGTAAGCCTAACACTAAACCTCGATTCTACGAAAAAAACTCTACTACTAATTATAACGAATGCTCACATAACTCTAACCCTAAATGTGCTCGTTTCTAACCCGAACACTAAGTCGCCAATTTCTACACTACCCCGGAGCCTAAATGCTCTCTATTTTAACCAAAATGCAATCCTGACAATAAGCCTCACCATAAACCTCTAATCTACCAAAAAAACTCGAATACTAACTATAACAAATTCTCACCATATGTCTAACCCTAAATGTGCTCATTTCTAACCCTAACACTAAGTCGTAAATTTCAACACTAACCCTAAGCCTAAATGCACTCTATTCTAACCAAAATGCAATGCTAACACTAAGCCTCACCTTAAACCTCGATTCTAAGAAAAAAACTCTACTACTAACTATAACGAATTCTCCCATAACTCTAACCCTAAATGTGCTCGTTTCTAACCCGAGCACTAAGTCTTCAATTTTAACACTAACCCTAAGCCTAAATGCACTACATTCTAACCAAAATGCAATCCTGACAGTAAGCCTAACACTAAACCTCGATGCTACGAAAAAAACTCTACTACTAACTAGAAGGAATTCTCACATAACTCTAACCCTTAATGTGCTCGTTTCTAACCCTAACACTAAGTCGTCAATTTGAACACTAACCCTAAGCCTAAATGCACTCTATTCTAACCAAAATGCAATCCTGACAGTAAGCCTAACACTAAACCTCGATTCTACGAAAAAAACTCTAATACTAACTATAACGATTTCTCACCATAACTGTAACTCTAAATGTGCTGGTTTCTAACCGGAACACTAAGTCGTCAATTTCAACACTAACCTGGAGCCTAAATGCACTCTATTCTAACCAAAATGCAATCCGGACACTAAGCCTAACATTAAACCTCGATTCTATGAAAAAAACTCTACTACTGACTATAACGAATTCTCACATAACTCTAACCCTAAATGTGCTCGTTTCTAACCCGAGCACTAAGTCTTCAATTTTAACACTAACCCTAAGCCTAAATGCACTACATTCTAACCAAAATGCAATCCTGACAGTAAGCCTAACACTAAACCTCGATTCTACGAAAAAAACTCTACTACTAACTAGAACGAATTCTCACATAACTCTAACCCTTAATGTGCTCGTTTCTAACCCTAACACTAAGTTGTCAATTTGAACACTAACCCTAAGCCTAAATGCACTCTATTCAAACCAAAATGCAATCCTGACACTAAGCCTAACACTAAACCTCGATTCTACGAAAAAAACTCTAATACTAACTATAACGATTTCTCACCATAACTCTAACTCTAAATGTGCTCGTTTCTAACCCTAACACTAAGTCGTCAATTTCAACACTAACCTGGAGCCTAAATGCACTCTATTCTAACCAAAATGCAATCCGGACACTAAGCCTAACATTAAACCTCGATTCTATGAAAAAAACTCTACTACTGACTATAACGAATTCTCACATAACTCTAACCCTTAATGTGCTCGTGTCTAACCCTAACAATAAGTCGTCAATTTTAACACTAACCTTGATCCTAAATGCACTCTATTCTAACCAAAATGCAATCCTGAAACAAAGCTTCACCATAAACCTCGAATCTACGAAAAAAACTCTAATACTAACTATAACGAATTCTCACCATATCTCTAACCCTAAATGTGCTCGTTTCTAACCCGAACACTAAGTCGCCAATTTCAACACTAACCCTAAGCCTAAATGCACTCTACTCTGACCAAAAATGCAATCCTGACACTAAGCCTAACACTAAACCTCGATTCTACGAAAAAAATTCTACTACTAACTAGAACTAATTCTCACATAACTCTAACCCTTAATGTGCTCGTTTCTAACCCTAACACTAAGTCGTCAATTTTAACACTAACCCTAAGACTAAATGCACTCTATTCGAACCAAAATGCAATCCTGACACTAAGCCTCACCATAAACCTCTAATCTACGAAAAAAACTCTACTAACTATAACAAATTCTCACCATATCTCTAACCCTAAATGTGCTCGTTTCTAACCCTAACACTAAGTCTTCAATTTCAACACTAACCCTAAGCCTAAATGCACTCCATTCTGACCAAAATGCAATCCGGACACTAAGCCTAACATTAAACCTCGATTCTAAGAAAAAAACTCTACTACTAACTATAACGAATTCTCCCATAACTCTAACCCTAAATGTGCTCGTTTCTAACCCGAGCACTAAGTCTTCAATTTTAACACTAACCCTAAGCCTAAATGCACTACATTCTAACCAAAATGCAATCCTGACAGTAAGCCTAACACTAAACCTCGATGCTACGAAAAAAACTCTACTACTAACTAGAACGAATTCTCACATAACTCTAACCCTTAATGTGCTCGTTTCTAACCCTAACACTAAGTTGTCAATTTGAACACTAACCCTAAGCCTAAATGCACTCTATTCAAACCAAAATGCAATCCTGACACTAAGCCTAACACTAAACCTCGATTCTACGAAAAAAACTCTAATACTAACTATAACGATTTCTCACCATAACTCTAACTCTAAATGTGCTCGTTTCTAACTGGAACACTAAGTCGTCAATTTCAACACTAACCTGGAGCCTAAATGCACTCTATTCTAACCAAAATGCAATCCGGACACTAAGCCTAACATTAAACCTCGATTCTATGAAAAAAACTCTACTACTGACTATAACGAATTCTCACATAACTCTAACCCTTAATGTGCTCGTTTCTAACCCTAACAATAATTCGTCAATATAAACACTAACCCTAAGCCTAAATGCACTCTCTTCTAACCAAAATGCAATCCTGACACAAAGCCTAACATTAAACCTCGATTCTACGAAAAAAACTCTATTACTAAATATTACGAATTCTCACATAACTCTAACCCTTAATGTGCTCGTTTCTAACCCTAACACTAAGTCGTCAATTTTAACACTAACCCTGAGCCCAAATGCACTCTATTCTAACCAAAATGCAATCCTGACACTAAGTCTAACCCTAAACCTCGATTCTACGAATAAAACTCTACTACTAACTATAACGAATTCTCACATAATTCTAACCCTAAATGTGCTCGTTTCTAACCCGAACACTGTCTTCAATTTTAACACTAACCCTGAGCCTAAATGCACTCTATTCTAACCAAAATGCAATCCTGACACTAAGCCTCATCATAAACTTCGATTCTACGAAAAAAACTCTAATACTAACTATAAAGATTTCTCACCATATCTCTAAACCCTAAATGTGCTCGTTTCTAACCCTAACACTAAGTCGCAAATTTCAACACTAACCCTAAGCCTAAATGCACTCCATTCTAACCAAAATGCAATCCTGACACTAAGCCTAACATTAAACCTCGATTCTACGAAAAAAACTCTACTACTAAATATAACGAATTCTCACATAACTCTAACCCTTAATGTGCTCGGTTCTAACCCTAACACTAAGTCGTCAATTTTAACACTAACCCTAAGCCTAAATGCACTCTATTCGAACCAAAATGCAATCCTGACACTAAGCCTAACACTAAACCTCGATTCTACGAAAAAACTCTACTACTAATTATAACGAATTCTCACATAACTCTAACCCTTAATGTGCTCTGTTCTAACCCTAACACTAAGTCGTCAATTTCAACACTAACCCTAAGCCTAAATGCCCTCTATTCTGACCAAAATGCAATCCTGACACTAAGCCTAACATTAAACCTCGATTCTATGAAAAAACTCTAATACTAACTATAACGATTTCTCACCATAACTCTAACCCTAAATGTGCTCGTTTCTAACCCGAACACTAAGTCGTCAATTTCAACACTAACCCTGAGCCTAAATGCACTCTATTCTAACCAAAATGCAATCCTGACACTAAGTCTAACTCTAAACCTCGATTCTATGAATAAAACTCTGCTACTAACTAAAAAGAATTCTCACATAACTCTAACCCTAAATGTGCTCGTTTCTAACCCGAACACTGTCTTCAATTTTAACACTAACCCTGAGCCTAAATGCACTCTATTCTAACCAAAATGCAATCCTGACACTAAGCCTCATCATAAACTTCGATTCTACGAAAAAAACTCTAATACTAACTATAACAAATTCTCACCATATCTCTACCCCTAAATGTGCTCGTTTCTAACCCTAACACTAAGTCGCAAATTTCAACACTAACCCTAAGCCTAAATGCACTCCATTCTAACCAAAATGCAATCCTGACAGTAATCCTAACACTAAACCTCGATTCTACGAAAAAACCTCTACTACTAACTAGAACTAATTCTCACATAACTCTAACCCTTAATGTGCTCGTTTCTAACCCTAACACTAAGTCGTCAATTTTAACACTAACCCTAAGCCTAAATGCACTCTATTCGAACCAAAATGCAATCCTGACAGTAAGCCTAACACTAAACCTCGATTCTACGAAAAAAACTCTACTACTAATTATAACGAATGCTCACATAACTCTAACCCTAAATGTGCTCGTTTCTAACCCGAACACTAAGTCGCCAATTTCTACACTACCCCGGAGCCTAAATGCTCTCTATTTTAACCAAAATGCAATCCTGACACTAAGCCTCACCATAAACCTCTAATCTACGAAAAAAACTCGAATACTAACTATAACAAATTCTCACCATATGTCTAACCCTAAATGTGCTCATTTCTAACCCTAACACTAAGTCGTAAATTTCAACACTAACCCTAAGCCTAAATGCACTCTATTCTAACCAAAATGCAATGCTAACACTAAGCCTCACCTTAAACCTCGATTCTAAGAAAAAAACTCTACTACTAACTATAACGAATTCTCCCATAACTCTAACCCTAAATGTGCTCGTTTCTAACCCGAGCACTAAGTCTTCAATTTTAACACTAACCCTAAGCCTAAATGCACTACATTCTAACCAAAATGCAATCCTGACAGTAAGCCTAACACTAAACCTCGATGCTACGAAAAAAACTCTACTACTAACTAGAAGGAATTCTCACATAACTCTAACCCTTAATGTGCTCGTTTCTAACCCTAACACTAAGTCGTCAATTTGAACACTAACCCTAAGCCTAAATGCACTCTATTCTAACCAAAATGCAATCCTGACAGTAAGCCTAACACTAAACCTCGATTCTACGAAAAAAACTCTAATACTAACTATAACGATTTCTCACCATAACTCTAACTCTAAATGTGCTGGTTTCTAACCGGAACACTAAGTCGTCAATTTCAACACTAACCTGGAGCCTAAATGCACTCTATTCTAACCAAAATGCAATCCGGACACTAAGCCTAACATTAAACCTCGATTCTATGAAAAAAACTCTACTACTGACTATAACGAATTCTCACATAACTCTAACCGTTAATGTGCTCGTTTCTAACCCTAACAATAAGTCGTCAACTTTAACACTAACCCTGAACCTAAATGCACTCTGTTCTAACCAAAATGCAATCCTGACACTAAGCCTCACCATAAACCTTTAATCTACGAAAAAAACTCGAATACTAACTATAACAAATTCTCACCATATGTCTAACCCTAAATGTGCTCATTTCTAACCCTAACACTAAGTCGTAAATTTCAACACTAACCCTAAGCCTAAATGCACTCTATTCTAACCAAAATGCAATGCTAACACTAAGCCTCACCTTAAACCTCGATTCTAAGAAAAAAACTCTACTACTAACTATAACGAATTCTCCCATAACTCTAACCCTAAATGTGCTCGTTTCTAACCCGAGCACTAAGTCTTCAATTTTAACACTAACCCTAAGCCTAAATGCACTACATTCTAACCAAAATGCAATCCTGACACTAAGCCTCATCATAAACTTCGATTCTACGAAAAAAACTCTAATACTAACTATAACAAATTCTGACCATATCTCTAACCCTAAATGTGCTCGTTTCTAACCCTAACACTAAGTCGCAAATTTCAACACTAACCCTAAGCCTAAATGCACTCCATTCTAACCAAAATGCAATCCTGACACTAAGCCTAACATTAAACCTCGATTCTACGAAAAAAACTCTACTACTAAATATAACGAATTCTCACATAACTCTAACCCTTAATGTGCTCGGTTCTAACCCTAACACTAAGTCGTCAATTTTAACACTAACCCTAAGCCTAAATGCACTCTATTCGAACCAAAATGCAATCCTGACACTAAGCCTAACACTAAACCTCGATTCTACGAAAAAAACTCTACTACTAATTATAACGAATTCTCACATAACTAACCCTTAATGTGCTCTGTTCTAACCCTAACACTAAGTCGTCAATTTCAACACTAACCCTAAGCCTAAATGCACTCTATTCTGACCAAAATGCAATCCTGACACTAAGCCTAACATTAAACCTCGATTCTATGAAAAAACTCTAATACTAACTATAACGATTTCTCACCATAACTCTAACCCTAAATGTGCTCGTTTCTAACCCGAACACTAAGTCGTCAATTTCAACACTAACCCTGAGCCTAAATGCACTCTATTCTAACCAAAATGCAATCCTGACACTAAGTCTAACTCTAAACCTCGATTCTATGAATAAAACTCTGCTACTAACTAAAAAGAATTCTCACATAACTCTAACCCTAAATGTGCTCGTTTCTAACCCGAACACTGTCTTCAATTTTAACACTAACCCTGAGCCTAAATGCACTCTATTCTAACCAAAATGCAATCCTGACACTAAGCCTCATCATAAACTTCGATTCTACGAAAAAAACTCTAATACTAACTATAACAAATTCTCACCATATCTCTACCCCTAAATGTGCTCGTTTCTAACCCTAACACTAAGTCGCAAATTTCAACACTAACCCTAAGCCTAAATGCACTCCATTCTAACCAAAATGCAATCCTGACAGTAATCCTAACACTAAACCTCGATTCTACGAAAAAACCTCTACTACTAACTAGAACTAATTCTCACATAACTCTAACCCTTAATGTGCTCGTTTCTAACCCTAACACTAAGTCGTCAATTTTAACACTAACCCTAAGCCTAAATGCACTCTATTCGAACCAAAATGCAATCCTGACACTAAGCCTAACACTAAACCTCGATTCTACGAAAAAAACTCTACTACTAATTATAACGAATGCTCACATAACTCTAACCCTAAATGTGCTCGTTTCTAACCCGAACACTAAGTCGCCAATTTCTACACTACCCCGGAGCCTAAATGCTCTCTATTTTAACCAAAATGCAATCCTGACACTAAGCCTCACCATAAACCTCTAATCTACGAAAAAAACTCGAATACTAACTATAACAAATTCTCACCATATGTCTAACCCTAAATGTGCTCATTTCTAACCCTAACACTAAGTCGTAAATTTCAACACTAACCCTAAGCCTAAATGCACTCTATTCTAACCAAAATGCAATGCTAACACTAAGCCTCACCTTAAACCTCGATTCTAAGAAAAAAACTCTACTACTAACTATAACGAATTCTCCCATAACTCTAACCCTAAATGTGCTCGTTTCTAACCCGAGCACTAAGTCTTCAATTTTAACACTAACCCTAAGCCTAAATGCACTACATTCTAACCAAAATGCAATCCTGACAGTAAGCCTAACACTAAACCTCGATGCTACGAAAAAAACTCTACTACTAACTAGAAGGAATTCTCACATAACTCTAACCCTTAATGTGCTCGTTTCTAACCCTAACACTAAGTCGTCAATTTGAACACTAACCCTAAGCCTAAATGCACTCTATTCTAACCAAAATGCAATCCTGACAGTAAGCCTAACACTAAACCTCGATTCTACGAAAAAAACTCTAATACTAACTATAACGATTTCTCACCATAACTCTAACTCTAAATGTGCTGGTTTCTAACCGGAACACTAAGTCGTCAATTTCAACACTAACCTGGAGCCTAAATGCACTCTATTCTAACCAAAATGCAATCCGGACACTAAGCCTAACATTAAACCTCGATTCTATGAAAAAAACTCTACTACTGACTATAACGAATTCTCACATAACTCTAACCGTTAATGTGCTCGTTTCTAACCCTAACAATAAGTCGTCAACTTTAACACTAACCCTGAACCTAAATGCACTCTGTTCTAACCAAAATGCAATCCTGACACTAAGCCTCACCATAAACCTTTAATCTACGAAAAAAACTCGAATACTAACTATAACAAATTCTCACCATATGTCTAACCCTAAATGTGCTCATTTCTAACCCTAACACTAAGTCGTAAATTTCAACACTAACCCTAAGCCTAAATGCACTCTATTCTAACCAAAATGCAATGCTAACACTAAGCCTCACCTTAAACCTCGATTCTAAGAAAAAAACTCTACTACTAACTATAACGAATTCTCCCATAACTCTAACCCTAAATGTGCTCGTTTCTAACCCGAGCACTAAGTCTTCAATTTTAACACTAACCCTAAGCCTAAATGCACTACATTCTAACCAAAATGCAATCCTGACAGTAAGCCTAACACTAAACCTCGATTCTACGAAAAAAACTCTACTACTAACTAGAACGAATTCTCACATAACTCTAACCCTTAATGTGCTCGTTTCTAACCCGAACACTAAGTTGTCAATTTGAACAATAACCCTAAGCCTAAATGCACTCTATTCAAACCAAAATGCAATCCTGACACTAAGCCTAACACTAAACCTCGATTCTACGAAAAAAACTCTACTACTAACTATAACGAATTCTCACATAACTCTAACCCTTAATGTGCTCGTTTCTAACCCTAACACTAAGTCGTCAATTTTAACACTAACCCTGAGCCCAAATGCACTCTATTCTAACCAAAATGCAATCCTGACACTAAGTCTAACCCTAAACCTCGATTCTACGAATAAAACTCTACTACTAACTATAACGAATTCTCACATAATTCTAACCCTAAATGTGCTCGTTTCTAACCCGAACACTGTCTTCAATTTTAACACTAACCCTGAGCCTAAATGCACTCTATTCTAACCAAAATGCAATCCTGACACTAAGCCTCATCATAAACTTCGATTCTACGAAAAAAACTCTAATACTAACTATAAAGATTTCTCACCATATCTCTAACCCTAAATGTGCTCGTTTCTAACCCTAACACTAAGTCGCAAATTTCAACACTAACCCTAAGCCTAAATGCACTCCATTCTGACCAAAATGCAATCCTGACCCTAAGCCTAACACTAAACCTCGATTCTACGAAAAAACCTCTACTACTAACTAGAACTAGTTTTCACATAACTCTAACCCTTAATGTGCTCGTTTCTAACCTGAACACTAAGTCGCCAATTTTAACACTAACCCGGAGCCAAAATGCACTCTATTTTAACCAAAATGCAATCCTGACACTAAGCCTCACCATAAACCTCTAATCTACGAAAAAAACTCGAATACTAACTATAACAAATTCTCACCATATGTCTAACCCTAAATGTGCTCATTTCTAACCCTAACACTAAGTCGTAAATTTCAACACTAACCCTAAGCCTAAATGCACTCTATTCTAACCAAAATGCAATGCTAACACTAAGCCTCACCTTAAACCTCGATTCTACGAAAAAAACTCTACTACTAACTAGAACGAATTCTCACATAACTCTAACCCTTAATGTGCTCGTTTCTAACCCTAACACTAAGTCGTCAATTTGAACACTAACCCTAAGCCTAAATGCACTCTATTCTAACCAAAATGCAATCCTGACACTAAGCCTAACACTAAACCTCGATTCTACGAAAAAAACTCTAATACTAACTATAACGATTTCTCACCATAACTCTAACTCTAAATGTGCTCGTTTCTAACCGGAACACTAAGTCGTCAATTTCAACACTAACCTGGAGCCTAAATGCACTCTATTCTAACCAAAATGCAATCCTGACACTAAGCCTAACACTAAACCTCGATTCTACGAAAAAAACTCTAATACTAACTATAACGATTTCTCACCATAACTGTAACTCTAAATGTGCTCGTTTCTAACCGCAACACTAAGTCGTCAATTTCAACACTAACCTGGAGCCTAAATGCACTCTATTCTAACCAAAATGCAATCCGGACACTAAGCCTAACATTAAACCTCGATTCTATGAAAAAAACTCTACTACTGACTATAACGAATTCTCACATAACTCTAACCCTTAATGTGCTCGTTTCTAACCCTAACAATAAGTCGTCAATTTAAACACTAACCCTAAGCCTAAATGCACTCTCTTCTAACCAAAATGCAATCCTGACACAAAGCCTAACATTAAACCTCGATTCTACGAAAAAAACTCTATTACTAAATATTACGAATTCTCACATAACTCTAACCCTTAATGTGCTCGTTTCTAACCCTAACACTAAGTCGTCAATTTTAACACTAACCCTGAGCCCAAATGCACTCTATTCTAACCAAAATGCAATCCTGACACTAAGTCTAACCCTAAACCTCGATTCTACGAATAAAACTCTACTACTAACTATAACGAATTCTCACATAATTCTAACCCTAAATGTGCTCGTTTCTAACCCGAACACTGTCTTCAATTTTAACACTAACCCTGAGCCTAAATGCACTCTATTCTAACCAAAATGCAATCCTGACACTAAGCCTCATCATAAACTTCGATTCTACGAAAAAAACTCTAATACTAACTATAACAAATTCTCACCATATCTCTACCCCTAAATGTGCTCGTTTCTAACCCTAACACTAAGTCGCAAATTTCAACACTAACCCTAAGCCTAAATGCACTCCATTCTAACCAAAATGCAATCCTGACAGTAATCCTAACACTAAACCTCGATTCTACGAAAAAACCTCTACTACTAACTAGAACTAATTCTCACATAACTCTAACCCTTAATGTGCTCGTTTCTAACCCTAACACTAAGTCGTCAATTTTAACACTAACCCTAAGCCTAAATGCACTCTATTCGAACCAAAATGCAATCCTGACACTAAGCCTAACACTAAACCTCGATTCTACGAAAAAAACTCTACTACTAATTATAACGAATGCTCACATAACTCTAACCCTAAATGTGCTCGTTTCTAACCCGAACACTAAGTCGCCAATTTCTACACTACCCCGGAGCCTAAATGCTCTCTATTTTAACCAAAATGCAATCCTGACAATAAGCCTCACCATAAACCTCTAATCTACCAAAAAAACTCGAATACTAACTATAACAAATTCTCACCATATGTCTAACCCTAAATGTGCTCATTTCTAACCCTAACACTAAGTCGTAAATTTCAACACTAACCCTAAGCCTAAATGCACTCTATTCTAACCAAAATGCAATGCTAACACTAAGCCTCACCTTAAACCTCGATTCTAAGAAAAAAACTCTACTACTAACTATAACGAATTCTCCCATAACTCTAACCCTAAATGTGCTCGTTTCTAACCCGAGCACTAAGTCTTCAATTTTAACACTAACCCTAAGCCTAAATGCACTACATTCTAACCAAAATGCAATCCTGACAGTAAGCCTAACACTAAACCTCGATGCTACGAAAAAAACTCTACTACTAACTAGAAGGAATTCTCACATAACTCTAACCCTTAATGTGCTCGTTTCTAACCCTAACACTAAGTCGTCAATTTGAACACTAACCCTAAGCCTAAATGCACTCTATTCTAACCAAAATGCAATCCTGACAGTAAGCCTAACACTAAACCTCGATTCTACGAAAAAAACTCTAATACTAACTATAACGATTTCTCACCATAACTGTAACTCTAAATGTGCTGGTTTCTAACCGGAACACTAAGTCGTCAATTTCAACACTAACCTGGAGCCTAAATGCACTCTATTCTAACCAAAATGCAATCCGGACACTAAGCCTAACATTAAACCTCGATTCTATGAAAAAAACTCTACTACTGACTATAACGAATTCTCACATAACTCTAACCCTAAATGTGCTCGTTTCTAACCCGAGCACTAAGTCTTCAATTTTAACACTAACCCTAAGCCTAAATGCACTACATTCTAACCAAAATGCAATCCTGACAGTAAGCCTAACACTAAACCTCGATTCTACGAAAAAAACTCTACTACTAACTAGAACGAATTCTCACATAACTCTAACCCTTAATGTGCTCGTTTCTAACCCTAACACTAAGTTGTCAATTTGAACACTAACCCTAAGCCTAAATGCACTCTATTCAAACCAAAATGCAATCCTGACACTAAGCCTAACACTAAACCTCGATTCTACGAAAAAAACTCTAATACTAACTATAACGATTTCTCACCATAACTCTAACTCTAAATGTGCTCGTTTCTAACCCTAACACTAAGTCGTCAATTTCAACACTAACCTGGAGCCTAAATGCACTCTATTCTAACCAAAATGCAATCCGGACACTAAGCCTAACATTAAACCTCGATTCTATGAAAAAAACTCTACTACTGACTATAACGAATTCTCACATAACTCTAACCCTTAATGTGCTCGTGTCTAACCCTAACAATAAGTCGTCAATTTTAACACTAACCTTGATCCTAAATGCACTCTATTCTAACCAAAATGCAATCCTGAAACAAAGCTTCACCATAAACCTCGAATCTACGAAAAAAACTCTAATACTAACTATAACGAATTCTCACCATATCTCTAACCCTAAATGTGCTCGTTTCTAACCCGAACACTAAGTCGCCAATTTCAACACTAACCCTAAGCCTAAATGCACTCTACTCTGACCAAAAATGCAATCCTGACACTAAGCCTAACACTAAACCTCGATTCTACGAAAAAAATTCTACTACTAACTAGAACTAATTCTCACATAACTCTAACCCTTAATGTGCTCGTTTCTAACCCTAACACTAAGTCGTCAATTTTAACACTAACCCTAAGACTAAATGCACTCTATTCGAACCAAAATGCAATCCTGACACTAAGCCTCACCATAAACCTCTAATCTACGAAAAAAACTCTACTAACTATAACAAATTCTCACCATATCTCTAACCCTAAATGTGCTCGTTTCTAACCCTAACACTAAGTCTTCAATTTCAACACTAACCCTAAGCCTAAATGCACTCCATTCTGACCAAAATGCAATCCGGACACTAAGCCTAACATTAAACCTCGATTCTAAGAAAAAAACTCTACTACTAACTATAACGAATTCTCCCATAACTCTAACCCTAAATGTGCTCGTTTCTAACCCGAGCACTAAGTCTTCAATTTTAACACTAACCCTAAGCCTAAATGCACTACATTCTAACCAAAATGCAATCCTGACAGTAAGCCTAACACTAAACCTCGATGCTACGAAAAAAACTCTACTACTAACTAGAACGAATTCTCACATAACTCTAACCCTTAATGTGCTCGTTTCTAACCCTAACACTAAGTTGTCAATTTGAACACTAACCCTAAGCCTAAATGCACTCTATTCAAACCAAAATGCAATCCTGACACTAAGCCTAACACTAAACCTCGATTCTACGAAAAAAACTCTAATACTAACTATAACGATTTCTCACCATAACTCTAACTCTAAATGTGCTCGTTTCTAACTGGAACACTAAGTCGTCAATTTCAACACTAACCTGGAGCCTAAATGCACTCTATTCTAACCAAAATGCAATCCGGACACTAAGCCTAACATTAAACCTCGATTCTATGAAAAAAACTCTACTACTGACTATAACGAATTCTCACATAACTCTAACCCTTAATGTGCTCGTTTCTAACCCTAACAATAATTCGTCAATATAAACACTAACCCTAAGCCTAAATGCACTCTCTTCTAACCAAAATGCAATCCTGACACAAAGCCTAACATTAAACCTCGATTCTACGAAAAAAACTCTATTACTAAATATTACGAATTCTCACATAACTCTAACCCTTAATGTGCTCGTTTCTAACCCTAACACTAAGTCGTCAATTTTAACACTAACCCTGAGCCCAAATGCACTCTATTCTAACCAAAATGCAATCCTGACACTAAGTCTAACCCTAAACCTCGATTCTACGAATAAAACTCTACTACTAACTATAACGAATTCTCACATAATTCTAACCCTAAATGTGCTCGTTTCTAACCCGAACACTGTCTTCAATTTTAACACTAACCCTGAGCCTAAATGCACTCTATTCTAACCAAAATGCAATCCTGACACTAAGCCTCATCATAAACTTCGATTCTACGAAAAAAACTCTAATACTAACTATAACAAATTCTGACCATATCTCTAACCCTAAATGTGCTCGTTTCTAACCCTAACACTAAGTCGCAAATTTCAACACTAACCCTAAGCCTAAATGCACTCCATTCTAACCAAAATGCAATCCTGACACTAAGCCTAACATTAAACCTCGATTCTACGAAAAAAACTCTACTACTAAATATAACGAATTCTCACATAACTCTAACCCTTAATGTGCTCGGTTCTAACCCTAACACTAAGTCGTCAATTTTAACACTAACCCTAAGCCTAAATGCACTCTATTCGAACCAAAATGCAATCCTGACACTAAGCCTAACACTAAACCTCGATTCTACGAAAAAAACTCTACTACTAATTATAACGAATTCTCACATAACTCTAACCCTTAATGTGCTCTGTTCTAACCCTAACACTAAGTCGTCAATTTCAACACTAACCCTAAGCCTAAATGCACTCTATTCTGACCAAAATGCAATCCTGACACTAAGCCTAACATTAAACCTCGATTCTATGAAAAAACTCTAATACTAACTATAACGATTTCTCACCATAACTCTAACCCTAAATGTGCTCGTTTCTAACCCGAACACTAAGTCGTCAATTTCAACACTAACCCTGAGCCTAAATGCACTCTATTCTAACCAAAATGCAATCCTGACACTAAGTCTAACTCTAAACCTCGATTCTATGAATAAAACTCTGCTACTAACTAAAAAGAATTCTCACATAACTCTAACCCTAAATGTGCTCGTTTCTAACCCGAACACTGTCTTCAATTTTAACACTAACCCTGAGCCTAAATGCACTCTATTCTAACCAAAATGCAATCCTGACACTAAGCCTCATCATAAACTTCGATTCTACGAAAAAAACTCTAATACTAACTATAACAAATTCTCACCATATCTCTACCCCTAAATGTGCTCGTTTCTAACCCTAACACTAAGTCGCAAATTTCAACACTAACCCTAAGCCTAAATGCACTCCATTCTAACCAAAATGCAATCCTGACAGTAATCCTAACACTAAACCTCGATTCTACGAAAAAACCTCTACTACTAACTAGAACTAATTCTCACATAACTCTAACCCTTAATGTGCTCGTTTCTAACCCTAACACTAAGTCGTCAATTTTAACACTAACCCTAAGCCTAAATGCACTCTATTCGAACCAAAATGCAATCCTGACACTAAGCCTAACACTAAACCTCGATTCTACGAAAAAAACTCTACTACTAATTATAACGAATGCTCACATAACTCTAACCCTAAATGTGCTCGTTTCTAACCCGAACACTAAGTCGCCAATTTCTACACTACCCCGGAGCCTAAATGCTCTCTATTTTAACCAAAATGCAATCCTGACACTAAGCCTCACCATAAACCTCTAATCTACGAAAAAAACTCGAATACTAACTATAACAAATTCTCACCATATGTCTAACCCTAAATGTGCTCATTTCTAACCCTAACACTAAGTCGTAAATTTCAACACTAACCCTAAGCCTAAATGCACTCTATTCTAACCAAAATGCAATGCTAACACTAAGCCTCACCTTAAACCTCGATTCTAAGAAAAAAACTCTACTACTAACTATAACGAATTCTCCCATAACTCTAACCCTAAATGTGCTCGTTTCTAACCCGAGCACTAAGTCTTCAATTTTAACACTAACCCTAAGCCTAAATGCACTACATTCTAACCAAAATGCAATCCTGACAGTAAGCCTAACACTAAACCTCGATGCTACGAAAAAAACTCTACTACTAACTAGAAGGAATTCTCACATAACTCTAACCCTTAATGTGCTCGTTTCTAACCCTAACACTAAGTCGTCAATTTGAACACTAACCCTAAGCCTAAATGCACTCTATTCTAACCAAAATGCAATCCTGACAGTAAGCCTAACACTAAACCTCGATTCTACGAAAAAAACTCTAATACTAACTATAACGATTTCTCACCATAACTCTAACTCTAAATGTGCTGGTTTCTAACCGGAACACTAAGTCGTCAATTTCAACACTAACCTGGAGCCTAAATGCACTCTATTCTAACCAAAATGCAATCCGGACACTAAGCCTAACATTAAACCTCGATTCTATGAAAAAAACTCTACTACTGACTATAACGAATTCTCACATAACTCTAACCGTTAATGTGCTCGTTTCTAACCCTAACAATAAGTCGTCAACTTTAACACTAACCCTGAACCTAAATGCACTCTGTTCTAACCAAAATGCAATCCTGACACTAAGCCTCACCATAAACCTTTAATCTACGAAAAAAACTCGAATACTAACTATAACAAATTCTCACCATATGTCTAACCCTAAATGTGCTCATTTCTAACCCTAACACTAAGTCGTAAATTTCAACACTAACCCTAAGCCTAAATGCACTCTATTCTAACCAAAATGCAATGCTAACACTAAGCCTCACCTTAAACCTCGATTCTAAGAAAAAAACTCTACTACTAACTATAACGAATTCTCCCATAACTCTAACCCTAAATGTGCTCGTTTCTAACCCGAGCACTAAGTCTTCAATTTTAACACTAACCCTAAGCCTAAATGCACTACATTCTAACCAAAATGCAATCCTGACACTAAGCCTCATCATAAACTTCGATTCTACGAAAAAAACTCTAATACTAACTATAACAAATTCTGACCATATCTCTAACCCTAAATGTGCTCGTTTCTAACCCTAACACTAAGTCGCAAATTTCAACACTAACCCTAAGCCTAAATGCACTCCATTCTAACCAAAATGCAATCCTGACACTAAGCCTAACATTAAACCTCGATTCTACGAAAAAAACTCTACTACTAAATATAACGAATTCTCACATAACTCTAACCCTTAATGTGCTCGGTTCTAACCCTAACACTAAGTCGTCAATTTTAACACTAACCCTAAGCCTAAATGCACTCTATTCGAACCAAAATGCAATCCTGACACTAAGCCTAACACTAAACCTCGATTCTACGAAAAAAACTCTACTACTAATTATAACGAATTCTCACATAACTAACCCTTAATGTGCTCTGTTCTAACCCTAACACTAAGTCGTCAATTTCAACACTAACCCTAAGCCTAAATGCACTCTATTCTGACCAAAATGCAATCCTGACACTAAGCCTAACATTAAACCTCGATTCTATGAAAAAACTCTAATACTAACTATAACGATTTCTCACCATAACTCTAACCCTAAATGTGCTCGTTTCTAACCCGAACACTAAGTCGTCAATTTCAACACTAACCCTGAGCCTAAATGCACTCTATTCTAACCAAAATGCAATCCTGACACTAAGTCTAACTCTAAACCTCGATTCTATGAATAAAACTCTGCTACTAACTAAAAAGAATTCTCACATAACTCTAACCCTAAATGTGCTCGTTTCTAACCCGAACACTGTCTTCAATTTTAACACTAACCCTGAGCCTAAATGCACTCTATTCTAACCAAAATGCAATCCTGACACTAAGCCTCATCATAAACTTCGATTCTACGAAAAAAACTCTAATACTAACTATAACAAATTCTCACCATATCTCTACCCCTAAATGTGCTCGTTTCTAACCCTAACACTAAGTCGCAAATTTCAACACTAACCCTAAGCCTAAATGCACTCCATTCTAACCAAAATGCAATCCTGACAGTAATCCTAACACTAAACCTCGATTCTACGAAAAAACCTCTACTACTAACTAGAACTAATTCTCACATAACTCTAACCCTTAATGTGCTCGTTTCTAACCCTAACACTAAGTCGTCAATTTTAACACTAACCCTAAGCCTAAATGCACTCTATTCGAACCAAAATGCAATCCTGACACTAAGCCTAACACTAAACCTCGATTCTACGAAAAAAACTCTACTACTAATTATAACGAATGCTCACATAACTCTAACCCTAAATGTGCTCGTTTCTAACCCGAACACTAAGTCGCCAATTTCTACACTACCCCGGAGCCTAAATGCTCTCTATTTTAACCAAAATGCAATCCTGACACTAAGCCTCACCATAAACCTCTAATCTACGAAAAAAACTCGAATACTAACTATAACAAATTCTCACCATATGTCTAACCCTAAATGTGCTCATTTCTAACCCTAACACTAAGTCGTAAATTTCAACACTAACCCTAAGCCTAAATGCACTCTATTCTAACCAAAATGCAATGCTAACACTAAGCCTCACCTTAAACCTCGATTCTAAGAAAAAAACTCTACTACTAACTATAACGAATTCTCCCATAACTCTAACCCTAAATGTGCTCGTTTCTAACCCGAGCACTAAGTCTTCAATTTTAACACTAACCCTAAGCCTAAATGCACTACATTCTAACCAAAATGCAATCCTGACAGTAAGCCTAACACTAAACCTCGATGCTACGAAAAAAACTCTACTACTAACTAGAAGGAATTCTCACATAACTCTAACCCTTAATGTGCTCGTTTCTAACCCTAACACTAAGTCGTCAATTTGAACACTAACCCTAAGCCTAAATGCACTCTATTCTAACCAAAATGCAATCCTGACAGTAAGCCTAACACTAAACCTCGATTCTACGAAAAAAACTCTAATACTAACTATAACGATTTCTCACCATAACTCTAACTCTAAATGTGCTGGTTTCTAACCGGAACACTAAGTCGTCAATTTCAACACTAACCTGGAGCCTAAATGCACTCTATTCTAACCAAAATGCAATCCGGACACTAAGCCTAACATTAAACCTCGATTCTATGAAAAAAACTCTACTACTGACTATAACGAATTCTCACATAACTCTAACCGTTAATGTGCTCGTTTCTAACCCTAACAATAAGTCGTCAACTTTAACACTAACCCTGAACCTAAATGCACTCTGTTCTAACCAAAATGCAATCCTGACACTAAGCCTCACCATAAACCTTTAATCTACGAAAAAAACTCGAATACTAACTATAACAAATTCTCACCATATGTCTAACCCTAAATGTGCTCATTTCTAACCCTAACACTAAGTCGTAAATTTCAACACTAACCCTAAGCCTAAATGCACTCTATTCTAACCAAAATGCAATGCTAACACTAAGCCTCACCTTAAACCTCGATTCTAAGAAAAAAACTCTACTACTAACTATAACGAATTCTCCCATAACTCTAACCCTAAATGTGCTCGTTTCTAACCCGAGCACTAAGTCTTCAATTTTAACACTAACCCTAAGCCTAAATGCACTACATTCTAACCAAAATGCAATCCTGACAGTAAGCCTAACACTAAACCTCGATTCTACGAAAAAAACTCTACTACTAACTAGAACGAATTCTCACATAACTCTAACCCTTAATGTGCTCGTTTCTAACCCGAACACTAAGTTGTCAATTTGAACAATAACCCTAAGCCTAAATGCACTCTATTCAAACCAAAATGCAATCCTGACACTAAGCCTAACACTAAACCTCGATTCTACGAAAAAAACTCTACTACTAACTATAACGAATTCTCACATAACTCTAACCCTTAATGTGCTCGTTTCTAACCCTAACACTAAGTCGTCAATTTTAACACTAACCCTGAGCCCAAATGCACTCTATTCTAACCAAAATGCAATCCTGACACTAAGTCTAACCCTAAACCTCGATTCTACGAATAAAACTCTACTACTAACTATAACGAATTCTCACATAATTCTAACCCTAAATGTGCTCGTTTCTAACCCGAACACTGTCTTCAATTTTAACACTAACCCTGAGCCTAAATGCACTCTATTCTAACCAAAATGCAATCCTGACACTAAGCCTCATCATAAACTTCGATTCTACGAAAAAAACTCTAATACTAACTATAAAGATTTCTCACCATATCTCTAACCCTAAATGTGCTCGTTTCTAACCCTAACACTAAGTCGCAAATTTCAACACTAACCCTAAGCCTAAATGCACTCCATTCTGACCAAAATGCAATCCTGACCCTAAGCCTAACACTAAACCTCGATTCTACGAAAAAACCTCTACTACTAACTAGAACTAGTTCTCACATAACTCTAACCCTTAATGTGCTCGTTTCTAACCTGAACACTAAGTCGCCAATTTTAACACTAACCCGGAGCCAAAATGCACTCTATTTTAACCAAAATGCAATCCTGACACTAAGCCTCACCATAAACCTCTAATCTACGAAAAAAACTCGAATACTAACTATAACAAATTCTCACCATATGTCTAACCCTAAATGTGCTCATTTCTAACCCTAACACTAAGTCGTAAATTTCAACACTAACCCTAAGCCTAAATGCACTCTATTCTAACCAAAATGCAATGCTAACACTAAGCCTCACCTTAAACCTCGATTCTACGAAAAAAACTCTACTACTAACTAGAACGAATTCTCACATAACTCTAACCCTTAATGTGCTCGTTTCTAACCCTAACACTAAGTCGTCAATTTGAACACTAACCCTAAGCCTAAATGCACTCTATTCTAACCAAAATGCAATCCTGACACTAAGCCTAACACTAAACCTCGATTCTACGAAAAAAACTCTAATACTAACTATAACGATTTCTCACCATAACTCTAACTCTAAATGTGCTCGTTTCTAACCGGAACACTAAGTCGTCAATTTCAACACTAACCTGGAGCCTAAATGCACTCTATTCTAACCAAAATGCAATCCTGACACTAAGCCTAACACTAAACCTCGATTCTACGAAAAAAACTCTAATACTAACTATAACGATTTCTCACCATAACTGTAACTCTAAATGTGCTCGTTTCTAACCGCAACACTAAGTCGTCAATTTCAACACTAACCTGGAGCCTAAATGCACTCTATTCTAACCAAAATGCAATCCGGACACTAAGCCTAACATTAAACCTCGATTCTATGAAAAAAACTCTACTACTGACTATAACGAATTCTCACATAACTCTAACCCTTAATGTGCTCGTTTCTAACCCTAACAATAAGTCGTCAATTTAAACACTAACCCTAAGCCTAAATGCACTCTCTTCTAACCAAAATGCAATCCTGACACAAAGCCTAACATTAAACCTCGATTCTACGAAAAAAACTCTATTACTAAATATTACGAATTCTCACATAACTCTAACCCTTAATGTGCTCGTTTCTAACCCTAACACTAAGTCGTCAATTTTAACACTAACCCTGAGCCCAAATGCACTCTATTCTAACCAAAATGCAATCCTGACACTAAGTCTAACCCTAAACCTCGATTCTACGAATAAAACTCTACTACTAACTATAACGAATTCTCACATAATTCTAACCCTAAATGTGCTCGTTTCTAACCCGAACACTGTCTTCAATTTTAACACTAACCCTGAGCCTAAATGCACTCTATTCTAACCAAAATGCAATCCTGACACTAAGCCTCATCATAAACTTCGATTCTACGAAAAAAACTCTAATACTAACTATAACAAATTCTCACCATATCTCTACCCCTAAATGTGCTCGTTTCTAACCCTAACACTAAGTCGCAAATTTCAACACTAACCCTAAGCCTAAATGCACTCCATTCTAACCAAAATGCAATCCTGACAGTAATCCTAACACTAAACCTCGATTCTACGAAAAAACCTCTACTACTAACTAGAACTAATTCTCACATAACTCTAACCCTTAATGTGCTCGTTTCTAACCCTAACACTAAGTCGTCAATTTTAACACTAACCCTAAGCCTAAATGCACTCTATTCGAACCAAAATGCAATCCTGACACTAAGCCTAACACTAAACCTCGATTCTACGAAAAAAACTCTACTACTAATTATAACGAATGCTCACATAACTCTAACCCTAAATGTGCTCGTTTCTAACCCGAACACTAAGTCGCCAATTTCTACACTACCCCGGAGCCTAAATGCTCTCTATTTTAACCAAAATGCAATCCTGACAATAAGCCTCACCATAAACCTCTAATCTACCAAAAAAACTCGAATACTAACTATAACAAATTCTCACCATATGTCTAACCCTAAATGTGCTCATTTCTAACCCTAACACTAAGTCGTAAATTTCAACACTAACCCTAAGCCTAAATGCACTCTATTCTAACCAAAATGCAATGCTAACACTAAGCCTCACCTTAAACCTCGATTCTAAGAAAAAAACTCTACTACTAACTATAACGAATTCTCCCATAACTCTAACCCTAAATGTGCTCGTTTCTAACCCGAGCACTAAGTCTTCAATTTTAACACTAACCCTAAGCCTAAATGCACTACATTCTAACCAAAATGCAATCCTGACAGTAAGCCTAACACTAAACCTCGATGCTACGAAAAAAACTCTACTACTAACTAGAAGGAATTCTCACATAACTCTAACCCTTAATGTGCTCGTTTCTAACCCTAACACTAAGTCGTCAATTTGAACACTAACCCTAAGCCTAAATGCACTCTATTCTAACCAAAATGCAATCCTGACAGTAAGCCTAACACTAAACCTCGATTCTACGAAAAAAACTCTAATACTAACTATAACGATTTCTCACCATAACTGTAACTCTAAATGTGCTGGTTTCTAACCGGAACACTAAGTCGTCAATTTCAACACTAACCTGGAGCCTAAATGCACTCTATTCTAACCAAAATGCAATCCGGACACTAAGCCTAACATTAAACCTCGATTCTATGAAAAAAACTCTACTACTGACTATAACGAATTCTCACATAACTCTAACCCTAAATGTGCTCGTTTCTAACCCGAGCACTAAGTCTTCAATTTTAACACTAACCCTAAGCCTAAATGCACTACATTCTAACCAAAATGCAATCCTGACAGTAAGCCTAACACTAAACCTCGATTCTACGAAAAAAACTCTACTACTAACTAGAACGAATTCTCACATAACTCTAACCCTTAATGTGCTCGTTTCTAACCCTAACACTAAGTTGTCAATTTGAACACTAACCCTAAGCCTAAATGCACTCTATTCAAACCAAAATGCAATCCTGACACTAAGCCTAACACTAAACCTCGATTCTACGAAAAAAACTCTAATACTAACTATAACGATTTCTCACCATAACTCTAACTCTAAATGTGCTCGTTTCTAACCCTAACACTAAGTCGTCAATTTCAACACTAACCTGGAGCCTAAATGCACTCTATTCTAACCAAAATGCAATCCGGACACTAAGCCTAACATTAAACCTCGATTCTATGAAAAAAACTCTACTACTGACTATAACGAATTCTCACATAACTCTAACCCTTAATGTGCTCGTGTCTAACCCTAACAATAAGTCGTCAATTTTAACACTAACCTTGATCCTAAATGCACTCTATTCTAACCAAAATGCAATCCTGAAACAAAGCTTCACCATAAACCTCGAATCTACGAAAAAAACTCTAATACTAACTATAACGAATTCTCACCATATCTCTAACCCTAAATGTGCTCGTTTCTAACCCGAACACTAAGTCGCCAATTTCAACACTAACCCTAAGCCTAAATGCACTCTACTCTGACCAAAAATGCAATCCTGACACTAAGCCTAACACTAAACCTCGATTCTACGAAAAAAATTCTACTACTAACTAGAACTAATTCTCACATAACTCTAACCCTTAATGTGCTCGTTTCTAACCCTAACACTAAGTCGTCAATTTTAACACTAACCCTAAGACTAAATGCACTCTATTCGAACCAAAATGCAATCCTGACACTAAGCCTCACCATAAACCTCTAATCTACGAAAAAAACTCTACTAACTATAACAAATTCTCACCATATCTCTAACCCTAAATGTGCTCGTTTCTAACCCTAACACTAAGTCTTCAATTTCAACACTAACCCTAAGCCTAAATGCACTCCATTCTGACCAAAATGCAATCCGGACACTAAGCCTAACATTAAACCTCGATTCTAAGAAAAAAACTCTACTACTAACTATAACGAATTCTCCCATAACTCTAACCCTAAATGTGCTCGTTTCTAACCCGAGCACTAAGTCTTCAATTTTAACACTAACCCTAAGCCTAAATGCACTACATTCTAACCAAAATGCAATCCTGACAGTAAGCCTAACACTAAACCTCGATGCTACGAAAAAAACTCTACTACTAACTAGAACGAATTCTCACATAACTCTAACCCTTAATGTGCTCGTTTCTAACCCTAACACTAAGTTGTCAATTTGAACACTAACCCTAAGCCTAAATGCACTCTATTCAAACCAAAATGCAATCCTGACACTAAGCCTAACACTAAACCTCGATTCTACGAAAAAAACTCTAATACTAACTATAACGATTTCTCACCATAACTCTAACTCTAAATGTGCTCGTTTCTAACTGGAACACTAAGTCGTCAATTTCAACACTAACCTGGAGCCTAAATGCACTCTATTCTAACCAAAATGCAATCCGGACACTAAGCCTAACATTAAACCTCGATTCTATGAAAAAAACTCTACTACTGACTATAACGAATTCTCACATAACTCTAACCCTTAATGTGCTCGTTTCTAACCCTAACAATAATTCGTCAATATAAACACTAACCCTAAGCCTAAATGCACTCTCTTCTAACCAAAATGCAATCCTGACACAAAGCCTAACATTAAACCTCGATTCTACGAAAAAAACTCTATTACTAAATATTACGAATTCTCACATAACTCTAACCCTTAATGTGCTCGTTTCTAACCCTAACACTAAGTCGTCAATTTTAACACTAACCCTGAGCCCAAATGCACTCTATTCTAACCAAAATGCAATCCTGACACTAAGTCTAACCCTAAACCTCGATTCTACGAATAAAACTCTACTACTAACTATAACGAATTCTCACATAATTCTAACCCTAAATGTGCTCGTTTCTAACCCGAACACTGTCTTCAATTTTAACACTAACCCTGAGCCTAAATGCACTCTATTCTAACCAAAATGCAATCCTGACACTAAGCCTCATCATAAACTTCGATTCTACGAAAAAAACTCTAATACTAACTATAACAAATTCTGACCATATCTCTAACCCTAAATGTGCTCGTTTCTAACCCTAACACTAAGTCGCAAATTTCAACACTAACCCTAAGCCTAAATGCACTCCATTCTAACCAAAATGCAATCCTGACACTAAGCCTAACATTAAACCTCGATTCTACGAAAAAAACTCTACTACTAAATATAACGAATTCTCACATAACTCTAACCCTTAATGTGCTCGGTTCTAACCCTAACACTAAGTCGTCAATTTTAACACTAACCCTAAGCCTAAATGCACTCTATTCGAACCAAAATGCAATCCTGACACTAAGCCTAACACTAAACCTCGATTCTACGAAAAAAACTCTACTACTAATTATAACGAATTCTCACATAACTCTAACCCTTAATGTGCTCTGTTCTAACCCTAACACTAAGTCGTCAATTTCAACACTAACCCTAAGCCTAAATGCCCTCTATTCTGACCAAAATGCAATCCTGACACTAAGCCTAACATTAAACCTCGATTCTATGAAAAAACTCTAATACTAACTATAACGATTTCTCACCATAACTCTAACCCTAAATGTGCTCGTTTCTAACCCGAACACTAAGTCGTCAATTTCAACACTAACCCTGAGCCTAAATGCACTCTATTCTAACCAAAATGCAATCCTGACACTAAGTCTAACTCTAAACCTCGATTCTATGAATAAAACTCTGCTACTAACTAAAAAGAATTCTCACATAACTCTAACCCTAAATGTGCTCGTTTCTAACCCGAACACTGTCTTCAATTTTAACACTAACCCTGAGCCTAAATGCACTCTATTCTAACCAAAATGCAATCCTGACACTAAGCCTCATCATAAACTTCGATTCTACGAAAAAAACTCTAATACTAACTATAACAAATTCTCACCATATCTCTACCCCTAAATGTGCTCGTTTCTAACCCTAACACTAAGTCGCAAATTTCAACACTAACCCTAAGCCTAAATGCACTCCATTCTAACCAAAATGCAATCCTGACAGTAATCCTAACACTAAACCTCGATTCTACGAAAAAACCTCTACTACTAACTAGAACTAATTCTCACATAACTCTAACCCTTAATGTGCTCGTTTCTAACCCTAACACTAAGTCGTCAATTTTAACACTAACCCTAAGCCTAAATGCACTCTATTCGAACCAAAATGCAATCCTGACACTAAGCCTAACACTAAACCTCGATTCTACGAAAAAAACTCTACTACTAATTATAACGAATGCTCACATAACTCTAACCCTAAATGTGCTCGTTTCTAACCCGAACACTAAGTCGCCAATTTCTACACTACCCCGGAGCCTAAATGCTCTCTATTTTAACCAAAATGCAATCCTGACACTAAGCCTCACCATAAACCTCTAATCTACGAAAAAAACTCGAATACTAACTATAACAAATTCTCACCATATGTCTAACCCTAAATGTGCTCATTTCTAACCCTAACACTAAGTCGTAAATTTCAACACTAACCCTAAGCCTAAATGCACTCTATTCTAACCAAAATGCAATGCTAACACTAAGCCTCACCTTAAACCTCGATTCTAAGAAAAAAACTCTACTACTAACTATAACGAATTCTCCCATAACTCTAACCCTAAATGTGCTCGTTTCTAACCCGAGCACTAAGTCTTCAATTTTAACACTAACCCTAAGCCTAAATGCACTACATTCTAACCAAAATGCAATCCTGACAGTAAGCCTAACACTAAACCTCGATGCTACGAAAAAAACTCTACTACTAACTAGAAGGAATTCTCACATAACTCTAACCCTTAATGTGCTCGTTTCTAACCCTAACACTAAGTCGTCAATTTGAACACTAACCCTAAGCCTAAATGCACTCTATTCTAACCAAAATGCAATCCTGACAGTAAGCCTAACACTAAACCTCGATTCTACGAAAAAAACTCTAATACTAACTATAACGATTTCTCACCATAACTCTAACTCTAAATGTGCTGGTTTCTAACCGGAACACTAAGTCGTCAATTTCAACACTAACCTGGAGCCTAAATGCACTCTATTCTAACCAAAATGCAATCCGGACACTAAGCCTAACATTAAACCTCGATTCTATGAAAAAAACTCTACTACTGACTATAACGAATTCTCACATAACTCTAACCGTTAATGTGCTCGTTTCTAACCCTAACAATAAGTCGTCAACTTTAACACTAACCCTGAACCTAAATGCACTCTGTTCTAACCAAAATGCAATCCTGACACTAAGCCTCACCATAAACCTTTAATCTACGAAAAAAACTCGAATACTAACTATAACAAATTCTCACCATATGTCTAACCCTAAATGTGCTCATTTCTAACCCTAACACTAAGTCGTAAATTTCAACACTAACCCTAAGCCTAAATGCACTCTATTCTAACCAAAATGCAATGCTAACACTAAGCCTCACCTTAAACCTCGATTCTAAGAAAAAAACTCTACTACTAACTATAACGAATTCTCCCATAACTCTAACCCTAAATGTGCTCGTTTCTAACCCGAGCACTAAGTCTTCAATTTTAACACTAACCCTAAGCCTAAATGCACTACATTCTAACCAAAATGCAATCCTGACACTAAGCCTCATCATAAACTTCGATTCTACGAAAAAAACTCTAATACTAACTATAACAAATTCTGACCATATCTCTAACCCTAAATGTGCTCGTTTCTAACCCTAACACTAAGTCGCAAATTTCAACACTAACCCTAAGCCTAAATGCACTCCATTCTAACCAAAATGCAATCCTGACACTAAGCCTAACATTAAACCTCGATTCTACGAAAAAAACTCTACTACTAAATATAACGAATTCTCACATAACTCTAACCCTTAATGTGCTCGGTTCTAACCCTAACACTAAGTCGTCAATTTTAACACTAACCCTAAGCCTAAATGCACTCTATTCGAACCAAAATGCAATCCTGACACTAAGCCTAACACTAAACCTCGATTCTACGAAAAAAACTCTACTACTAATTATAACGAATTCTCACATAACTCTAACCCTTAATGTGCTCTGTTCTAACCCTAACACTAAGTCGTCAATTTCAACACTAACCCTAAGCCTAAATGCACTCTATTCTGACCAAAATGCAATCCTGACACTAAGCCTAACATTAAACCTCGATTCTATGAAAAAACTCTAATACTAACTATAACGATTTCTCACCATAACTCTAACCCTAAATGTGCTCGTTTCTAACCCGAACACTAAGTCGTCAATTTCAACACTAACCCTGAGCCTAAATGCACTCTATTCTAACCAAAATGCAATCCTGACACTAAGTCTAACTCTAAACCTCGATTCTATGAATAAAACTCTGCTACTAACTAAAAAGAATTCTCACATAACTCTAACCCTAAATGTGCTCGTTTCTAACCCGAACACTGTCTTCAATTTTAACACTAACCCTGAGCCTAAATGCACTCTATTCTAACCAAAATGCAATCCTGACACTAAGCCTCATCATAAACTTCGATTCTACGAAAAAAACTCTAATACTAACTATAACAAATTCTCACCATATCTCTACCCCTAAATGTGCTCGTTTCTAACCCTAACACTAAGTCGCAAATTTCAACACTAACCCTAAGCCTAAATGCACTCCATTCTAACCAAAATGCAATCCTGACAGTAATCCTAACACTAAACCTCGATTCTACGAAAAAACCTCTACTACTAACTAGAACTAATTCTCACATAACTCTAACCCTTAATGTGCTCGTTTCTAACCCTAACACTAAGTCGTCAATTTTAACACTAACCCTAAGCCTAAATGCACTCTATTCGAACCAAAATGCAATCCTGACACTAAGCCTAACACTAAACCTCGATTCTACGAAAAAAACTCTACTACTAATTATAACGAATGCTCACATAACTCTAACCCTAAATGTGCTCGTTTCTAACCCGAACACTAAGTCGCCAATTTCTACACTACCCCGGAGCCTAAATGCTCTCTATTTTAACCAAAATGCAATCCTGACACTAAGCCTCACCATAAACCTCTAATCTACGAAAAAAACTCGAATACTAACTATAACAAATTCTCACCATATGTCTAACCCTAAATGTGCTCATTTCTAACCCTAACACTAAGTCGTAAATTTCAACACTAACCCTAAGCCTAAATGCACTCTATTCTAACCAAAATGCAATGCTAACACTAAGCCTCACCTTAAACCTCGATTCTAAGAAAAAAACTCTACTACTAACTATAACGAATTCTCCCATAACTCTAACCCTAAATGTGCTCGTTTCTAACCCGAGCACTAAGTCTTCAATTTTAACACTAACCCTAAGCCTAAATGCACTACATTCTAACCAAAATGCAATCCTGACAGTAAGCCTAACACTAAACCTCGATGCTACGAAAAAAACTCTACTACTAACTAGAAGGAATTCTCACATAACTCTAACCCTTAATGTGCTCGTTTCTAACCCTAACACTAAGTCGTCAATTTGAACACTAACCCTAAGCCTAAATGCACTCTATTCTAACCAAAATGCAATCCTGACAGTAAGCCTAACACTAAACCTCGATTCTACGAAAAAAACTCTAATACTAACTATAACGATTTCTCACCATAACTCTAACTCTAAATGTGCTGGTTTCTAACCGGAACACTAAGTCGTCAATTTCAACACTAACCTGGAGCCTAAATGCACTCTATTCTAACCAAAATGCCATCCGGACACTAAGCCTAACATTAAACCTCGATTCTATGAAAAAAACTCTACTACTGACTATAACGAATTCTCACATAACTCTAACCGTTAATGTGCTCGTTTCTAACCCTAACAATAAGTCGTCAACTTTAACACTAACCCTGAACCTAAATGCACTCTGTTCTAACCAAAATGCAATCCTGACACTAAGCCTCACCATAAACCTTTAATCTACGAAAAAAACTCGAATACTAACTATAACAAATTCTCACCATATGTCTAACCCTAAATGTGCTCATTTCTAACCCTAACACTAAGTCGTAAATTTCAACACTAACCCTAAGCCTAAATGCACTCTATTCTAACCAAAATGCAATGCTAACACTAAGCCTCACCTTAAACCTCGATTCTAAGAAAAAAACTCTACTACTAACTATAACGAATTCTCCCATAACTCTAACCCTAAATGTGCTCGTTTCTAACCCGAGCACTAAGTCTTCAATTTTAACACTAACCCTAAGCCTAAATGCACTACATTCTAACCAAAATGCAATCCTGACAGTAAGCCTAACACTAAACCTCGATTCTACGAAAAAAACTCTACTACTAACTAGAACGAATTCTCACATAACTCTAACCCTTAATGTGCTCGTTTCTAACCCGAACACTAAGTTGTCAATTTGAACAATAACCCTAAGCCTAAATGCACTCTATTCAAACCAAAATGCAATCCTGACACTAAGCCTAACACTAAACCTCGATTCTACGAAAAAAACTCTAATACTAACTATAACGATTTCTCACCATAACTCTAACTCTAAATGTGCTCGTTTCTAACCGGAACACTAAGTCGTCAATTTCAACACTAACCTGGAGCCTAAATGCACTCTATTCTAACCAAAATGCAATCCGGACACTAAGCCTAACATTAAACCTCGATTCTATGAAAAAAACTCTACTACTGACTATAACGAATTCTCACATAACTCTAACCCTTAATGTGCTCGTTTCTAACCCGAACAATAAGTCGTCAATTTTAACACTAACCTTGATCCTAAATGCACTCTATTCTAACCAAAATGCAATCCTGAAACTAAGCCTCACCATAAACCTCGAATCTACGAAAAAAACTCTAATACTAACTATAACGAATTCTCACCATATCTCTAACCCTAAATGTGCTCGTTTCTAACCCTAACACTAAGTCGCCAATTTCAACACTAACCCTAAGCCTAAATGCACTCTACTCTGACCAAAAATGCAATCCTGACACTAAGCCTAACACTAAACCTCGATTCTACGAAAAAAATTCTACTACTAACTAGAACTAATTCTCACATAACTCTAACCTTTAATGTGCTCGTTTCTAACCCTAACACTAAGTCGTCAATTTTAACACTAACCCTAAGACTAAATGCACTCTATTCGAACCAAAATGCAATCCTGACACTAAGCCTCACCATAAACCTCTAATCTACGAAAAAAACTCTACTAACTATAACAAATTCTCACCATATCTCTAACCCTAAATGTGCTCGTTTCTAACCCTAACACTAAGTCTTCAATTTCAACACTAACCCTAAGCCTAAATGCACTCCATTCTGACCAAAATGCAATCCTGACAGTAAGCCTAACAGTAAACCTCGATTCTACGAAGAAAACTCTAATACTAATTATAACGAATGCTCACACAACTCTAACCTTAAATGTGCTCGTTTCTAACCCAAACACTAAGTCTTCAATTTTAACACTAAGCCTGAGCCTAAATGCACTCTATTTTAACCAAAATGCAATCCTGACACTAAGCCTAACAGTAAACCTCAATTCTATGAAAAAAACTCTAATACTAATTATAACGAATTCTCACATAACTCTAACCCTTAATGTGCTCGTTTCTAACCCTAACACTAAGACGTCAATTTTAACACTAACACCAAGTGTAAATGTACTCTATTCGAACCAAAATGCAATCCTGACACTAAGCCTAACACTAAACCTCGATTCTACGAAAAAAACTCTACTATTAACTAGAACGAATTCTCACATAACTCTAAGCCTTAATGTGCTCGTTTCTAACCCTAACACTAAGTCGTCAATTTCAACACTAAGCCTAAGCCTAAATGCACTCTATTCGAACCAAAATGCAATCCTGACACTAAGCCTAACATTAAACCTCGATTCTACGAAAAAAACTCTACTACTAAATATTACGAATTCTCACATAACTCTAACCGTTAATGTGCTCGTTTCTAACCCGAACACTAAGTCGTCAATTTTAACACTAACCCTGAGCCCAAATGCACTGTATTCTAACCAAAATGCAATCCTGACACTAAGTCGAACACTAAACCTCGATTCTACGAATAAAACTCTACTACTAACTATAACGAATTCTCACATAACTCTAACCCTTAATGTGCTCGTTTCTAACCCTAACACTAAGTCGTCAATTTTAACACTAACCCTGAGCCCAAATGCACTCTATTCTAACCAAAATGCAATCCTGACACTAAGTCTAACCCTAAACCTCGATTCTACGAATAAAACTCTACTACTAACTATAACGAATTCTCACATAATTCTAACCCTAAATGTGCTCGTTTCTAACCCGAACACTGTCTTCAATTTTAACACTAACCCTGAGCCTAAATGCACTCTATTCTAACCAAAATGCAATCCTGACACTAAGCCTCATCATAAACTTCGATTCTACGAAAAAAACTCTAATACTAACTATAAAGATTTCTCACCATATCTCTAACCCTAAATGTGCTCGTTTCTAACCCTAACACTAAGTCGCAAATTTCAACACTAACCCTAAGCCTAAATGCACTCCATTCTGACCAAAATGCAATCCTGACCCTAAGCCTAACACTAAACCTCGATTCTACGAAAAAACCTCTACTACTAACTAGAACTAGTTCTCACATAACTCTAACCCTTAATGTGCTCGTTTCTAACCTGAACACTAAGTCGCCAATTTTAACACTAACCCGGAGCCAAAATGCACTCTATTTTAACCAAAATGCAATCCTGACACTAAGCCTCACCATAAACCTCTAATCTACGAAAAAAACTCGAATACTAACTATAACAAATTCTCACCATATGTCTAACCCTAAATGTGCTCATTTCTAACCCTAACACTAAGTCGTAAATTTCAACACTAACCCTAAGCCTAAATGCACTCTATTCTAACCAAAATGCAATGCTAACACTAAGCCTCACCTTAAACCTCGATTCTACGAAAAAAACTCTAATACTAACTATAACGATTTCTCACCATAACTCTAACTCTAAATGTGCTCGTTTCTAACCGGAACACTAAGTCGTCAATTTCAACACTAACCTGGAGCCTAAATGCACTCTATTCTAACCAAAATGCAATCCTGACACTAAGCCTAACACTAAACCTCGATTCTACGAAAAAAACTCTAATACTAACTATAACGATTTCTCACCATAACTGTAACTCTAAATGTGCTCGTTTCTAACCGCAACACTAAGTCGTCAATTTCAACACTAACCTGGAGCCTAAATGCACTCTATTCTAACCAAAATGCAATCCGGACACTAAGCCTAACATTAAACCTCGATTCTATGAAAAAAACTCTACTACTGACTATAACGAATTCTCACATAACTCTAACCCTTAATGTGATCGTTTCTAACCCTAACAATAAGTCGTCAATTTAAACACTAACCCTAAGCCTAAATGCACTCTCTTCTAACCAAAATGCAATCCTGACACAAAGCCTAACATTAAACCTCGATTCTACGAAAAAAACTCTATTACTAAATATTACGAATTCTCACATAACTCTAACCCTTAATGTGCTCGTTTCTAACCCTAACACTAAGTCGTCAATTTTAACACTAACCCTGAGCCCAAATGCACTCTATTCTAACCAAAATGCAATCCTGACACTAAGTCTAACCCTAAACCTCGATTCTACGAATAAAACTCTACTACTAACTATAACGAATTCTCACATAATTCTAACCATAAATGTGCTCGTTTCTAACCCGAACACTGTCTTCAATTTTAACACTAACCCTGAGCCTAAATGCACTCTATTCTAACCAAAATGCAATCCTGACACTAAGCCTCATCATAAACTTCGATTCTACGAAAAAAACTCTAATACTAACTATAACAAATTCTCACCATATCTCTACCCCTAAATGTGCTCGTTTCTAACCCTAACACTAAGTCGCAAATTTCAACACTAACCCTAAGCCTAAATGCACTCCATTCTAACCAAAATGCAATCCTGACAGTAATCCTAACATTAAACCTCGATTCTACGAAAAAACCTCTACTACTAACTAGAACTAATTCTCACATAACTCTAACCCTTAATGTGCTCGTTTCTAACCCTAACACTAAGTCGTCAATTTTAACACTAACCCTAAGCCTAAATGCACTCTATTCGAACCAAAATGCAATCCTGACAGTAAGCCTAACACTAAACCTCGATTCTACGAAAAAAACTCTACTACTAATTATAACGAATGCTCACATAACTCTAACCCTAAATGTGCTCGTTTCTAACCCGAACACTAAGTCGCCAATTTCTACACTACCCCGGAGCCTAAATGCACTCTATTTTAACCAAAATGCAATCCTGACAATAAGCCTCACCATAAACCTCTAATCTACGAAAAAAACTCGAATACTAACTATAACAAATTCTCACCATATGTCTAACCCTAAATGTGCTCATTTCTAACCCTAACACTAAGTCGTAAATTTCAACACTAACCCTAAGCCTAAATGCACTCTATTCTAACCAAAATGCAATGCTAACACTAAGCCTCACCTTAAACCTCGATTCTAAGAAAAAAACTCTACTACTAACTATAACGAATTCTCCCATAACTCTAACCCTAAATGTGCTCGTTTCTAACCCGAGCACTAAGTCTTCAATTTTAACACTAACCCTAAGCCTAAATGCACTACATTCTAACCAAAATGCAATCCTGACAGTAAGCCTAACACTAAACCTCGATGCTACGAAAAAAACTCTCCTACTAACTAGAAGGAATTCTCACATAACTCTAACCCTTAATGTGCTCGTTTCTAACCCTAACACTAAGTCGTCAATTTGAACACTAACCCTAAGCCTAAATGCACTCTATTCTAACCAAAATGCAATCCGGACACTAAGCCTAACATTAAACCTCGATTCTATGAAAAAAACTCTACTACTGACTATAACGAATTCTCACATAACTCTAACCGTTAATGTTCTCGTTTCTAACCCTAACAATAAGTCGTCAACTTTAACACTAACCCTGAACCTAAATGCACTCTGTTCTAACCAAAATGCAATCCTGACACTAAGCCTCACCATAAACCTTTAATCTACGAATAAAACTCGAATACTAACTATAACAAATTCTCACCATATGTCTAACCCTAAATGTGCTCATTTCTAACCCTAACACTAAGTCGTAAATTTCAACACTAACCCTAAGCCTAAATGCACTCTATTCTAACCAAAATGCAATGCTAACACTAAGCCTCACCTTAAACCTCGATTCTAAGAAAAAAATTCTACTACTAACTAGAACTAATTCTCCCATAACTCTAACCCTAAATGTGCTCGTTTCTAACCCGAGCACTAAGTCTTCAATTTTAACACTAACCCTAAGCCTAAATGCACTACATTCTAACCAAAATGCAATCCTGACAGTAAGCCTAACACTAAACCTCGATTCTACGAAAAAAACTCTAATACTAATTATAACGAATGCTCACACAACTCTAACCTTAAATGTGCTCGTTTCTAACCCAAACACTAAGTCTTCAATTTTAACACTAAGCCTGAGCCTAAATGCACTCTATTTTAACCAAAATGCAATCCTGACACTAAGCCTAACAGTAAACCTCAATTCTATGAAAAAAACTCTAATACTAACTATAACGAAATCTCACATAACTCTAACCCTTAATGTGCTCGTTTCTAACCCTAACACTAAGACGTCAATTTTAACACTAACACCAAGTGTAAATGTACTCTATTCGAACCAAAATGCAATCCTGACACTAAGCCTAACACTAAACCTCGATTCTACGAAAAAAACTCTAATACTAACTATAACGATTTCTCACCATAACTCTAACTCTAAATGTGCTCGTTTCTAACCGGAACACTAAGTCGTCAATTTCAACACTAACCTGGAGCCTAAATGCACTCTATTCTAACCAAAATGCAATCCGGACACTAAGCCTAACATTAAACCTCGATTCTATGAAAAAAACTCTACTACTGACTATAACGAATTCTCACATAACTCTAACCCTTAATGTGCTCGTTTCTAACCCGAACAATAAGTCGTCAATTTTAACACTAACCTTGATCCTAAATGCACTCTATTCTAACCAAAATGCAATCCTGAAACTAAGCCTCACCATAAACCTCGAATCTACGAAAAAAACTCTAATACTAACTATAACGAATTCTCACCATATCTCTAACCCTAAATGTGCTCGTTTCTAACCCTAACACTAAGTCGCCAATTTCAACACTAACCCTAAGCCTAAATGCACTCTACTCTGACCAAAAATGCAATCCTGACACTAAGCCTAACACTAAACCTCGATTCTACGAAAAAAATTCTACTACTAACTAGAACTAATTCTCACATAACTCTAACCTTTAATGTGCTCGTTTCTAACCCTAACACTAAGTCGTCAATTTTAACACTAACCCTAAGACTAAATGCACTCTATTCGAACCAAAATGCAATCCTGACACTAAGCCTCACCATAAACCTCTAATCTACGAAAAAAACTCTACTAACTATAACAAATTCTCACCATATCTCTAACCCTAAATGTGCTCGTTTCTAACCCTAACACTAAGTCTTCAATTTCAACACTAACCCTAAGCCTAAATGCACTCCATTCTGACCAAAATGCAATCCTGACAGTAAGCCTAACACTAAACCTCGATTCTACGAAGAAAACTCTAATACTAATTATAACGAATGCTCACACAACTCTAACCTTAAATGTGCTCGTTTCTAACCCAAACACTAAGTCTTCAATTTTAACACTAAGCCTGAGCCTAAATGCACTCTATTTTAACCAAAATGCAATCCTGACACTAAGCCTAACAGTAAACCTCAATTCTATGAAAAAAACTCTAATACTAATTATAACGAATTCTCACATAACTCTAACCCTTAATGTGCTCGTTTCTAACCCTAACACTAAGACGTCAATTTTAACACTAACACCAAGTGTAAATGTACTCTATTCGAACCAAAATGCAATCCTGACACTAAGCCTAACACTAAACCTCGATTCTACGAAAAAAACTCTACTACTAACTAGAACGAATTCTCACATAACTCTAAGCCTTAATGTGCTCGTTTCTAACCCTAACACTAAGTCGTCAATTTCAACACTAAGCCTAAGCCTAAATGCACTCTATTCGAACCAAAATGCAATCCTGACACTAAGCCTAACATTAAACCTCGATTCTACGAAAAAAACTCTACTACTAAATATTACGAATTCTCACATAACTCTAACCGTTAATGTGCTCGTTTCTAACCCGAACACTAAGTCGTCAATTTTAACACTAACCCTGAGCCCAAATGCACTGTATTCTAACCAAAATGCAATCCTGACACTAAGTCGAACACTAAACCTCGATTCTACGAATAAAACTCTACTACTAACTATAACGAATTCTCACATAACTCTAACCCTTAATGTGCTCGTTTCTAACCCTAACACTAAGTCGTCAATTTTAACACTAACCCTGAGCCCAAATGCACTCTATTCTAACCAAAATGCAATCCTGACACTAAGTCTAACCCTAAACCTCGATTCTACGAATAAAACTCTACTACTAACTATAACGAATTCTCACATAATTCTAACCCTAAATGTGCTCGTTTCTAACCCGAACACTGTCTTCAATTTTAACACTAACCCTGAGCCTAAATGCACTCTATTCTAACCAAAATGCAATCCTGACACTAAGCCTCATCATAAACTTCGATTCTACGAAAAAAACTCTAATACTAACTATAAAGATTTCTCACCATATCTCTAACCCTAAATGTGCTCGTTTCTAACCCTAACACTAAGTCGCAAATTTCAACACTAACCCTAAGCCTAAATGCACTCCATTCTGACCAAAATGCAATCCTGACCCTAAGCCTAACACTAAACCTCGATTCTACGAAAAAACCTCTACTACTAACTAGAACTAGTTCTCACATAACTCTAACCCTTAATGTGCTCGTTTCTAACCTGAACACTAAGTCGCCAATTTTAACACTAACCCGGAGCCAAAATGCACTCTATTTTAACCAAAATGCAATCCTGACACTAAGCCTCACCATAAACCTCTAATCTACGAAAAAAACTCGAATACTAACTATAACAAATTCTCACCATATGTCTAACCCTAAATGTGCTCATTTCTAACCCTAACACTAAGTCGTAAATTTCAACACTAACCCTAAGCCTAAATGCACTCTATTCTAACCAAAATGCAATGCTAACACTAAGCCTCACCTTAAACCTCGATTCTACGAAAAAAACTCTACTACTAACTAGAACGAATTCTCACATAACTCTAACCCTTAATGTGCTCGTTTCTAACCCTAACACTAAGTCGTCAATTTGAACACTAACCCTAAGCCTAAATGCACTCTATTCTAACCAAAATGCAATCCTGACACTAAGCCTAACACTAAACCTCGATTCTACGAAAAAAACTCTAATACTAACTATAACGATTTCTCACCATAACTCTAACTCTAAATGTGCTCGTTTCTAACCGGAACACTAAGTCGTCAATTTCAACACTAACCTGGAGCCTAAATGCACTCTATTCTAACCAAAATGCAATCCTGACACTAAGCCTAACACTAAACCTCGATTCTACGAAAAAAACTCTAATACTAACTATAACGATTTCTCACCATAACTGTAACTCTAAATGTGCTCGTTTCTAACCGCAACACTAAGTCGTCAATTTCAACACTAACCTGGAGCCTAAATGCACTCTATTCTAACCAAAATGCAATCCGGACACTAAGCCTAACATTAAACCTCGATTCTATGAAAAAAACTCTACTACTGACTATAACGAATTCTCACATAACTCTAACCCTTAATGTGATCGTTTCTAACCCTAACAATAAGTCGTCAATTTAAACACTAACCCTAAGCCTAAATGCACTCTCTTCTAACCAAAATGCAATCCTGACACAAAGCCTAACATTAAACCTCGATTCTACGAAAAAAACTCTATTACTAAATATTACGAATTCTCACATAACTCTAACCCTTAATGTGCTCGTTTCTAACCCTAACACTAAGTCGTCAATTTTAACACTAACCCTGAGCCCAAATGCACTCTATTCTAACCAAAATGCAATCCTGACACTAAGTCTAACCCTAAACCTCGATTCTACGAATAAAACTCTACTACTAACTATAACGAATTCTCACATAATTCTAACCATAAATGTGCTCGTTTCTAACCCGAACACTGTCTTCAATTTTAACACTAACCCTGAGCCTAAATGCACTCTATTCTAACCAAAATGCAATCCTGACACTAAGCCTCATCATAAACTTCGATTCTACGAAAAAAACTCTAATACTAACTATAACAAATTCTCACCATATCTCTACCCCTAAATGTGCTCGTTTCTAACCCTAACACTAAGTCGCAAATTTCAACACTAACCCTAAGCCTAAATGCACTCCATTCTAACCAAAATGCAATCCTGACAGTAATCCTAACACTAAACCTCGATTCTACGAAAAAACCTCTACTACTAACTAGAACTAATTCTCACATAACTCTAACCCTTAATGTGCTCGTTTCTAACCCTAACACTAAGTCGTCAATTTTAACACTAACCCTAAGCCTAAATGCACTCTATTCGAACCAAAATGCAATCCTGACAGTAAGCCTAACACTAAACCTCGATTCTACGAAAAAAACTCTACTACTAATTATAACGAATGCTCACATAACTCTAACCCTAAATGTGCTCGTTTCTAACCCGAACACTAAGTCGCCAATTTCTACACTACCCCGGAGCCTAAATGCACTCTATTTTAACCAAAATGCAATCCTGACAATAAGCCTCACCATAAACCTCTAATCTACGAAAAAAACTCGAATACTAACTATAACAAATTCTCACCATATGTCTAACCCTAAATGTGCTCATTTCTAACCCTAACACTAAGTCGTAAATTTCAACACTAACCCTAAGCCTAAATGCACTCTATTCTAACCAAAATGCAATGCTAACACTAAGCCTCACCTTAAACCTCGATTCTAAGAAAAAAACTCTACTACTAACTATAACGAATTCTCCCATAACTCTAACCCTAAATGTGCTCGTTTCTAACCCGAGCACTAAGTCTTCAATTTTAACACTAACCCTAAGCCTAAATGCACTACATTCTAACCAAAATGCAATCCTGACAGTAAGCCTAACACTAAACCTCGATGCTACGAAAAAAACTCTCCTACTAACTAGAAGGAATTCTCACATAACTCTAACCCTTAATGTGCTCGTTTCTAACCCTAACACTAAGTCGTCAATTTGAACACTAACCCTAAGCCTAAATGCACTCTATTCTAACCAAAATGCAATCCGGACACTAAGCCTAACATTAAACCTCGATTCTATGAAAAAAACTCTACTACTGACTATAACGAATTCTCACATAACTCTAACCGTTAATGTTCTCGTTTCTAACCCTAACAATAAGTCGTCAACTTTAACACTAACCCTGAACCTAAATGCACTCTGTTCTAACCAAAATGCAATCCTGACACTAAGCCTCACCATAAACCTTTAATCTACGAATAAAACTCGAATACTAACTATAACAAATTCTCACCATATGTCTAACCCTAAATGTGCTCATTTCTAACCCTAACACTAAGTCGTAAATTTCAACACTAACCCTAAGCCTAAATGCACTCTATTCTAACCAAAATGCAATGCTAACACTAAGCCTCACCTTAAACCTCGATTCTAAGAAAAAAATTCTACTACTAACTAGAACTAATTCTCCCATAACTCTAACCCTAAATGTGCTCGTTTCTAACCCGAGCACTAAGTCTTCAATTTTAACACTAACCCTAAGCCTAAATGCACTACATTCTAATCAAAATGCAATCCTGACAGTAAGCCTAACACTAAACCTCGATTCTACGAAAAAA
This sequence comes from Notamacropus eugenii, assembly GCF_028372415.1. Taxonomy (NCBI): domain Eukaryota; kingdom Metazoa; phylum Chordata; class Mammalia; order Diprotodontia; family Macropodidae; genus Notamacropus; species Notamacropus eugenii. Next base: position 499,083 of record NW_027325095.1, read on the forward strand.
ACTCTAATACTAATTATAACGAATGCTCACACAACTCTAACCTTAAATGTGCTCGTTTCTAACCCAAACACTAAGTCTTCAATTTTAACACTAAGCCTGAGCCTAAATGCACTCTATTTTAACCAAAATGCAATCCTGACACTAAGCCTAACAGTAAACCTCAATTCTATGAAAAAAACTCTAATACTAACTATAACGAAATCTCACATAACTCTAACCCTTAATGTGCTCGTTTCTAACCCTAACACTAAGACGTCAATTTTAACACTAACACCAAGTGTAAATGTACTCTATTCGAACCAAAATGCAATCCTGACACTAAGCCTAACACTAAACCTCGATTCTACGAAAAAAACTCTACTACTAACTAGAACGAATTCTCACATAACTCTAAGCCTTAATGTGCTCGTTTCTAACCCTAACACTAAGTTGTCAATTTCAACACTAAGCCTAAGCCTAAATGCACTCTATTCGAACCAAAATGCAATCCTGACACTAAGCCTAACATTAAACCTCGATTCTACGAAAAAAACTCTACTACTAAATATTACGAATTCTCACATAACTCTAACCCTTAATGTGCTCGTTTCTAACCCGAACACTAAGTCGTCAATTTTAACACTAACCCTGAGCCCAAATGCACTCTATTCTAACCAAAATGCAATCCTGACACTAAGTCGAACACTAAACCTCGATTCTACGAATAAAACTCTACTACTAACTATAACGAATTCTCACATAACTCTAACCCTTAATGTGCTCGTTTCTAACCCTAACACTAAGTCGTCAATTTTAACACTAACCCTGAGCCCAAATGCACTCTATTCTAACCAAAATGCAATCCTGACACTAAGTCTAACCCTAAACCTCGATTCTACGAATAAAACTCTACTACTAACTATAACGAATTCTCACATAATTCTAACCCTAAATGTGCTCGTTTCTAACCCGAACACTGTCTTCAATTTTAACACTAACCCTGAGCCTAAATGCACTCTATTCTAACCAAAATGCAATCCTGACACTAAGCCTCATCATAAACTTCGATTCTACGAAAAAAACTCTAATACTAACTATAACGATTTCTCACCATATCTCTAACCCTAAATGTGCTCGTTTCTAACCCTAACACTAAGTCGCAAATTTCAACACTAACCCTAAGCCTAAAGGCACTCCATTCTGACCAAAATGCAATCCTGACCCTAAGCCTAACACTAAACCTCGATTCTATGAAAAAACCTCTACTACTAACTAGAACGAATTCTCACATAACTCTAAGCCTTAATGTGCTCTATTCTAACCCTAACACTAAGTCGTCAATTTCTACACTAACCCTAAGCCTAAATGCACTCTACTCTGACCAAAAATGCAATCCTGACACTAAGCCTAACACTAAATCTCGATTCTACGAAAAAAATTCTACTACTAACTAGAACTAATTCTCACATAACTCTAACCCTTAATGTGCTCGTTTCTAACCCTAACACTAAGTCGTCATTTTTAACACTAACCCTAAGCCTAAATGCACTCTATTCGAACCAAAATGCAATCCTGACACTAAGCCTCACCATAAACCTCTAATCTACGAAAAAAACGCGAATACTAACTATAACAAATTCTCACCATATGTCTAACCCTAAATGTGCTCGTTTCTAACCCTAACACTAAGTCGTAAATTTCAACTCTAACCCTAAGCATAAATGCACTCTATTCTAACCAAAATGCAATGCTAACACTAAGCCTCACCTTAAACCTCGATTCTAAGAAAAAAACTCTACTACTAACTATAACGAATTCTCACATAACTCTAACACTTAATGTGCTCGTTTCTAACACGAACACTAAGTCTTCAATTTTAACACTAACCCTGAACCTAAATGCACTCTGTTCTAACCAAAATGCAATCCTGACACTAAGCCTCACCCAAACCTCGATTCTACGAAGAAAACTCTACTACTAACTAGAACGAATTCTCACATAACTCTAACCCTTAATGTGCTCGTTTCTAACCCGAACACTAAGTCGTCAATTTCAACAGTAACCCTAAGCCTAAATGTGCTCTATTCTAACCAAAATGCAATCCTGACACTAAGCCTAACACTAAAAATCGATTCTACGAAAAAAACTCTAATACTAACTATAACAAATTCTCACCATATCTCTAACCCTAAATGTGCTCGTTTCTAACCCTAACACTAAGTCTTCAATTTCAACACTAACCCTAAGCCTAAATGCACTCCATTCTAACGAAAATGCAATCCTGACAGTAAGCCTAACACTAAATCTCGATTCTACGAAAAAAACTCTAATACTAATTATAACGAATTCTCACACAACTCTAACCTTAAATGTGCTCGTTTCTAACCCGAACACTAAGTCTTCAATTTTAACACTAAGCCTGAGCCTAAATGCACTCTATTTTAACCAAAATGCAATCCTGACACTAAGCCTAACAGTAAACCTCAATTCTATGAAAAAAACTCTAATACTAACTATAACGAATTCTCACATAACTCTAACCCTTAATGTGCTCGTTTCTAACTCTAACACTAAGACGTCAATTTTAACACTAACACCAAGTGTAAATGTACTCTATTCGAACCGAAATGCAATCCTGACACTAAGCCTAACACTAAACCTCGATTCTACGAAAAAAACTGTACTACTAACTAGAACTAATTCTCACATAACTCTAAGCCTTAATGTGCTCGTTTCTAACCCTAACACTAAGTCGTCAATTTCAACACTAAGCCTAAGCCTAAATGCACTCTCTTCTAACCAAAATGCAATCCTGACACTAAGCCTAACATTAAACCTCGATTCTACGAAAAAAACTCTATTACTAAATATTACGAATTCTCACATAACTCTAACCCTTAATGTGCTCGTTTCTAACCCGAACACTAAGTCGTCAATTTTAACACTAACCCTGAGCCCAAATGCAGTCTATTCTAACCAAAATGCAATCCTGACACTAAGTCTAACCCTAAACCTCGATTCTACGAATAAAACTCTACTACTAACTATAACGAATTCTCACATAATTCTAACCCTAAATGTGGTCGTTTCTAACCCAAACACTGTCTTCAATTTTAACACTAACCCTGAGCCTAAATGCACTCTATTCTAACCAAAATGCAATCCTGACACTAAGCCTCATCATAAACTTCGATTCTACGAAAAAAACTCTAATACTAACTATAACGATTTCTCACCATATCTCTAACCCTAAATGTGCTCGTTTCTAACCCTAACACTAAGTCGCAAATTTCAACACTAACCCTAAGCCTAAATGCACTCCATTCTGACCAAAATGCAATCCTGACCCTAAGCCTAACACTAAACCTCGATTCTATGAAAAAACCTCTACTACTAACTAGAACGAATTCTCACATAACTCTAAGCCTTAATGTGCTCTATTCTAACCCTAACACTAAGTCGTCAATTTCTACACTAACCCTAAGCCTAAATGCACTCTACTCTGACCAAAAATGCAATCCTGACACTAAGCCTAACTCTAAATCTCGATTCTACGAAAAAAATTCTACTACTAACTAGAACTAATTCTCACATAACTCTAACCCTTAATGTGCTCGTTTCTAACCCTAACACTAAGTCGTCATTTTTAACACTAACCCTAAGCCTAAATGCACTCTATTCGAACCAAAATGCAATCCTGACACTAAGCCTCACCATAAACCTCTAATCTACGAAAAAAACGCGAATACTAACTATAACAAATTCTCACCATATGTCTAACCCTAAATGTGCTCGTTTCTAACCCTAACACTAAGTCGTAAATTTCAACTCTAACCCTAAGCATAAATGCACTCTATTCTAACCAAAATGCAATGCTAACACTAAGCCTCACCTTAAACCTCGATTCTAAGAAAAAAACTCTACTACTAACTATAACGAATTCTCACATAACTCTAACACTTAATGTGCTCGTTTCTAACACGAACACTAAGTCTTCAATTTTAACACTAACCCTGAACCTAAATGCACTCTGTTCTAACCAAAATGCAATCCTGACACTAAGCCTCACCCAAACCTCGATTCTACGAAGAAAACTCTACTACTAACTAGAACGAATTCTCACATAACTCTAACCCTAAATGTGCTCGTTTCTAACCCGAACACTAAGTCGTCAATTTTAACACTAACCCTAAGCCTAAATGCACTCTATTCTGACCAAAATGCAATCCTGATACTAAGCCTAACATTAAACCTCGATTCTACGAAAAAACTCTAATACTAACTATAACGATTTCTCACCATAACTCTAACCCTAAATGTGCTCGTTTCCAACCCGAACACTAAGTCGTCAATTTCAACACTAACCCTAAGCCTAAATGCACTCCATTCTAATCAAAATGCAATCCTGACACCAAGCCTAACATTAAAACTCGATTCTACGAAAAAAACTCTACTACTAAATATAACGAATTCTCACATAACTCTAACCCTTAATGTGCTCGTTTCTAACCCTAACACTAAGACGTCAATTTTAACACTAACACCAAGTGTAAATGTACTCTATTCGAACCAAAATGCAATCCTGACACTAAGCCTAAAACTAAACCTCGATTCTACGAAAAAAACTCTGCTACTAAATATAACGAATTCTCACATAACTCTAACCCTTAATGTGCTCGTTTCTAACCCTAACACTAAGTCGTCAATTTAAACACTAACCCTAAGCCTAAATGCACTCTCTTCTAACCAAAATGCAATCCTGACACTAAGCCTAACATTAAACCTCGATTCTACGAAAAAAACTCTACTACTAAATATTACGAATTCTCACATAACTCTAACCCTTAATGTGCTCGTTTCTAACCCGAACACTAAGTCGTCAATTTTAACACTAACCCTGAGCCCAAATGCACTCTATTCTAACCAAAATGCAATCCTGACACTAAGTCGAACACTAAACCTCGATTCTACGAATAAAACTCTACTACTAACTATAACGAATTCTCACATAATTCTAACCCTAAATGTGCTCGTTTCTAACCCGAACACTGTCTTCAATTTTAACACTAACCCTGAGCCTAAATGCATTCTATTCTAACCAAAATGCAATCCTGACACTAAGCCTCATCATAAACTTCGATTCTACGAAAAAAACTCTAATACTAACTATAACGAATTCTCACATAACTCTATCCCTTAATGTGCTCGTTTCTAATCCGAACACTGTCTTCAATTTTAACACTAACCCTGAGCCTAAATGCACTCTATTCTAACCAAAATGCAATCCTGACAGTAAGCCTAACACTAAATCTCGATTCTACGAAAAAAACTCTAATACTAATTATAACGAATTCTCACACAACTCTAACCTTAAATGTGCTCGTTTCTAACCCGAACACTAAGTCTTCAATTTTAACACTAAGCCTGAGCCTAAATGCACTCTATTTTAACCAAAATGCAATCCTGACACTAAGCCTAACAGTAAACCTCAATTCTATGAAAAAAACTCTAATACTAACTATAACGAATTCTCACATAACTCTAACCCTTAATGTGCTCGTTTCTAACCCTAACACTAAGACGTCAATTTTAACACTAACACCAAGTGTAAATGTACTCTATTCGAACCAAAATGCAATCCTGACACTAAACCTAACACTAAACCTCGATTCTACGAAAAAAACTGTACTACTAACTAGAACTAATTCTCACATAACTCTAAGCCTTAATGTGCTCGTTTCTAACCCTAACACTAAGTCGTCAATTTCAACACTAAGCCTAAGCCTAAATGCACTCTCTTCTAACCAAAATGCAATCCTGACACTAAGCCTAACATTAAACCTCGATTCTACGAAAAAAACTCTATTACTAAATATTACGAATTCTCACATAACTCTAACCCTTAATGTGCTCGTTTCTAACCCGAACACTAAGTCGTCAATTTTAACACTAACCCTGAGCCCAAATGCAGTCTATTCTAACCAAAATGCAATCCTGACACTAAGCCTCATCATAAACTTCGATTCTACGAAAAAAACTCTAATACTAACTATAACGATTTCTCACCATATCTCTAACCCTAAATGTGCTCGTTTCTAACCCTAACACTAAGTCGCAAATTTCAACACTAACCCTAAGCCTAAATGCACTCCATTCTGACCAAAATGCAATCCTGACCCTAAGCCTAACACTAAACCTCGATTCTATGAAAAAACCTCTACTACTAACTAGAACGAATTCTCACATAACTCTAAGCCTTAATGTGCTCTATTCTAACCCTAACACTAAGTCGTCAATTTCTACACTAACCCTAAGCCTAAATGCACTCTACTCTGACCAAAAATGCAATCCTGACACTAAGCCTAACTCTAAATCTCGATTCTACGAAAAAAATTCTACTACTAACTAGAACTAATTCTCACATAACTCTAACCCTTAATGTGCTCGTTTCTAACCCTAACACTAAGTCGTCATTTTTAACACTAACCCTAAGCCTAAATGCACTCTATTCGAACCAAAATGCAATCCTGACACTAAGCCTCACCATAAACCTCTAATCTACGAAAAAAACGCGAATACTAACTATAACAAATTCTCACCATATGTCTAACCCTAAATGTGCTCGTTTCTAACCCTAACACTAAGTCGTAAATTTCAACTCTAACCCTAAGCATAAATGCACTCTATTCTAACCAAAATGCAATGCTAACACTAAGCCTCACCTTAAACCTCGATTCTAAGAAAAAAACTCTACTACTAACTATAACGAATTCTCACATAACTCTAACACTTAATGTGCTCGTTTCTAACACGAACACTAAGTCTTCAATTTTAACACTAACCCTGAACCTAAATGCACTCTGTTCTAACCAAAATGCAATCCTGACACTAAGCCTCACCCAAACCTCGATTCTACGAAGAAAACTCTACTACTAACTAGAACGAATTCTCACATAACTCTAACCCTTAATGTGCTCGTTTCTAACCCGAACACTAAGTCGTCAATTTCAACAGTAACCCTAAGCCTAAATGTGCTCTATTCTAACCAAAATGCAATCCTGACACTAAGCCTAACACTAAACCTCGATTCTACGAAAAAAACTCTAATACTAACTATAACAAATTCTCACCATATCTCTAACCCTAAATGTGCTCGTTTCTAACCCTAACACTAAGTCTTCAATTTCAACACTAACCCTAAGCCTAAATGCACTCCATTCTAACGAAAATGCAATCCTGACAGTAAGCCTAACACTAAATCTCGATTCTACGAAAAAAACTCTA